>NW_027140117.1:0-340397 GCF_036365525.1 Heterodontus francisci
GACGGCGAGGGAGACGGCGAGAGAGAGAGCGAGGGAGACAGCGAGGTAGACAGCGAGAGAGACTTCGAGAGAGGCAGCGAGGGAGACAGCGAGGGAGACAGCGACAGAGACAGCAATAGAGACTGCGAGAGAGACTGCGAGGGACACAGCGAGAGAGACTGCAAGGGAGACAACGAGAGAGAATGCGAGAGAGATCGCGTGAGACAGCGAGGGAGACAGCGTGGGAGACAGCGAGGGAGACAGCGTGGGAGGCAGCGAGGGAGACAGCGAGAGAAACTGCGAGTAAGACTGCGAGAGAGACTGCGAGAGAGACTGCGAGGGACACAGCGAGGAAGACAGCGAGAGAGACTGCGAGAGCGACTGCTAGGGAGACAGCGAGGGAGGCAGTGAGGGAGACAGCGAGGGAGACAGCGAGAGAGACTGCGAGAGCGACTGCGAGAGCGACTGCTTGGGAGACAGCGAGGGAGGCAGCGAGGGAGGCAGCGAGGGAGACAGCGAGGGAGACAGCGAGAGAGACTGCGAGGTAGACAGCGAGAGAGACTGCGAGAGAGACGGCGAGGGAGACGGTGAGGGAGACTGCGAGGGAGACTGCGAGGGACACAGTGAGGGAGACAGCGAGGGAGACAGCGAGGGAGACAGCGAGGGAGACAGCGAGGGAGACTGTGAGGGAGAAAGCGAGGGAGACAGCGAGAGAGACAGCGAGAGAGACAGCGAGGGAGAAAGCGAGGGAGACAGCGAGGGAGACAGCGAGGGAGACTGCGAGGGAGACTGCGAGGGAGACTGCGAGGGAGACTGCGAGGGAGACAGCGTGGGAGACAGCGAGGGAGACAGCGAGGGAGACAGTGAGGGAGACAGCGAGGGAGACAGCGAGGGAGACAGCGAGGGAGACAGCGAGGGAGACAGCGAGAGAGACTGCGAGAAGGACTGCGAGAAGGACTGCGAGAAGGACTGCGAGAGAGACAGCGAGGGAGAAAGTGAGAGCGACTGCGAGAGAGACTGCGAGGGAGACTGCGAGGGAGACTGCGAGGGAGACTGCGAGGGAGACAGCGTGGGAGACAGCGAGGGAGACAGTGAGGGAGACAGTGAGGGAGACAGCGAGGGAGACAGCGAGGGAGACAGCGAGGGAGACAGCGAGAGAGACAGCGAGAGAGACAGCGAGAAGGACTGCGAGAAGGACTGCGAGAGAGACAGCGAGGGAGAAAGTGAGAGCGACTGCGAGAGAGACTGCGAGGGAGACAGCGAAAGAGACTGTGAGGGAAACAGCGAGGGAGACAGCGAAAGAGACTGCGTGGGAGACAGCGAGGGAGACTGCGAGAGAGACTGCGAGAGAGACAGCGAGAGAGACAGCGAGAGAGACTGCAAAGGAGACTACGAGAGAGACTGCGAGGGAGACTGCGAGGGAGACTGCGAGAGAGACAGCGAGAGAGACAGCGAGAGAGACAGCGAGAGAGACAGCGAGAGAGACAGCGAGAGAGACAGCGAGAGAGACAGCGAGGGAGAAAGCCATGGAGACAGCGAGAGAGACAGCGAGAGAGACTGCATGGGAGACAGCGAGGGAGACAGCGAGGGAGACAGCGAGGGAGACAGCGAGGGAGACAGCGAGGGAGACAGCGAGGGAGACAGCGAGGGAGACAGCGAGGGAGACAGCGAGGGAGACAGCGAGGGAGACAGCGCTGGAGACAGCGAGAGAGACTGCGAGAAGGACTGCGAGAAGGACTGCGAGAAGGACTGCGAGAGAGACAGCGAGGGAGAAAGCGAGAGCGACTTCGAGAGAGACTGCGAGGGAGACAGCGAGAGAGACTGCGAGGGAGACTGCGAGGGAGACTGCGAGGCAGACTGCGAGAGACACTGCGAGAGAGAATGCGAGGGAGACAGCGATTAAGACGGCGAGGGAGACGGCGAGAGAGAGAGCGAGAGAGAGAGCGAGGGAGACAGCGAGGTAGACAGCGAGAGAGACTTCGAGAGAGGCAGCGAGGGCGACAGCGAGGGAGACAGCGACAGAGACAGCAATAGAGACTACGAGAGAGACTGCGAGGGACACAGCGAGAGAGACTGCAAGGGAGACAACGAGAGAGAATGCGAGAGAGATCGCGTGAGACAGCGAGGGAGACAGCGTGGGAGACAGCGAGGGAGACAGCGTGGGAGGCAGCGAGGGAGACAGCGAGAGAAACTGCGAGTAAGACTGCGAGAGAGACTGCGAGAGAGACTGCGAGGGACACAGCGAGGAAGACAGCGAGAGAGACTGCGAGAGCGACTGCTAGGGAGACAGCGAGGGAGGCAGTGAGGGAGACAGCGAGGGAGACAGCGAGAGAGACTGCGAGAGCGACTGCGAGAGCGACTGCGAGAGCGACTGCTTGGGAGACAGCGAGGGAGGCAGCGAGGGAGGCAGCGAGGGAGACAGCGAGGGAGACAGCGAGAGAGACTGCGAGGTAGACAGCGAGAGAGACTGCGAGAGAGACGGCGAGGGAGACGGTGAGGGAGACTGCGAGGGAGAGAGCGAGGGACACAGTGAGGGAGACAGCGAGGGAGACAGCGAGGGAGACAGCGAGGGAGACAGCGAGGGAGACAGCGAGGGAGACTGTGAGGGAGAAAGCGAGGGAGACAGCGAGAGAGACAGCGAGAGAGACGGCGAGGGAGACTGCGAGGGAGAGAGCGAGGGACACAGTGAGGGAGACAGCGAGGGAGACAGCGAGGGAGACAGCGAGGGAGACTGTGAGGGAGAAAGTGAGGGAGACAGCGAGAGAGACAGCGAGAGAGACGGCGAGGGAGACGGTGAGGGAGACTGCGAGGGAGAGAGCGAGGGACACAGTGAGGGAGACAGCGAGGGAGACAGCGAGGGAGACAGCGAGGGAGACAGCGAGGGAGACTGTGAGGGAGAAAGCGAGGGAGACAGCGAGAGAGACAGCGAGAGAGACAGCGAGGGAGAAAGCGAGGGAGACAGCGAGGGAGACTGCGAGGGAGACTGCGAGGGAGACAGCGTGGGAGACAGCGAGGGAGACAGCGAGGGAGACAGTGAGGGAGACAGCGAGGGAGACAGCGAGGGAGACAGCGAGGGAGACAGCGAGGGAGACAGCGAGAGAGACTGCGAGAAGGACTGCGAGAAGGACTGCGAGAAGGACTGCGAGAAGGACTGCGAGAGAGACAGCGAGGGAGAAAGTGAGAGCGACTGCGAGAGAGACTGCGAGGGAGACTGCGAGGGAGACTGCGAGGGAGACAGCGAAAGAGACTGTGAGGGAAACAGCGAGGGAGACAGCGAAAGAGACTGCGAGGGAGACTGCGAGAGAGACTGCGAGAGAGACTGCGAGAGAGACAGCGAGAGAGACAGCGAGAGAGACAGCGAGAGCGACAGCGAGAGAGACAGCGAGAGAGACAGCGAGAGAGACTGCAAAGGAGACTACGAGGGAGACTACGAGAGAGACTGCGAGGGAGACTGCGAGGGAGACTGCGAGAGAGACAGCGAGAGAGACAGCGAGAGAGACAGCGATAGAGACAGCGATAGAGACAGCGATAGAGACAGCGAGAGAGACTGCGAGAGAGACTGCGAGAGAGACTGCGAGAGAGACTGCGAGAGAGACTGCGAGGGAGAAAGCGAGGGAGAAAGCGTGAGAGACTGTGTGGGAGACTGCAAGGGAGACAGCGAGAGAGACTGTGAGGGAGACAGCGAGGGAGACTGCGAGAGAGACTGCGAGAGAGACTGCGATGGAGACTGCGAGGGAGACTGCGAGGGAGACTGCGAGGGAGACAGCGAGGGAGACCCCGAGGGAGACTGCGAGAGAGATGGCTAGAGAGATGGCGAGAGAGATGGAGAGAGAGACGGCGAGAGAGACAGTGAGGGAGAGAGCGAGAGAGACTGCGAGGGAGACAGCGAGAGAGACAGCGAGAGAGACTGTGAGAGAGACTGTGAGAGAGACTGCGAGAGAGACTGCGAGAGATACAGCGAGGGATAGAGCGAGTGAGACAGTGAGGGAGACAGCGAGAGTACATTGAGAGAGACAGCGAGAGAGACTGCGAGAGAGACTGCGACAGAGACAGCGACAGAGACAGCGACAGAGACAGCGACAGAGACAGCGACAGAGACAGCGACAGAGACAGTGAGAGAGACTGCTATGGAGATAGCGAGAGAGACAGCCGGGGATACAGAGAGAGTGACTGCAAGGGAGACGGCGAGGGAGACGATGAGGGAGACAGCGAGGGAGACAGCGAGGAAGACTGCGAGGGACACAGTGAGGGAGACAGCGAGAGAGACAGCGAGAGGGACAGCGAGAGAGACAGCGAGAGAGACTGCGAGAGAGACTGCGAGAGAGACTGCGAGGGAGACAGCGAGGGAGACAGCGAGGGAGACAGCGAGGGAGACAGCGAGGGAGACTGCGAGAGAGATGGCGAGAGAGACGGCGAGAGAGACGGCGAGAGAGACGGCGAGAGAGACAGTGAGGGAGAGAGCGAGAGAGACTGCGAGGGAGACAGCGAGAGAGACAGTGAGAGAGACTGTGAGAGAGACTGTGAGAGAGACTGTGAGAGAGACTGCGAGAGATACAGCGTGGGATAGAGCGAGTGAGACAGCGAGGGAGACAGCGAGAGTACATTGAGAGAGACTGCGAGAGCGACTGCGAGAGCGACTGCTAGGGAGACAGCGAGGGAGGCAGCGAGGGAGACTGCGAGGGAGACAGCGAGGGAGACAGCGAGGGAGACAGCGAGGGAGACAGCGAGGGAGACAGCGAGAGGGACTGCAAGAGAGACTGCGAGGGAGACAGCGAGAGAGACAGCGAGAGAGACAGCGAGGGAGAAAGCGAGGGAGACAGCGAGAGAGACTGCGAGGGAGACAGCGTGGGAGACAGCGAGGGAGACAGCGAGGGAGACAGCGAGGGAGACTGCGAGGGAGACAGCGAGGGAGACAGCGAGGGAGACAGCGAGGGAGACAGCGAGGGAGACTGCGAGAGAGACAGCGAGAGAGACTGCAAAGGAGACTGCGAGAGAGAATGCGAGAGGGACAGCGAGAGAGACTGCGAGAGGGACAGCGAGAGAGACAGCGAGAGAGACAGCGAGGGAGAAAGCGAGGGAGACAGCGAGGGAGAAAGCGAGGGAGACAGCGAGGGAGACAGCGAGAGAGACTGTGAGAGAGACTGCGAGAGAGACTGCGAGAGAGACTGCGAGAGAGACTGCGAGAGAGACTGCGAGGGAGACTGCGAGGGAGACAGCGAGGGAGACAGCGAGGTAGACTTCGAGAGAGGCAGTGAGGGAGACAGCGAGGGAGACAGCGACAGAGACAGCAATAGAGACTGCGAGAGAGACTGCGAGGGACACAGCGAGAGAGACTGCAAGGGAGACAACAAGAGAGAATGCGAGAGAGATTGCGTGAGACAGTGAGGGAGACAGCGTGGGAGGCAGCGAGGGAGACAGCGTGGGAGGCAGCGAGGGAGACAGCGAGAGAAACTGCGAGGAAGACTGCGAGAGAGACTGCGAGAGAGACTGCGAGAGAGACTGCGAGAGAGACTGCGAGAGAGACTGCGAGAGAGACTGCGAGGGACACAGCGAGGAAGACAGCGAGAGAGACTGCGAGAGCGACTGCTAGGGAGACAGCGAGGGAGGCAGCGAGGGAGAAGGCGAGGGAGACTGCGAGGGAGACTGCGAGGGAGACTGCGAGGGAGACTGCGAGGGAGACAGCGATGGAGACAGCGAGAGAGACTGCGAGAGAGACTGCGAGAGCGACTGCTAGGGAGACAGCGAGGGAGGCAGCGAGGGAGACAGCGAGGGAGACAGCGAGGGAGACGGCGAGAGAAACTGCGAGAGAAACTGCGAGGAAGACAGCGAGAGAGACTGCGAGAGAGACGGCGAGGGAGACTGCGAGGGAGAGAGCGAGGGACACAGTGAGGGAGACAGCGAGGGAGACAGCGAGGGAGACAGCGAGGGAGACAGCGAGAGAGACTGCGAGAGAGACTGCGAGGGAGACAGCGAGAGAGACAGCGAGAGAGACAGCGAGAGAGATCGCGTGAGACAGCGAGGGAGACAGCGAGGGAGACAGCGAGGGAGACAGCGAGAGAGACAGCGAGGGAGACAGCGAGGGAGAAAGCGAGGGAGACAGCGAGAGAGACAGCGAGAGAGACTGCGAGGGAGACTGCGAGGGAGACAGCGTGGGAGACAGCGAGGGAGACAGCGAGGGAGACAGCGAGGGAGACAGCGAGGGAGACAGCGAGGGAGACAACGAGGGAGACAGCGAGAGAGACTGCGAGAAGGACTGCGAGAAGGACTGCGAGAGAGACAGCGAGGGAGAAAGTGAGAGCGACTGCGAGAGAGACTGCGAGGGAGACTGCGAGGGAGACTGCGAGGGAGACTGCGAGGGAGACTGCGAGGGAGACAGCGAAAGAGACTGTGAGGGAAACAGCGAGGGAGACAGCGAAAGAGACTGCGAGGGAGACTGCGAGGCAGACTGCGAGGGAGACTGCGAGGGAGACTGCGAGAGAGACAGCGAGGGAGACAGCGAGGGAGACAGCGAGGGAGACAGCGAGGGAGACAGCGAGCGAGACAGCGAGGGAGACAGCGCTGGAGACAGCGAGAGAGACTGCGAGAAGGACTGCGAGAGAGACAGCGAGGGAGAAAGCGAGAGCGACTTCGAGAGAGACTGCGAGGGAGACAGCGAGAGAGACTGTGAGGGAGACAGCGAGAGAGACTGCGAGGGAGACTGCGAGGGAGACAGCGAGAGACACTGCGAGAGAGAATGCGAGGGAGACAGCGATTAAGACGGCGAGGGAGACGGCGAGAGAGAGAGAGACAGCGAGGGAGACAGCGAGAGAGACTTCGAGAGAGACTGCGAGGGAGGCAGCGAGGGAGACAGCGAGGGAGACAGCGACAGAGACAGCAATAGAGACTGCGAGAGAGACTGCGAGGGACACAGCGAGAGAGACTGCAAGGGAGACAACGAGAGAGAATGCGAGAGAGATCGCGTGAGACAGCGAGGGAGACAGCGTGGGAGGCAGCGAGGGAGACAGCGAGAGAAACTGCGAGGAAGACTGCGAGAGAGACTGCGAGAGAGACTGCGAGAGAGACGGCGAGGGACACAGCGAGGAAGACAGTGAGAGAGACTGCGAGAGCGACTGCTAGGGAGACAGCGAGGGCGGCAGCGAGGGAGACAGCGAGGGAGACAGCGAGAGAGACTGCGAGAGAGACTGCGAGAGCGACTGCGAGAGCGACCGCTAGGGAGACAGCGAGGGAGGCAGCGAGGGAGACTGCGAGGGAGACAGCGAGGGAGACAGCGAGGGAGACAGCGAGGGAGACAGCGAGAGAGACAGCGAGAGAGACAGCGAGAGAGACAGCGAGAGAGACAGCGAGAGAGACAGCGAGAGAGACAGCGAGAGAGACTGCGAGAGAGAGCGCGTGAGACAGCGATGGAGACAGCGAGGGAGAGAGCGAGAGACACAGCGAGGGAGAGAGCGAGAGACACAGCGAGGGAGACAGCGAGAGAGACTGCGAGAAGGACTGCGAGATGGACTGCGAGAGAGACAGCGAGGGAGAAAGCGAGGGAGAAGGCGAGAGCGACTTCGAGAGAGACTGTGAGGGAGACAGCGAGAGAGACTGCGAGGGAGACAGCGAGACACACTGCGAGAGAGAATGCGAGGGAGACAGCGAATAAGATGGCGAGGGAGATGGCGAGAGAGAGAGCGAGAGAGACAGCGAGGGAGACAGCGAGGGAGACAGCGAGAGAGATTTCGAGAGAGACTGCGAGGGAGGCAGCGAGGGAGACAGCGAGGGAGACAACGAGGGAGACAGCGAGGGAGACAGCAATAGAGACTGCGAGAGAGACTGCGAGGGACGCAGCGAGAGAGACTGCAAGGGAGACAACGAGAGAGAATGCGAGAGAGATCGCGTGAGACAGTGAGGGAGACAGCGTGGGAGGCAGCGAGGGAGACAGCGAGGAAGACTGCGAGAGAGACTGCGAGAGAGACTGCGAGAGAGACTGCGAGAGAGACTGCGAGAGAGACTGCGAGGGACACAGCGAGGAAGACAGCGAGAGAGACTGCGAGAGCGACTGCTAGGGAGACTGCAAGGGAGACAGCGTGGGAGACAGCGAGGGAGACAGCGAGGGAGACAGCGAGGGAGACAGCGAGGGAGACAGCGAGGGAGGCAGCGAGGGAGGCAGCGAGGGAGACTGCGAGGGAGACAGCTAGGGAGACAGCGAGGGAGACAGCGAGGGAGACAGCGAGGGAGACAGCGAGGGAGACAGCGAGGGAGACAGCAAGAGGGACTGCAAGAGAGACTGCGAGGGAGACAGCGAGAGAGACAGCGAGAGAGACAGCGAGGGAGAAAGCGAGGGAGACAGCGAGAGAGACTGCGAGGGAGACAGCGTGGGAGACAGCGAGGGAGACAGCGAGGGAGACAGCGAGGGAGACAGCGAGGGAGACAGCGAGGGAGACAGCGAGGGAGACAGCGAGGGAGACTGCGAGAGAGACAGCGAGAGAGACTGCAAAGGAGACTGCGAGAGAGACAGCGAGAGAGAATGCGAGAGGGACAGCGAGAGAGACTGCGAGAGGGACAGCGAGAGAGACAGCGAGAGAGACAGCGAGGGAGAAAGCGAGGGAGACAGCGAGAGAGACTGCGAGAGAGACTGCGAGAGAGACTGCGAGAGAGACTGCGAGAGAGACTGCGAGGGAGACAGCGTGGGAGACAGCGAGAGAGACAGCGAGAGAGACTGCAAAGGAGACTGCGAGAGAGACTGCGAGAGAGACTGCGAGAGAGACAGCGAGAGAGACAGCGAGAGAGACTGTGAGAGGGACAGCGAGAGAGACTGCGAGAGAGACTGCGAGAGAGACTGCGAGAGAGACTGCGAGAGAGACTGCGAGAGAGACTGCGAGAGAGACTGCGAGGGAGACTGCGAGAGAGACTGCGAGAGAGACGGCGAGTGAGACGGAGAGAGAGACGGCCAAGGAGACGACGAGGGAGACGACGAGGGAGACGACGAGGGAGACAGCGAGGGAGACAGCGAGGGAGACAGCGAGGGAGACAGCGAGGGAGACTGCGAGAGAGACAGCGAGGAACACAGCGAGGGACACAGCGAGGGACACAGCGAGGGACACAGCGAGGGAGACAGCGAGGGAGACAGCGAGAGAGACAGCGAGAGAGACAGCGAGAGAGACAGCGAGAGAGACTGCGAGAGAGAGCGCGTGAGACAGCGATGGAGACAGCGAGGGAGAGAGCGAGAGAAACAGCGAGGGAGAGAGCGAGAGAGACTGCGAGAAGGACTGCGAGATGGACTGCGAGAGAGACAGCGAGGGAGAAAGCGAGGGAGAAAGCGAGAGCGACTTCGAGAGAGACTGTGAGGGAGACAGCGAGAGAGACTGCGAGGGAGACTGCGAGGGAGACAGCGAGAGACACTGCGAGAGAGAATGCGAGGGAGACAGCGAATAAGATGGCGAGGGAGATGGCGATAGAGAGAGCGAGAGAGACAGCAAGGGAGACAGCGAGGGAGACAGCGAGAGAGATTTCGAGAGAGACTGCGAGGGAGGCAGCGAGGGAGACAGCGAGGGAGACAACGAGGGAGACAGCGAGGGAGACAGCAATAGAGACTGCGAGGGACGCAGCGAGAGAGACTGCAAGGGAGACAACGAGAGAGAATGCGAGAGAGATCGCGTGAGACAGTGAGGGAGACAGCGTGGGAGGCAGCGAGGGAGACAGCGAGGAAGACTGCGAGAGAGACTGCGAGAGAGACTGCGAGAGAGACTGCGAGAGAGACTGCGAGGGACACAGCGAGGAAGACAGCGAGAGAGACAGCGAGAGCGACTGCTAGGGAGACTGCGAGGGAGACAGCGTGGGAGACAGCGAGGGAGACAGCGAGGGAGACAGCGAGGGAGGCAGCGAGGGAGACAGCGAGGGAGACAGCGAGGGAGACAGCGAGGGAGACAGCGAGGGAGACAGCGAGGTAGACAGCGAGAGGGACTGCAAGAGAGACTGCGAGGGAGACAGCGAGAGAGACAGCGAGGGAGAAAGCGAGGGAGACAGCGAGAGAGACTGCGAGGGAGACAGCGTGGGAGACAGCGAGGGAGACAGCGAGGGAGACAGCGAGGGAGACAGCGAGGGAGACAGCGAGGGAGACTGCGAGAGAGACAGCGAGAGAGACTGCAAAGGAGACTGCGAGAGAGACAGCGAGAGAGAATGCGAGAGGGACAGCGAGAGAGACAACGAGGGAGACAGCGAGGGAGACAGCGAGGGAGACAGCAATAGAGACTGCGAGAGAGACTGCGAGGGACGCAGCGAGAGAGACTGCAAGGGAGACAACGAGAGAGAATGCGAGAGAGATCGCGTGAGACAGTGAGGGAGACAGCGTGGGAGGCAGCGAGGGAGACAGCGAGGAAGACTGCGAGAGAGACTGCGAGAGAGACTGCGAGAGAGACTGCGAGAGAGACTGCGAGAGAGACTGCGAGGGACACAGCGAGGAAGACAGCGAGAGAGACTGCGAGAGCGACTGCTAGGGAGACTGCGAGGGAGACAGCGTGGGAGACAGCGAGGGAGACTGCGAGGGAGACAGCGAGGGAGGCAGCGAGGGAGACAGCGAGGGAGACAGCGAGGGAGACAGCGAGGGAGACAGCGAGGGAGACAGCGAGGGAGACAGCGAGGGAGACAGCGAGGGAGACAGCAAGGGAGACAGCGAGGGAGACAGCGAGAGGGACTGCAAGAGAGACTGCGAGGGAGACAGCGAGAGAGACAGCGAGAGAGACAGCGAGGGAGAAAGCGAGGGAGACAGCGAGGGAGACAGCGAGAGAGACTGCGAGGGAGACAGCGTGGGAGACAGCGAGGGAGACAGCGAGGGAGACAGCGAGGGAGACAGCGAGGGAGACAGCGAGAGAGAATGCGAGAGGGACAGCGAGAGAGACTGCGAGAGGGACAGCGAGAGAGACTGCGAGAGGGACAGCGAGAGAGACAGCGAGAGAGACAGCGAGGGAGAAAGCGAGGGAGACTGCGAGAGAGACTGCGAGAGAGACTGCGAGAGAGACTGCGAGGGAGACAGCGTGGGAGACAGCGTGGGAGACAGCGAGAGAGACAGCGAGAGAGACTGCAAAGGAGACTGCGAGAGAGACTGCGAGAGAGACTGCGAGAGAGACAGCGAGAGAGACTGTGAGAGGGACAGCGAGAGAGACTGCGAGAGAGACTGCGAGAGAGACTGCGAGAGAGACTGCGAGAGAGACAGCGAGAGAGACTGCGAGAGAGACTGCGAGAGAGACTGCGAGAGAGACTGCGAGAGAGACGGCGAGAGAGACGGCGAGAGAGATGGAGAGAGAGACGGCGAGAGAGACGGCGAGAGAGACGGCGAGAGAGACGGCGAGAGAGACGGCGAGAGAGACGGCGAGAGAGACGGCGAGGGAGACAGCGAGAGAGACTGTGAGAGAGACTGCGAGAGATACAGCGAGGGATAGAGCGAGTGAGACAGCGAGGGAGACAGCGAGAGTACATTGAGAGAGACAGCGAGAGAGACAGCGAGAGAGACTGCGAGGGAGACGGCCAGGGAGACGGCCAGGGAGACGGCCAGGGAGACGGCCAGGGAGACGGCCAGGGAGACGACGAGGGAGACGGCGAGGGAGACAGCGAGGGAGACAGCGAGGGAGACAGCGAGGGAGACTGCGAGAGAGACAGCGAGGAACACAGCGAGGGACACAGCGAGGGAGACAGCGAGGGAGACAGCGAGAGAGACAGCGAGAGAGACAGCGAGAGAGACTGCGAGAGAGACTGCAAGAGAGACTGCGAGAGAGACTGCGAGAGAGAGCGCGTGAGACAGCGATGGAGACAGCGAGGGAGAGAGCGAGAGACACAGCGAGGGAGACAGCGAGAGAGACTGCGAGAAGGACTGCGAGAAGGACTGCGAGATGGACTGCGAGAGAGACAGCGAGGGAGAAAGCGAGGGAGAAAGCGAGAGCGACTTCGAGAGAGACTGTGAGGGAGACAGCGAGAGAGACTGCGAGGGAGACTGCGAGGGAGACAGCGAGAGACACTGCGAGAGAGAATGCGAGGGAGACAGCGAATAAGATGGCGAGGGAGATGGCGAGAGAGAGAGCGAGAGAGACAGCGAGGGAGACAGCGAGAGAGATTTCGAGAGAGACTGCGAGGGAGGCAGCGAGGGAGACAACGAGGGAGACAGCGAGGGAGACAGCAATAGAGACTGCGAGAGAGACTGCGAGGGACGCAGCGAGAGAGACTGCAAGGGAGACAACGAGAGAGAATGCGAGAGAGATCGCGTGAGACAGTGAGGGAGACAGCGTGGGAGGCAGCCAGGGAGACAGCGAGGAAGACTGCGAGAGAGACTGCGAGAGAGACTGCGAGAGAGACTGCGAGAGAGACTGCGAGAGAGACTGCGAGGGACACAGCGAGGAAGACAGCGAGAGAGACTGCGAGAGCGACTGCTAGGGAGACAGCGAGGGAGACAGCGAGGGAGGCAGCGAGGGAGACTGCGAGGGAGACTGCGAGGGAGACTGCGAGGGAGACTGCGAGGGAGACAGCTATGGAGACAGTGAGAGAGACTGCGAGAGCGACTGCGAGAGCGACTGCTAGGGAGACAGCGAGGGAGGCAGCGAGGGAGACGGCGAGGGAGACGGCGAGAGAAACTGCGAGGAAGACAGCGAGAGAGACTGCGAGAGAGACGGCGAGGGAGAGAGCGAGGGAGAGAGCGAGGGACACAGTGAGGGAGACAGCGAGGGAGACAGCGAGGGAGACAGCGAGGGAGACAGCGAGGGAGACAGCGAGAGAGACAGCGAGAGAGACTGCAAGAGAGACTGCGAGGGAGACAGCGAGAGAGACAGCGAGAGAGACAGCGAGAGAGACAGCAAGGGAGGCAACGAGAGAGAATGCGAGAGAGATCGCGTGAGACAGTGAGGGAGACAGCGTGGGAGGCACGAGGGAGACAGCGAGGAAGACTGCGAGAGAGACTGCGAGAGAGACTGCGAGAGAGACTGCGAGAGAGACTGCGAGGGACACAGCGAGGGACACAGCGAGGGACACAGCGAGGAAGACAGCGAGAGAGACTGCGAGAGCGACTGCTAGGGAGACAGCGAGGGAGGCAGCGAGGGAGACTGCGAGAGAGACTGCGAGGGAGACAGCGATGGATACAGCGATGGAGACAGCGAGAGAGACTGCGAGAGCGACTGCGAGAGCGACTGCTAGGGAGGCAGCGAGGGAGGCAGCGAGGGAGACAGCGAGGGAGACGGCGAGAGAAACTGCGAGAGAAACTGCGAGAGAAACTGCGAGAGAAACTGCGAGGAAGACAGAGAGAGAGACTGCGAGAGAGACGGCGAGGGAGAGAGCGAGGGAGAGAGCGAGGGACACAGTGAGGGAGACAGCGAGGGAGACAGCGAGGGAGACAGCGAGGGAGACAGCGAGAGAGACTGCAAGAGAGACTGCGAGTGAGACTGCAAGAGAGACAGCGAGAGAGACAGCGAGAGAGACAGCGAGAGAGACAGCGAGAGAGATCGCGTGAGACAGCGAGGGAGACAGCGAGGGAGACAGCGAGGGAGACAGCGAGAGAGACAGCGAGGGAGACAGCAAGGGAGAAAGCGAGGGAGACAGCGAGAGAGACTGCGAGGGAGACTGCGAGGGAGACAGCGTGGGAGACAGCGAGGGAGACAGCGAGGGAGACAGCGAGGGAGACAGCGAGAGAGACAGCGAGAGAGACTGCGAGAAGGACTGAGAGAAGGACTGCGAGAGAGACTGCGAGAGAGACTGCGAGGGAGAAAGCGAGGGAGAAAGCGTGAGAGACTGTGTGGGAGACTGCCAGGGAGACAGCGAGAGAGACTGTGAGGGAGACAGCGAGGGAGACTGCGAGAGAGACTGCAAGAGAGACTGCGAGGGAGACAGCGAGAGAGACAGCGAGAGAGACAGCGAGGGAGAAAGCGAGGGAGACAGCGAGAGAGACAGCGAGAGAGACAGCGAGAGAGACAGCGAGAGAGACTGCGAGGGAGACAGCGAGGGAGACAGCGAGGGAGACAGCGAGGGAGACAGCGAGAGAGACAGCGAGAGAGACAGCGAGAGAGACTGCGAGAAGGACTGCGAGAAGGACTGCGAGAAGGACTGCGAGAAGGACTGCGAGAGAGACAGCGAGGGAGAAAGTGAGAGCGACTGCGAGAGCGACTGCGAGAGAGACTGCGAGGGAGACTGCGAGGGAGACTGCGAGGGAGACTGCGAGGGAGACTGCGAGGGAGACTGTGAGGGAAACAGCGAGGGAGACAGCGGAAGAGACAGCGAGAGAGACAGCGAGAGAGACTGCAAAGGAGACTGCGAGAGAGACTGCGAGGGAGACAGCGAGAGAGACTGCGAGAGGGACAGCGAGAGAGACTGCGAGAGGGACAGCGAGAGAGACTGCGAGAGAGACTGCGAGAGAGACTGCGAGAGAGACTGCGAGAGAGACTGCGAGAGAGACTGCGAGGGAGACTGCGAGGGAGACAGCGAGGGAGACAGCGAGGGAGACAGCGAGGGAGACTGCGAGAGAGACGGCGAGAGAGACGGAGAGAGAGACGGCGAGAGAGACTGCGAGAGAGACTGCGAGAGAGACAGTGAGGGAGAGAGCGAGAGAGACTGCGAGGGAGACTGCGAGGGAGACAGCGAGAGAGACAGCGAGAGAGACAGCGAGAGAGACAGCGAGAGAGACTGCGAGAGAGACTGCGAGAGAGACAGCGAGGGATAGAGCGAGTGAGACAGCGAGGGAGACAGCGAGAGTACATTGAGAGAGACAGCGAGAGAGACTGCGAGAGAGACTGCGAGGGAGACGGCGAGGGAGACGGCGAGGGAGACGGCGAGGGAGACAGCGAGGGAGACAGCGAGGGAGACAGTGACAGAGACAGCGACAGAGACAGCGACAGAGACAGCGAGGTAGACAGTGAGAGAGACTGCTATGGAGATAGCGAAAGAGACAGCCGGGGATACAGAGAGAGTGACTGCAAGGGAGACGGCGAGGGAGACGGCGAGGGAGACAGCGAGGGAGACTGCGAGAGAGACAGCGAGGGACACAGCGAGGGACACAGTGAGGGAGACAGCGAGAGTGAATGCGAGAGAGAGCGCATGAGACAGCGAGGGAGACAGCGAGGGAGAGAGCAAGAGACACAGTGAGGGAGACAGCGAGGGAGACAGCGAGAGAGACTGCAAGAGAGACTGCAAGGGAGACAGCGAGAGAGACAGCGACAGAGGCAGCGAGAGAGACAGCGAGAGAGACAGCGAGAGAGACAGCGAGAGAGACAGCGAGGGAGAAAGCGATGGAGACAGCGAGAGAGACAGCGAGAGAGACAGCGAGGGAGACAGCGAGGGAGACAGCGAGGGAGACAGCGAGGGAGACAGCGAGGGAGACAGCGAGGGAGACAGCGAGGGAGACAGCGCTGGAGACAGCGAGAGAGACTGCGAGAAGGACTGCGAGAGAGACAGCGAGGGAGAAAGCGAGAGCGACTTCGAGAGAGACTGCGAGGGAGACAGCGAGAGAGACTGCGAGGGAGACTGCGAGGGAGACTGCGAGAGAGACTGCGAGAGTGACTGCGAGAGAGACTGCGAGGGAGACTGCGAGGGAGACTGCGAGGGAGACTGCGAGGGAGACTGCGAGAGAGACAGCGAGAGAGACTGCGAGAGAGACTGCGAGAAGGACTGCGAGAGAGACAGCGAGGGAGAAAGCGAGAGCGACTTCGAGAGAGACTGCGAGGGAGACAGCGAGAGAGACTGCGAGGGAGACTGCGAGGGAGACTGCGAGAGAGACTGCGAGAGTGACTGCGAGAGAGACTGCGAGGGAGACTGCGAGGGAGACTGCGAGGGAGACTGCGAGAGAGACAGCGAGAGAGACTGCGAGAGAGACTGCGAGAGAGACTGCGAGAGAGACTGCGAGAGAGACTGCGAGAGATACAGCGAGGGATAGAGCGAGTGAGACAGCGAGGGAGACAGCGAGAGGACATTGAGAGAGACAGCGAGAGAGATGGGGAGAGAGACTGCGAGAGAGACTGCGAGGGAGACGGCCAGGGAGACGGCCAGGGAGACGGCCAGGGAGACGGCCAGGGAGACGGCCAGGGAGACGGCCAGGGAGACGGCCAGGGAGACGACGAGGGAGACGACGAGGGAGACAGCGAGGGAGACAGCGAGGGAGACAGCAAGGGAGACAGCAAGGGAGACAGCAAGGGAGACAGCAAGGGAGACAGCGACAGAGACAGCAAGGGAGACAGCGACAGAGACAGCGACAGAGACAGCGACAGAGACAGCGACAGAGACAGTGAGAGAGACTGCTATGGAGATAGCGAGAGACACAGCCGGGGATACAGGGAGAGTGACTGCAAGGGAGACGGCGAGGGAGACGGCGAGGGAGACGGCGAGGGAGACGGCGAGGGAGACGGCGAGGGAGACGGCGAGGGAGACAGCGAGGGAGACTGCGAGGGACACAGCGAGGGACACAGCGAGGGACACAGCGAGGGACACAGCGAGGGACACAGCGAGAGAGACAGCGAGAGAGACTGCGAGAGAGAGCGCGTGAGACAGCGAGGGAGACAGCGAGGGAGACAGCGAGAGAGACAGCGAGGGAGACAGCGAGAGAGACTGCAAGGGAGACAGCGAGAGAGACTGCGAGAGAGACTGCGAGGGAGACAGCGAGAGAGACAGCGAGAGAGACAGCGAGGGAGAAAGCGAGGGAGACAGCGAGAGAGACAGCGAGAGAGACTGCGAGAGAGACTGCGAGAGAGACTGCGAGAGAGACTGCGAGAGAGACTGCGAGAGAGACTGCGAGAGAGACTGCGAGAGAGACAGCGTGGGAGACAGCGAGAGAGACTGCGAGAGGGACAGCGAGAGAGACTGCGAGAGGGACAGTGAGAGAGACTGCGAGAGAGACTGCGAGAGAGACTGCGAGAGAGACTGCGAGAGAGACTGCGAGGGAGACAGCGAGGGAGACTGCGAGAGAGACTGCGAGAGAGACTGCGAGAGAGACTGCGAGGGAGACTGCGAGAGATTCAGCGAGGGATAGAGCGAGTGAGACAGCGAGGGAGACAGCGAGAGTACATTGAGAGAGACAGCGAGAGAGACTGCGAGGGAGACGGCCAGGGAGACGGCCAGTGAGACGGCCAGTGAGACGGCCAGGGAGACGGCCAGGGAGACGGCCAGGGAGACGGCCAGGGAGACGGCCAGGGAGACGGCGAGGGAGACAGCGACAGAGACAGCGACAGAGACAGCGACAGAGACAGCGACAGAGACAGAGACAGCGACAGAGACAGCGACAGAGACAGCGACAGAGACAGCGACAGAGACAGCGACAGAGACAGAGACAGAGACAGCGACAGATACAGTGACAGATACAGCGACAGAGACAGCGACAGAGACAGCGAGGGAGACAGTGAGAGAGACTGCTATGGAGATAGCGAGAGAGACAGCCGGGGATACAGAGAGAGTGACTGCAAGGGAGACGGCGAGGGAGACGGCGAGGGAGACGGCGAGGGCGACGGCGAGGGCGACGGCGAGGGAGACAGAGAGGGAGATAGCGAGGGAGACTGTGAGGGAGACTGCGAGGGAGACTGCGAGGGACACAGTGAGGGAGACAGCGAGAGAGACTGCGAGAGAGAGCGCATGAGACAGCGAGGGAGGCAGCGAGGGAGAGAGCGAGAGACACAGCGAGGGAGACAGCGAGGGAGACAGCGAGGGAGACAGCGAGGGAGACTGCGAGAGAGACTGCAAGAGAGACTGCAAGAGAGACTGCAATGGAGATAGCGAGAGAGACAGCCGGGGATACAGAGAGTGTGACTGCAAGGGAGACGGCGAGGGAGACGACGAGGGAGACAGCGAGGGAGACAGCGAGGGACACAGCGAGGGAGAAAGCGAGGGAGACAGCGAGGGAGACTGTAAGAGAGACAGCGAGGGACACAGCGAGGGACACAGCGAGGGACACAGCGAGGGACACAGCGAGGGAGACAGCGAGAGAGACAGCGAGAGAGACAGCGAGAGAGACAGCGAGAGAGACAGCGAGAGAGACTGCGAGAGAGAGCGCGTGAGACAGCGAGGGAGAGAGCGAGGGAGAGAGCGAGAGATACAGCGAGGGAGACAGCGAGAGAGACTGCGAGAGAGACTGCGAGAGAGACAGCGAGAGAGACAGCGAGAGAGACAGCGAGAGAGACAGCGAGAGAGACAGCGAGAGAGACAGCGAGGGAGAATGCCATGGAGACAGCGAGAGAGACAGCGAGAGAGACAGCGAGGGAGACAGCGAGGGAGACAGCGAGGGAGACAGCGAGGGAGACAGCGAGGGAGACAGCGAGGGAGACAGCGAGGCAGACAGCGAGGCAGACAGCGAGGCAGACAGCGAGGCAGACAGCGAGGGAGACAGCGAGGGAGACAGCGCTGGAGACAGCGAGAGAGACTGCGAGAAGGACTGCGAGAGAGACAGCGAGGGAGAAAGCGAGAGCGACTTCGAGAGAGACTGCGAGGGAGACAGCGAGAGAGAATGCGAGAGAGATCGCGTGAGACAGCGAGGGAGACAGCGTGGGAGGCAGCGAGGGAGACAGCGAGAGAAACTGCGAGAGAAACTGCGAGGAAGACTGCGAATGAGACTGCGAGAGAGACTGCGAGGGACACAGCGAGGAAGACAGCGAGAGAGACTGCGAGAGCGACTGCTAGGGAGACAGCGAGGGAGGCAGCGAGGGAGACAGCGAGGGAGACAGCGAGAGAGACTGCGAGAGAGACTGCGAGAGAGACTGCGAGAGCGACTGCGAGAGCGACTGCGAGAGCGACTGCTAGGGAGGCAGCGAGGGAGGCAGCGAGGGAGACAGCGAGGGAGACAGCGAGGGAGACAGCGAGGGAGACAGCGAGGGAGACAGCGAGAGAAACTGCGAGGAAGACAGCGAGAGAGACTGCGAGAGAGATGGCGAGGGAGACGGCGAGGGAGACGGCGAGGGAGACTGCGAGGGAGAGAGCGAGGGAGAGAGCGAGGGAGACAGCGAGGGAGACAGCGAGGGAGACTGCGAGGGAGACTGCGAGGGAGACTGCGAGGCAGACTGCGAGGGAGACTGCGAGAGAGACTGCGAGAGAGACTGCGAGAGAGACTGCGAGAGAGACTGCGAGAGAGACTGCGAGAGAGGCAGCGAGAGAGACAGCGAGAGAGACAGCGAGAGAGACAGCGAGAGAGACTGCAAAGGAGACTGCGAGAGAGACTGCGAGGGAGACAGCGAGAGGGACAGCGAGAGGGACAGCGAGAGAGACTGCAAAGGAGACTGCGAGAGAGACTGCGAGGGAGACAGCGAGAGCGACAGCGAGAGAGACAGCGAGAGAGACTGCAAAGGAGACTGCGAGAGAGACTGCGAGGGAGACAGCGAGAGGGACAGCGAGAGGGACAGCGAGAGGGACAGCGAGAGAGACTGCGAGAGAGACAGTGAGGGAGAGAGCGAGAGAGACTGCGAGGTAGACAGCGAGAGAGACTGTGAGAGAGACTGCGAGAGAGACTGCGAGAGATACAGCGAGGGATAGAGCGAGTGAGACAGCGAGAGAGACAGCGAGAGTACATTGAGAGAGACGACGAGGGAGACAGCGAGAGAGACAGCGACAGAGACAGCGACAGAGACAGCGACAGAGACAGCGACAGATACAGTGACAGATACAGCGACAGAGACAGCGACAGAGACAGCGACAGAGACAGCGAGGGAGACAGTGAGAGAGACTGCTATGGAGATAGCGAGAGAGACAGCCGGGGATACAGAGAGAGTGACTGCAAGGGAGACGGCGAGGGAGACGGCGAGGGAGACGGCGAGGGAGACGGCGAGGGAGACGGCGAGGGAGACAGAGAGGGACACAGTGAGGGAGACAGCGAGAGAGACTGCGAGAGAGAGCGCATGAGACAGCGAGGGAGGCAGCGAGGGAGAGAGCGAGAGACACAGCGAGGGAGACAGCGAGGGAGACAGCGAGGGAGACTGCGAGAGAGACTGCAAGAGAGACTGCAAGAGAGACTGCAAGGGAGACAGCGAGGGAGAAAGCGAGAGCGACTTCGAGAGAGACTGCGAGGGAGACAGCGAGAGAGACTGTGAGAGAGACTGCGAGAGAGACTGCGAGAGATACAGCGAGGGATAGAGCGAGTGAGACAGCGAGGGAGACAGCGAGAGTACATTGAGAGAGACAGCGAGAGAGACTGCGAGAGAGACTGCGAGGGAGACGGCCAGGGAGACGGCCAGGGAGACGGCCAGGGAGACGGCCAGGGAGACGGCCAGGGAGACAGCGAGGGAGACAGCGAGGGAGACAGCGACAGAGACAGCGACAGAGACAGCGACAGAGACAGAGACAGCGAGGGAGACAGTGAGAGAGACTGCTATGGAGATAGCGAAGAGAGACAGCCGGGGATACAGAGAGAGTGACTGCAAGGGAGACGGCGAGGGAGACGACGAGGGAGACAGCGAGGGAGACAGCGAGAGAGACTGCGAGGGAGACAGCGAGGGAGACAGCGAGGGAGACAGCGAGGGAGACTGCGAGAGACACAGCGAGGGACACAGCGAGGGACACAGCGAGGGACACAGCGAGGGACACAGCGAGGGACAGAGCGAGGGACACAGCGAGGGACACAGCGAGGGAGACAGCGAGAGAGACTGCGAGAGAGAGCGCATGAGACAGCGAGGGAGACAGCGAGGGAGAGAGCGAGAGACACAGTGAGGGAGACAGCGAGAGAGACTGCAAGGGAGACAGCGAGAGAGACAGCGAGAGAGACAGCGAGAGAGGCAGCGAGAGAGGCAGCGAGAGAGACAGCGAGAGAGACAGCGAGAGAGACAGCGAGAGAGACAGCTAGGGAGAAAGCCATGGAGACAGCGAGAGAGACAGCGAGAGAGACTGCATGGGAGACAGCGAGGGAGACAGCGAGGGAGACAGCGAGGGAGACAGCGAGGGAGACAGCGAGGGAGACAGCGAGGGAGACAGCGAGGGAGACAGCGCTGGAGACAGCGAGAGAGACTGCGAGAAGGACTGCGAGAAGGACTGCGAGAGAGACAGCGAGGGAGAAAGCGAGAGCGACTTCGAGAGAGACTGCGAGGGAGACAGCGAGAGAGACTGCGAGGGAGACTGCGAGGGAGACAGCGAGAGACACTGCGAGAGAGAATGCGAGGGAGACAGCGATTAAGACGGCGAGGGAGACGGCGAGAGAGAGAGCGAGAGAGAGAGCGAGGGAGACAGCGAGGTAGACAGCGAGGTAGACTTCGAGAGAGGCAGTGAGGGAGACAGCGAGGGAGACAGCGACAGAGACAGCAATAGAGACTGCGAGAGAGACTGCGAGGGACACAGCGAGAGAGACTGCAAGGGAGACAACGAGAGAGAATGCGAGAGAGATCGCGTGAGACAGCGAGGGAGACAGCGTGGGAGGCAGCGAGGGAGACAGCGAGAGAAACTGTGAGTAAGACTGCGAGAGAGACTGCGAGAGAGACTGCGAGAGAGACTGCGAGAGAGACTGCGAGGGACACAGCGAGGAAGACAGCGAGAGAGACTGCGAGAGCGACTGCGAGAGCGACTGCTAGGGAGACAGCGAGGGAGGCAGTGAGGGAGACAGCGAGGGAGACAGCGAGAGAGACTGCGAGAGCGACTGCGAGAGCGACTGCGAGAGCGACTGCGAGAGCGACTGCTTGGGAGACAGCGAGGGAGGCAGCGAGGGAGGCAGCGAGGGAGGCAGCGAGGGAGACAGCGAGGGAGACAGCGAGGGAGACAGCGAGAGAAACTGCGAGAGATGGCGAGAGAGACGGCGAGAGAGACTGCGAGAGAGACAGTGAGGGAGAGAGCGAGAGAGACTGCGAGGTAGACAGCGAGAGAGACAGCGAGAGAGACAGCGAGAGAGACTGCGAGAGAGACTGCGAGAGAGACTGCGAGAGATACAGCGAGGGATAGAGCGAGTGAGACAGCGAGAGAGACTGCGAGAGTACATTGAGAGAGACAGCGAGAGAGACTGTGAGGGAGACAGCAAGGGAGACTGCGAGAGAGACTGCGAGGGAGACAGCGAGGGAGACAGCGAGGGAGACTGCGAGAGAGATGGCGAGAGAGACGGCGAGAGAGACTGCGAGAGAGACTGCGAGAGAGACAGTGAGGGAGAGAGCGAGAGAGACTGCGAGGTAGACAGCGAGAGAGACAGCGAGAGAGACTGTGAGAGAGACTGCGAGAGAGACTGCGAGAGATACAGCGAGGGATAGAGTGAGTGAGACAGCGAGAGAGACTGCGAGAGTACATTGAGAGAGACAGCGAGAGAGACGACGAGGGAGACAGCGAGGGAGACAGCGACAGAGACAGCGACAGAGACAGTGTCAGAGACAGCGACAGAGACAGCGACAGAGACAGCGACAGAGACAGCGAGGGAGACAGTGAGAGAGACTGCTATGGAGATAGCGAAAGAGACAGCCGGGGATACAGAGAGAGTGACGGCGAGGGAGACGGCGAGGGAGACGGCGAGGGAGACGGCGAGGGAGACGGCGAGGGAGACGGCGAGGGAGACGGCGAGGGAGACAGCGAGGGAGACTGCGAGGGAGACTGCGAGGGAGACTGCGAGGGAGACTGCGAGGGAGACTGCGAGGGACACAGTGAGGGAGACAGCGAGACAGACTGCGAGAGAGAGCGCATGAGACAGCGAGGGAGACAGCGAGGGAGAGAGCGAGAGACACAGCGAGGGAGACAGCGAGGGAGACAGCGAGGGAGACTGCGAGAGAGACTGCAAGAGAGACTGCAAGAGAGACTGCAAGAGAGACTGCAAGGGAGACAGCGAGAGAGACAGCGAGAGAGGCAGCGAGAGAGACAGCGAGAGAGACAGCGAGAGAGACAGCGAGGGAGAAAGCGATTGAGACAGCGAGAGAGCCAGCGAGAGAGACTGCGTGGGAGACAGCGAGGGAGACAGCGAGGGAGACAGCGAGGGAGACAGCGAGGGAGACAGCGAGGGAGACAGCGCTGGAGACAGCGAGAGAGACTGCGAGAAGGACTGCGAGAAGGACTGCGAGAAGGACAGCGAGGGAGAAAGCGAGAGCGACTTCGAGAGAGACTGCGAGGGAGACAGCGAGAGAGACTGTGAGAGAGACTGTGAGAGAGACTGCGATAGATACAGCGAGGGATAGAGCGAGTGAGACAGCGAGGGAGACAGCGAGAGTACATTGAGAGAGACAGCGAGAGAGACTGCCAGGGAGACGGCCAGGGAGACGGCCAGGGAGACGGCCAGGGAGACGGCCAGGGAGACGGCGAGGGAGACAGCGACAGAGACAGCGACAGAGACAGCGACAGAGACAGCGACAGAGACAGCGACAGAGACAGCGACAGAGACAGCGACAGAGACAGCGACAGAGACAGAGACAGAGACAGAGACAGAGACAGCGAGGGAGACAGTGAGAGAGACAGCTATGGAGATAGCGAGAGAGACAGCCGGGGATACAGAGAGAGTGACTGCAAGGGAGACGGCGAGGGAGACGATGAGGGAGACAGCGAGAGAGACAGCGAGGGAGACAGCGAGGGAGACAGCGAGGGAGACAGCGAGGGACACAGCGAGGGACACAGCGAGGGACACAGCGAGGGAAACAGCGAGGGAAACAGCGAGGGAGACAGCGAGGGGGACAGCGAGAGAGACTGCGAGAGAGAGCGCATGAGACAGCGAGGGACACAGTAAGGGAGACAGCGAGAGAGATTGCAAGAGAGACAGCAAGGGAGACAGCGAGAGAGACAGCGAGAGAGGCAGCGAGAGAGACAGCGAGAGAGACAGCGAGAGAGACAGCGAGAGAGACAGCGAGAGAGACAGCGAGAGAGACAGCGAGAGAGACAGCGAGAGAGACAGCGAGAGAGACAGCGAGAGAGACAGCGAGGGAGAAAGCCATGGAGACAGCGAGAGAGACAGCGAGAGAGACTGCATGGGAGACAGCGAGGGAGACAGCGAGGGAGACAGCGAGGGAGACAGCGAGGGAGACAGCGAGGGAGACAGCGAGGGAGACAGCGAGGGAGACAGCGAGGGAGACAGCGAGGGAGACAGCGAGGGAGACAGCGCTGGAGACAGCGAGAGAGACAGCGAGAAGGACTGCGAGAAGGACTGCGAGAGAGACAGCGAGGGAGAAAGCGAGAGCGACTTCGAGAGAGACTGCGAGGGAGACAGCGAGAGAGACTGCGAGGGAGACTGCGAGGCAGACTGCGAGAGACACTGCGAGAGAGAATGCGAGGGAGACAGCGATTAAGACGGCGAGGGAGACGGCGAGAGAGAGAGCGAGAGAGAGAGCGAGGGAGACAGCGAGGTAGACAGCGAGAGAGACTTCGAGAGAGGCAGCGAGGGAGACAGCGAGGGAGACAGCGACAGAGACAGCAATAGAGACTGCGAGAGAGACTGCGAGGGACACAGCGAGAGAGACTGCAAGGGAGACAACGAGAGAGAATGCGAGAGAGATCGCGTGAGACAGCGAGGGAGACAGCGTGGGAGACAGCGAGGGAGACAGCGTGGGAGGCAGCGAGGGAGACAGCGAGAGAAACTGCGAGTAAGACTGCGAGAGAGACTGCGAGAGAGACTGCGAGGGACACAGCGAGGAAGACAGCGAGAGAGAATGCGAGAGCGACTGCTAGGGAGACAGCGAGGGAGGCAGTGAGGGAGACTGCGAGAGAGACTGCGAGAGAGACTGCGAGAGAGACTGCGAGAGAGACTGCGAGAGAGGCAGCGAGAGAGACAGCGAGAGAGACAGCGAGAGAGACAGCGAGAGAGACTGCAAAGGAGACTGCGAGAGAGACTGCGAGGGAGACAGCGAGAGGGACAGCGAGAGGGACAGCGAGAGAGACTGCAAAGGAGACTGCGAGAGAGACTGCGAGGGAGACAGCGAGAGCGACAGCGAGAGAGACAGCGAGAGAGACTGCAAAGGAGACTGCGAGAGAGACTGCGAGGGAGACAGCGAGAGGGACAGCGAGAGGGACAGCGAGAGGGACAGCGAGAGAGACTGCGAGAGAGACAGTGAGGGAGAGAGCGAGAGAGACTGCGAGGTAGACAGCGAGAGAGACTGTGAGAGAGACTGCGAGAGAGACTGCGAGAGATACAGCGAGGGATAGAGCGAGTGAGACAGCGAGAGAGACAGCGAGAGTACATTGAGAGAGACGACGAGGGAGACAGCGAGAGAGACAGCGACAGAGACAGCGACAGAGACAGCGACAGAGACAGCGACAGAGACAGCGACAGATACAGCGACAGAGACAGCGACAGAGACAGCGACAGAGACAGCGACAGAGACAGCGAGGGAGACAGTGAGAGAGACTGCTATGGAGATAGCGAGAGAGACAGCCGGGGATACAGAGAGAGTGACTGCAAGGGAGACGGCGAGGGAGACGGCGAGGGAGACGGCGAGGGAGACGGCGAGGGAGACGGCGAGGGAGACAGAGAGGGACACAGTGAGGGAGACAGCGAGAGAGACTGCGAGAGAGAGCGCATGAGACAGCGAGGGAGGCAGCGAGGGAGAGAGCGAGAGACACAGCGAGGGAGACAGCGAGGGAGACAGCGAGGGAGACTGCGAGAGAGACTGCAAGAGAGACTGCAAGAGAGACTGCAAGGGAGACAGCGAGGGAGAAAGCGAGAGCGACTTCGAGAGAGACTGCGAGGGAGACAGCGAGAGAGACTGTGAGAGAGACTGCGAGAGAGACTGCGAGAGATACAGCGAGGGATAGAGCGAGTGAGACAGCGAGGGAGACAGCGAGAGTACATTGAGAGAGACAGCGAGAGAGACTGCGAGAGAGACTGCGAGGGAGACGGCCAGGGAGACGGCCAGGGAGACGGCCAGGGAGACGGCCAGGGAGACGGCCAGGGAGACGGCCAGGGAGACAGCGAGGGAGACAGCGAGGGAGACAGCGACAGAGACAGCGACAGAGACAGCGACAGAGACAGAGACAGCGAGGGAGACAGTGAGAGAGACTGCTATGGAGATAGCGAGAGAGACAGCCGGGGATACAGAGAGAGTGACTGCAAGGGAGACGGCGAGGGAGACGACGAGGGAGACAGCGAGGGAGACAGCGAGAGAGACTGCGAGGGAGACAGCGAGGGAGACAGCGAGGGAGACAGCGAGGGAGACTGCGAGAGACACAGCGAGGGACACAGCGAGGGACACAGCGAGGGACACAGCGAGGGACACAGCGAGGGACACAGCGAGGGACAGAGCGAGGGACACAGCGAGGGACACAGCGAGGGAGACAGCGAGAGAGACTGCGAGAGAGAGCGCATGAGACAGCGAGGGAGACAGCGAGGGAGAGAGCGAGAGACACAGTGAGGGAGACAGCGAGAGAGACTGCAAGGGAGACAGCGAGAGAGACAGCGAGAGAGACAGCGAGAGAGGCAGCGAGAGAGGCAGCGAGAGAGACAGCGAGAGAGACAGCGAGAGAGACAGCGAGAGAGACAGCGAGAGAGACAGCTAGGGAGAAAGCCATGGAGACAGCGAGAGAGACAGCGAGAGAGACTGCATGGGAGACAGCGAGGGAGACAGCGAGGGAGACAGCGAGGGAGACAGCGAGGGAGACAGCGAGGGAGACAGCGAGGGAGACAGCGAGGGAGACAGCGCTGGAGACAGCGCTGGAGACAGCGAGAGAGACTGCGAGAAGGACTGCGAGAAGGACTGCGAGAGAGACAGCGAGGGAGAAAGCGAGAGCGACTTCGAGAGAGACTGCGAGGGAGACAGCGAGAGAGACTGCGAGGGAGACTGCGAGGGAGACAGCGAGAGACACTGCGAGAGAGAATGCGAGGGAGACAGCGATTAAGACGGCGAGGGAGACGGCGAGAGAGAGAGCGAGAGAGAGAGCGAGGGAGACAGCGAGGTAGACAGCGAGGTAGACTTCGAGAGAGGCAGTGAGGGAGACAGCGAGGGAGACAGCGACAGAGACAGCAATAGAGACTGCGAGAGAGACTGCGAGGGACACAGCGAGAGAGACTGCAAGGGAGACAACGAGAGAGAATGCGAGAGAGATCGCGTGAGACAGCGAGGGAGACAGCGTGGGAGGCAGCGAGGGAGACAGCGAGAGAAACTGTGAGTAAGACTGCGAGAGAGACTGCGAGAGAGACTGCGAGAGAGACTGCGAGAGAGACTGCGAGGGACACAGCGAGGAAGACAGCGAGAGAGACTGCGAGAGCGACTGCGAGAGCGACTGCTAGGGAGACAGCGAGGGAGGCAGTGAGGGAGACAGCGAGGGAGACAGCGAGAGAGACTGCGAGAGCGACTGCGAGAGCGACTGCGAGAGCGACTGCGAGAGCGACTGCTTGGGAGACAGCGAGGGAGGCAGCGAGGGAGGCAGCGAGGGAGGCAGCGAGGGAGACAGCGAGGGAGACAGCGAGGGAGACAGCGAGAGAAACTGCGAGAGATGGCGAGAGAGACGGCGAGAGAGACTGCGAGAGAGACAGTGAGGGAGAGAGCGAGAGAGACTGCGAGGTAGACAGCGAGAGAGACAGCGAGAGAGACAGCGAGAGAGACTGCGAGAGAGACTGCGAGAGAGACTGCGAGAGATACAGCGAGGGATAGAGCGAGTGAGACAGCGAGAGAGACTGCGAGAGTACATTGAGAGAGACAGCGAGAGAGACTGTGAGGGAGACAGCAAGGGAGACTGCGAGAGAGACTGCGAGGGAGACAGCGAGGGAGACAGCGAGGGAGACTGCGAGAGAGATGGCGAGAGAGACGGCGAGAGAGACTGCGAGAGAGACAGTGAGGGAGAGAGCGAGAGAGACTGCGAGGTAGACAGCGAGAGAGACAGCGAGAGAGACTGTGAGAGAGACTGCGAGAGAGACTGCGAGAGATACAGCGAGGGATAGAGTGAGTGAGACAGCGAGAGAGACTGCGAGAGTACATTGAGAGAGACAGCGAGAGAGACGACGAGGGAGACAGCGAGGGAGACAGCGACAGAGACAGCGACAGAGACAGTGTCAGAGACAGCGACAGAGACAGCGACAGAGACAGCGACAGAGACAGCGAGGGAGACAGTGAGAGAGACTGCTATGGAGATAGCGAAAGAGACAGCCGGGGATACAGAGAGAGTGACGGCGAGGGAGACGGCGAGGGAGACGGCGAGGGAGACGGCGAGGGAGACGGCGAGGGAGACGGCGAGGGAGACAGCGAGGGAGACTGCGAGGGAGACTGCGAGGGAGACTGCGAGGGAGACTGCGAGGGACACAGTGAGGGAGACAGCGAGACAGACTGCGAGAGAGAGCGCATGAGACAGCGAGGGAGACAGCGAGGGAGAGAGCGAGAGACACAGCGAGGGAGACAGCGAGGGAGACAGCGAGGGAGACTGCGAGAGAGACTGCAAGAGAGACTGCAAGAGAGACTGCAAGAGAGACTGCAAGGGAGACAGCGAGAGAGACAGCGAGAGAGGCAGCGAGAGAGACAGCGAGAGAGACAGCGAGAGAGACAGCGAGGGAGAAAGCGATTGAGACAGCGAGAGAGCCAGCGAGAGAGACTGCGTGGGAGACAGCGAGGGAGACAGCGAGGGAGACAGCGAGGGAGACAGCGAGGGAGACAGCGAGGGAGACAGCGCTGGAGACAGCGAGAGAGACTGCGAGAAGGACTGCGAGAAGGACTGCGAGAAGGACAGCGAGGGAGAAAGCGAGAGCGACTTCGAGAGAGACTGCGAGGGAGACAGCGAGAGAGACTGTGAGAGAGACTGTGAGAGAGACTGCGATAGATACAGCGAGGGATAGAGCGAGTGAGACAGCGAGGGAGACAGCGAGAGTACATTGAGAGAGACAGCGAGAGAGACTGCGAGGGAGACGGCCAGGGAGACGGCCAGGGAGACGGCCAGGGAGACGGCCAGGGAGACGGCCAGGGAGACGGCGAGGGAGACAGCGACAGAGACAGCGACAGAGACAGCGACAGAGACAGCGACAGAGACAGCGACAGAGACAGCGACAGAGACAGCGACAGAGACAGAGACAGAGACAGAGACAGAGACAGCGAGGGAGACAGTGAGAGAGACAGCTATGGAGATAGCGAGAGAGACAGCCGGGGATACAGAGAGAGTGACTGCAAGGGAGACGGCGAGGGAGACGATGAGGGAGACAGCGAGAGAGACAGCGAGGGAGACAGCGAGGGAGACAGCGAGGGAGACAGCGAGGGAGACAGCGAGGGACACAGCGAGGGACACAGCGAGGGACACAGCGAGGGAAACAGCGAGGGAAACAGCGAGGGAGACAGCGAGGGGGACAGCGAGAGAGACTGCGAGAGAGAGCGCATGAGACAGCGAGGGACACAGTAAGGGAGACAGCGAGAGAGATTGCAAGAGAGACAGCAAGGGAGACAGCGAGAGAGACAGCGAGAGAGGCAGCGAGAGAGACAGCGAGAGAGACAGCGAGAGAGACAGCGAGAGAGACAGCGAGAGAGACAGCGAGAGAGACAGCGAGAGAGACAGCGAGAGAGACAGCGAGAGAGACAGCGAGGGAGAAAGCCATGGAGACAGCGAGAGAGACAGCGAGAGAGACTGCATGGGAGACAGCGAGGGAGACAGCGAGGGAGACAGCGAGGGAGACAGCGAGGGAGACAGCGAGGGAGACAGCGAGGGAGACAGCGAGGGAGACAGCGAGGGAGACAGCGCTGGAGACAGCGAGAGAGACAGCGAGAAGGACTGCGAGAAGGACTGCGAGAGAGACAGCGAGGGAGAAAGCGAGAGCGACTTCGAGAGAGACTGCGAGGGAGACAGCGAGAGAGACTGCGAGGGAGACTGCGAGGCAGACTGCGAGAGACACTGCGAGAGAGAATGCGAGGGAGACAGCGATTAAGACGGCGAGGGAGACGGCGAGAGAGAGAGCGAGAGAGAGAGCGAGGGAGACAGCGAGGTAGACAGCGAGAGAGACTTCGAGAGAGGCAGCGAGGGAGACAGCGAGGGAGACAGCGACAGAGACAGCAATAGAGACTGCGAGAGAGACTGCGAGGGACACAGCGAGAGAGACTGCAAGGGAGACAACGAGAGAGAATGCGAGAGAGATCGCGTGAGACAGCGAGGGAGACAGCGTGGGAGACAGCGAGGGAGACAGCGTGGGAGGCAGCGAGGGAGACAGCGAGAGAAACTGCGAGTAAGACTGCGAGAGAGACTGCGAGAGAGACTGCGAGGGACACAGCGAGGAAGACAGCGAGAGAGAATGCGAGAGCGACTGCTAGGGAGACAGCGAGGGAGGCAGTGAGGGAGACAGCGAGGGAGACAGCGAGAGCGACTGCGAGAGCGACTGCTTGGGAGACAGCGAGGGAGGCAGCGAGGGAGGCAGCGAGGGAGGCAGCGAGGGAGACAGCGAGAGAGACTGCGAGGTAGACAGCGAGAGAGACTGCGAGAGAGACTGCGAGAGAGACGGCGAGGGAGACGGTGAGGGAGACTGCGAGGGAGAGAGCGAGGGACACAGTGAGGGAGACAGCGAGGGAGACAGCGAGGGAGACAGCGAGGGAGACAGCGAGGGAGACTGTGAGGGAGAAAGCGAGGGAGACAGCGAGAGAGACAGCGAGAGAGACAGCGAGGGAGAAAGCGAGGGAGGCAGCGAGGGAGACTGCGAGGGAGACTGCGAGGGAGACTGCGAGGGAGACTGCGAGGGAGACTGCGAGGGAGACAGCGTGGGAGACAGCGAGGGAGACAGTGAGGGAGACAGTGAGGGAGACAGCGAGGGAGACAGCGAGGGAGACAGCGAGGGAGACAGCGAGAGAGACAGCGAGAGAGACAGCGAGAGAGACTGCGAGAAGGACTGCGAGAAGGACTGCGAGAGAGACAGCGAGGGAGAAAGTGAGAGCGACTGCGAGAGAGACTGCGAGGGAGACTGCGAGGGAGACAGCGAAAGAGACTGTGAGGGAAACAGCGAGGGAGACAGCGAAAGAGACTGCGTGGGAGACAGCGAGGGAGACTGCGAGAGAGACTGCGAGAGAGACAGCGAGAGAGACAGCGAGAGAGACAGCGAGAGAGACTGCAAAGGAGACTACGAGAGAGACTGCGAGGGAGACTGCGAGGGAGACTGCGAGAGAGACAGCGAGAGAGACAGCGAGAGAGACAGCGAGAGAGACAGCGAGAGAGACAGCGAGAGAGACAGCGAGAGAGACAGCGAGAGAGACAGCGAGGGAGAAAGCCATGGAGACAGCGAGAGAGACAGCGAGAGAGACTGCATGGGAGACAGCGAGGGAGACAGCGAGGGAGACAGCGAGGGAGACAGCGAGGGAGACAGCGAGGGAGACAGCGAGGGAGACAGCGAGGGAGACAGCGAGGGAGACAGCGAGGGAGACAGCGAGGGAGACAGCGCTGGAGACAGCGAGAGAGACTGCGAGAAGGACTGCGAGAAGGACTGCGAGAAGGACTGCGAGAGAGACAGCGAGGGAGAAAGCGAGAGCGACTTCGAGAGAGACTGCGAGGGAGACAGCGAGAGAGACTGCGAGGGAGACTGCGAGGGAGACTGCGAGGGAGACTGCGAGGCAGACTGCGAGAGACACTGCGAGAGAGAATGCGAGGGAGACAGCGATTAAGACGGCGAGGGAGACGGCGAGAGAGAGAGCGAGAGAGAGAGCGAGGGAGACAGCGAGGTAGACAGCGAGAGAGACTTCGAGAGAGGCAGCGAGGGCGACAGCGAGGGAGACAGCGACAGAGACAGCAATAGAGACTGCGAGAGAGACTGCGAGGGACACAGCGAGAGAGACTGCAAGGGAGACAACGAGAGAGAATGCGAGAGAGATCGCGTGAGACAGCGAGGGAGACAGCGTGGGAGACAGCGAGGGAGACAGCGTGGGAGGCAGCGAGGGAGACAGCGAGAGAAACTGCGAGTAAGACTGCGAGAGAGACTGCGAGAGAGACTGCGAGGGACACAGCGAGGAAGACAGCGAGAGAGACTGCGAGAGCGACTGCTAGGGAGACAGCGAGGGAGGCAGTGAGGGAGACAGCGAGGGAGACAGCGAGAGAGACTGCGAGAGCGACTGCGAGAGCGACTGCTTGGGAGACAGCGAGGGAGGCAGCGAGGGAGGCAGCGAGGGAGACAGCGAGGGAGACAGCGAGAGAGACTGCGAGGTAGACAGCGAGAGAGACTGCGAGAGAGACGGCGAGGGAGACGGTGAGGGAGACTGCGAGGGAGAGAGCGAGGGACACAGTGAGGGAGACAGCGAGGGAGACAGCGAGGGAGACAGCGAGGGAGACAGCGAGGGAGACAGCGAGGGAGACTGTGAGGGAGAAAGCGAGGGAGACAGCGAGAGAGACAGCGAGAGAGACAGCGAGGGAGAAAGCGAGGGAGACAGCGAGGGAGACTGCGAGGGAGACTGCGAGGGAGACTGCGAGGGAGACAGCGTGGGAGACAGCGAGGGAGACAGCGAGGGAGACAGTGAGGGAGACAGCGAGGGAGACAGCGAGGGAGACAGCGAGGGAGACAGCGAGAGAGACTGCGAGAAGGACTGCGAGAAGGACTGCGAGAAGGACTGCGAGAGAGACAGCGAGGGAGAAAGTGAGAGCGACTGCGAGAGAGACTGCGAGGGAGACTGCGAGGGAGACAGCGAAAGAGACTGTGAGGGAAACAGCGAGGGAGACAGCGAAAGAGACTGCGAGGGAGACTGCGAGAGAGACTGCGAGAGAGACTGCGAGAGAGACAGCGAGAGAGACAGCGAGAGCGACAGCGAGAGAGACAGCGAGAGAGACTGCAAAGGAGACTACGAGAGAGACTGCGAGGGAGACTGCGAGGGAGACTGCGAGAGAGACAGCGAGAGAGACAGCGATAGAGACAGCGAGAGAGACTGCGAGAGAGACTGCGAGAGAGACTGCGAGAGAGACTGCGAGAGAGACTGCGAGGGAGAAAGCGAGGGAGAAAGCGAGGGAGAAAGCGAGGGAGAAAGCGAGGGAGAAAGCGTGAGAGACTGTGTGGGAGACTGCAAGGGAGACAGCGAGAGAGACTGTGAGGGAGACAGCGAGAGAGACTGCGAGAGAGACTGCGAGAGAGACTGCGAGAGAGACTGCGAGAGAGACTGCGAGGGAGACTGCGAGGGAGACTGCGAGGGAGACTGCGAGGGAGACTGCGAGGGAGACAGCGAGGGAGACCCCGAGGGAGACTGCGAGAGAGATGGCTAGAGAGATGGCGAGAGAGATGGAGAGAGAGACGGCGAGAGAGACAGTGAGGGAGAGAGCGAGAGAGACTGCGAGGGAGACAGCGAGAGAGACAGCGAGAGAGACTGTGAGAGAGACTGTGAGAGAGACTGCGAGAGAGACTGCGAGAGATACAGCGAGGGATAGAGCGAGTGAGACAGTGAGGGAGACAGTGAGGGAGACAGCGAGAGTACATTGAGAGAGACAGCGAGAGAGACTGCGAGAGAGACTGCGAGGGAGACGGCGAGGGAGACAGCGACAGAGACAGCGACAGAGACAGCGACAGAGACAGCGACAGAGACAGCGACAGAGACAGCGACAGAGACAGCGACAGAGACAGTGAGAGAGACTGCTATGGAGATAGCGAGAGAGACAGCCGGGGATACAGAGAGAGTGACTGCAAGGGAGACGGCGAGGGAGACGATGAGGGAGACAGCGAGGGAGACAGCGAGGGAGACTGCGAGGGACACAGTGAGGGAGACAGCGAGAGAGACAGCGAGAGGGACAGCGAGAGGGACAGCGAGAGAGACAGCGAGAGAGACAGCGAGAGAGACTGCGAGAGAGACTGCGAGGGAGACTGCGAGGGAGACAGCGAGGGAGACAGCGAGGGAGACAGCGAGGGAGACTGCGAGAGAGATGGCGAGAGAGACGGCGAGAGAGACAGTGAGGGAGAGAGCGAGAGAGACTGCGAGGGAGACAGCGAGAGAGACAGTGAGAGAGACTGTGAGAGAGACTGTGAGAGAGACTGCGAGAGATACAGCGTGGGATAGAGCGAGTGAGACAGCGAGGGAGACAGCGAGAGTACATTGAGAGAGACAGCGAGAGAGACTGCGAGGGAGACGGCCAGGGAGACGGCCAGGGAGACGGCCAGGGAGACGGCCACGGAGACGGCCAGGGAGACGGCCAGGGAGACGGCCAGTGAGACGGCCAGTGAGACGGCCAGGGAGACAGCGACAGAGACAGCGACAGAGACAGCGACAGAGACAGCGACAGAGACAGCGACAGAGACAGCGACAGAGACAGCGACTGCTATGGAGATAGCGAGAGAGACAGCCGGGGATACAGAGAGAGTGACTGCAAGGGAGACGGCGAGGGAGACGGCGAGGGAGACAGCGAGGGAGACAGCGAGGGAGACTGCGAGGGAGACAGCGAGGGAGACAGCGAGGGAGACTGCGAGAGAGACAGCGAGGGACACAGCGAGGGACACAGCGAGGCAGACAGCGAGGGAGACAGCGAGGGACACAGCGAGGGAGACAGCGAGAGAGACTGCGAGAGAGAGCGCATGAGACAGCGAGGGAGACAGCGAGGGAGAGAGCGAGAGACACAGCGAGGGAGACAGCGAGAGAGACTGCAAGAGAGACTGCGAGAGAGAGCGCATGAGACAGCGAGGGAGACAGCGAGGGAGAGAGCGAGAGACACAGCGAGGGAGACAGCGAGAGAGACTGCAAGAGAGACTGCGAGAGAGACAGCGAGAGAGACAGCGAGAGAGACAGCGAGAGAGACAGCGAGGGAGAAAGCCATGGAGACAGCGAGAGAGACAGCGAGAGAGAGAGCGAGGGAGACAGCGAGGTAGACAGCGAGAGAGACTTCGAGAGAGGCAGCGAGGGCGACAGCGAGGGAGACAGCGACAGAGACAGCAATAGAGACTGCGAGAGAGACTGCGAGGGACACAGCGAGAGAGACTGCAAGGGAGACAACGAGAGAGAATGCGAGAGAGATCGCGTGAGACAGCGAGGGAGACAGCGTGGGAGACAGCGAGGGAGACAGCGTGGGAGGCAGCGAGGGAGACAGCGAGAGAAACTGCGAGTAAGACTGCGAGAGAGACTGCGAGAGAGACTGCGAGGGACACAGCGAGGAAGACAGCGAGAGAGACTGCGAGAGCGACTGCTAGGGAGACAGCGAGGGAGGCAGTGAGGGAGACAGCGAGGGAGACAGCGAGAGAGACTGCGAGAGCGACTGCGAGAGCGACTGCTTGGGAGACAGCGAGGGAGGCAGCGAGGGAGGCAGCGAGGGAGACAGCGAGGGAGACAGCGAGAGAGACTGCGAGGTAGACAGCGAGAGAGACTGCGAGAGAGACGGCGAGGGAGACGGTGAGGGAGACTGCGAGGGAGAGAGCGAGGGACACAGTGAGGGAGACAGCGAGGGAGACAGCGAGGGAGACAGCGAGGGAGACAGCGAGGGAGACAGCGAGGGAGACTGTGAGGGAGAAAGCGAGGGAGACAGCGAGAGAGACAGCGAGAGAGACAGCGAGGGAGAAAGCGAGGGAGACAGCGAGGGAGACTGCGAGGGAGACTGCGAGGGAGACTGCGAGGGAGACAGCGTGGGAGACAGCGAGGGAGACAGTGAGGGAGACAGTGAGGGAGACAGCGAGGGAGACAGCGAGGGAGACAGCGAGGGAGACAGCGAGAGAGACTGCGAGAAGGACTGCGAGAAGGACTGCGAGAAGGACTGCGAGAGAGACAGCGAGGGAGAAAGTGAGAGCGACTGCGAGAGAGACTGCGAGGGAGACTGCGAGGGAGACAGCGAAAGAGACTGTGAGGGAAACAGCGAGGGAGACAGCGAAAGAGACTGCGAGGGAGACTGCGAGAGAGACTGCGAGAGAGACTGCGAGAGAGACAGCGAGAGAGACAGCGAGAGCGACAGCGAGAGAGACAGCGAGAGAGACAGCGAGAGAGACAGCGAGAGAGACTGCAAAGGAGACTACGAGAGAGACTGCGAGGGAGACTGCGAGGGAGACTGCGAGAGAGACAGCGAGAGAGACAGCGATAGAGACAGCGAGAGAGACTGCGAGAGAGACTGCGAGAGAGACTGCGAGAGAGACTGCGAGAGAGACTGCGAGGGAGAAAGCGAGGGAGAAAGCGAGGGAGAAAGCGAGGGAGAAAGCGAGGGAGAAAGCGTGAGAGACTGTGTGGGAGACTGCAAGGGAGACAGCGAGAGAGACTGTGAGGGAGACAGCGAGAGAGACTGCGAGAGAGACTGCGAGAGAGACTGCGAGAGAGACTGCGAGAGAGACTGCGAGGGAGACTGCGAGGGAGACTGCGAGGGAGACTGCGAGGGAGACTGCGAGGGAGACAGCGAGGGAGACCCCGAGGGAGACTGCGAGAGAGATGGCTAGAGAGATGGCGAGAGAGATGGAGAGAGAGACGGCGAGAGAGACAGTGAGGGAGAGAGCGAGAGAGACTGCGAGGGAGACAGCGAGAGAGACAGCGAGAGAGACTGTGAGAGAGACTGTGAGAGAGACTGCGAGAGAGACTGCGAGAGATACAGCGAGGGATAGAGCGAGTGAGACAGTGAGGGAGACAGTGAGGGAGACAGCGAGAGTACATTGAGAGAGACAGCGAGAGAGACTGCGAGAGAGACTGCGAGGGAGACGGCGAGGGAGACAGCGACAGAGACAGCGACAGAGACAGCGACAGAGACAGCGACAGAGACAGCGACAGAGACAGCGACAGAGACAGCGACAGAGACAGTGAGAGAGACTGCTATGGAGATAGCGAGAGAGACAGCCGGGGATACAGAGAGAGTGACTGCAAGGGAGACGGCGAGGGAGACGATGAGGGAGACAGCGAGGGAGACAGCGAGGGAGACTGCGAGGGACACAGTGAGGGAGACAGCGAGAGAGACAGCGAGAGGGACAGCGAGAGAGACAGCGAGAGAGACTGCGAGAGAGACTGCGAGGGAGACTGCGAGGGAGACAGCGAGGGAGACAGCGAGGGAGACAGCGAGGGAGACAGCGAGGGAGACTGCGAGAGAGATGGCGAGAGAGACGGCGAGAGAGACAGTGAGGGAGAGAGCGAGAGAGACTGCGAGGGAGACAGCGAGAGAGACAGTGAGAGAGACTGTGAGAGAGACTGTGAGAGAGACTGCGAGAGATACAGCGTGGGATAGAGCGAGTGAGACAGCGAGGGAGACAGCGAGAGTACATTGAGAGAGACAGCGAGAGAGACTGCGAGGGAGACGGCCAGGGAGACGGCCAGGGAGACGGCCAGGGAGACGGCCACGGAGACGGCCAGGGAGACGGCCAGGGAGACGGCCAGTGAGACGGCCAGTGAGACGGCCAGGGAGACAGCGACAGAGACAGCGACAGAGACAGCGACAGAGACAGCGACAGAGACAGCGACAGAGACAGCGACAGAGACAGCGACTGCTATGGAGATAGCGAGAGAGACAGCCGGGGATACAGAGAGAGTGACTGCAAGGGAGACGGCGAGGGAGACGGCGAGGGAGACAGCGAGGGAGACAGCGAGGGAGACTGCGAGGGAGACAGCGAGGGAGACAGCGAGGGAGACTGCGAGAGAGACAGCGAGGGACACAGCGAGGGACACAGCGAGGCAGACAGCGAGGGAGACAGCGAGGGACACAGCGAGGGAGACAGCGAGAGAGACTGCGAGAGAGAGCGCATGAGACAGCGAGGGAGACAGCGAGGGAGAGAGCGAGAGACACAGCGAGGGAGACAGCGAGAGAGACTGCAAGAGAGACTGCGAGAGAGAGCGCATGAGACAGCGAGGGAGACAGCGAGGGAGAGAGCGAGAGACACAGCGAGGGAGACAGCGAGAGAGACTGCAAGAGAGACTGCGAGAGAGACAGCGAGAGAGACAGCGAGAGAGACAGCGAGAGAGACAGCGAGGGAGAAAGCCATGGAGACAGCGAGAGAGACAGCGAGAGAGACTGCGTGGGAGACAGCGAGAGAGACAGCGAGGGAGACAGCGAGGGAGACAGCGAGGGAGACAGCGAGGGAGACAGCGAGGGAGACAGCGAGGGAGACAGCGAGGGAGACAGCGAGGGAGACAGCGCTGGAGACAGCGAGAGAGACTGCGAGAAGGACTGCGAGAAGGACTGCGAGAGAGACAGCGAGGGAGAAAGCGAGAGCGACTTCGAGAGAGACTGCGAGGGAGACAGCGAGAGAGACTGCGAGGGAGACTGCGAGGGAGACAGCGAGAGACACTGCGAGAGAGAATGCGAGGGAGACAGCGATTAAGACGGCGAGGGAGACGGCGAGAGAGAGAGCGAGAGAGAGAGCGAGGGAGACAGCGAGGTAGACAGCGAGAGAGGCTTCGAGAGAGACTGTGAGGGAGGCAGTGAGGGAGACAGCGAGGGAGACAGCGACAGAGACAGCAATAGAGACTGCGAGAGAGACTGCGAGGGACACAGCGAGAGAGACTGCAAGGGAGACAACGAGAGAGAATGCGAGAGAGATCGCTTGAGACAGCGAGGGAGACAGCGTGGGAGGCAGCGAGGGAGACAGCGAGAGAAACTGCGAATAAGACTGCGAGAGAGACTGCGAGAGAGACTGCTAGGGAGACAGCGAGGGAGGCAGTGAGGGAGACAGCGAGGGAGACTGCGAGAGCGACTGCTTGGGATACAGCGAGGGAGGCAGCGAGGGAGACAGCGAGGGAGACAGCAAGAGAAACTGCGAGGAAGACAGCGAGAGAGACTGCGAGAGAGACTGCGAGGGAGACTGCGAGGGAGACAGCGAGGGAGAAAGCGTGGGAGACAGCGAGGGAGACAGCGAGGGAGACAGCGAGGGAGACAGCGAGGGAGACAGCGAGAGAGACAGCGAGAGAGACTGCGAGAGAGACTGCGAGAAGGACTGCGAGAAGGACTGCGAGAGAGACAGCGAGGGAGAAAGAGAGAGCGACTGCGAGGGAGACTGCGAGGGAGACAGCGAAAGAGACTGTGAGGGAAACAGCGAGGGAAACAGCGAGGGAGACAGCGAAAGAGACGGCGAGGGAGACTGCGAGGGAGACTGCGAGAGAGAATGCGAGAGAGACAGCGAGAGAGACAGCGAGAGAGACAGCGAGAGAGACAGCGAGAGAGACAGCGAGAGAGACAGCGAGAGAGACAGCGAGACAGACAGCGAGAGAGACAGCGAGAGAGACTGCAAAGGAGACTACGAGAGAGATTGCGAGGGAGACTGCGAGGCAGACTGCGAGGGAGACTGCGAGAGAGACAGCGAGAGAGACAGCGAGAGAGACAGCGAGGGAGACAGCGAGGGAGACAGCGAGGGAGACAGCGAGGGAGACAGCGAGAGAGACTGCGAGGGAGACAGCGAGAGAGACTGCGAGGGAGACAGCGAGAGAGACTGCGAGGGAGACAGCGAGAGAGACTGCGAGAGGGACAGCGAGAGAGACTGCGAGAGGGACAGCGAGAGAGACTGCGAGAGAGACTGCGAGAGAGACTGCGAGAGAGACTGCGAGAGAGACTGCGAGGGAGAAAGCGAGGGAGAAAGCGTGAGAGACTGTGTGGGAGACTGCGAGGGAGACAGCGAGAGACACTGCGAGAGAGAATGCGAGGGAGACAGCGATTAAGACGGCGAGGGAGACGGCGAGAGAGAGAGCGAGAGAGAGAGCGAGGGAGACAGCGAGGGAGACAGCGAGGTAGACAGCGAGAGAGACTTCGAGAGAGACTGCGAGGGAGGCAGCGAGGGAGACAGCGAGGGAGACAGCGAGGGAGACAGCGAGGGAGACAGCGAGGGAGACAGCGACAGAGACAGCGAGAGAGACTGCGAGGGAGACTGCGAGGGAGACTGCGAGAGAGACTGCGAGAGAGACTGCGAGAGAGACTGCGAGAGAGACTGCGAGAGAGACTGCGAGGGAGACTGCGAGCGAGACGGCGAGAGAGACGGCGAGAGAGACGGCGAGAGAGACGGAGAGAGAGATGGAGAGAGAGATGGAGAGAGAGACGACGAGAGAGACTGCGAGAGAGAGAGTGAGAGAGACTGAGAGGGAGACAGCGAGAGAGACAGCGAGAGAGACAGCGAGAGAGACAGCGAGAGAGACTGCGAGTGAGACTGCGAGTGATACAGCGAGGGATAGAGCGAGGGAGACAGAAGGGAGACAGCGAGGGAGACAGCGAGGGAGACAGAGAGAGTACATTGAGAGAGACAGCGAGAGAGACAGCGAGAGAGACAGCGAGAGAGACAGCGAGAGAGACAGCGAGAGAGACTGCGAGAGAGACTGCGAGAGAGACTGCGAGGGAGACGACGAGGGAGACGACGAGGGAGACGACGAGGGAGACGACGAGGGAGACGACGAGGGAGACGACGAGGGAGACGACGAGGGAGACGGCGAGGGAGACGGCGAGGGAGACAGAGAGGGAGACAGAGAGGGAGACAGAGAGGGAGACAGAGAGGGAGACAGAGAGGGAGACAGAGAGGGAGACAGCGACGGAGACAGCGACAGAGACAGCGACAGAGACGGAGACAGCGAGGGAGACAGCGAGGGAGACAGCGAGGGAGACAGCGAGAGAGACTGCTATGGAGATAGCGAGAGAGACAGCGGGGGATACAGAGAGAGTGACAGCGAGGGAGACGGCGAGGGAGACAGCGAGGGAGACAGCGAGGGAGACAGCGAGGGAGACTGCGAGGGAGACTGCGAGGGAGACTGCGAGGGAGACTGCGAGGGAGACTGCGAGAGAGACTGCGAGAGAGACTGCGAGAGAGACTGCGAGGGAGACTGCAAGGGAGACTGCAAGGGAGACTGCGAGGGAGACTGCGAGGGAGACAGCGAGGGAAACTGCGAGAGAGACAGCGAGGGAAACTGCGAGAGAGACAGCGAGGGAGACAGCGAGGGAGACAGCGAGGGAGACAGCGAGGGAGACAGCGAGGGAGACAGCGAGGGAGACAGCGAGGGAGACTGCGAGGGAGACAGCGAGAGAGACAGCGAGAGAGACAGCGAGAGAGACAGCGAGAGAGACTGCGAGAGAGACTGCGAGAGAGACTGCGAGAGAGACAGCGAGGGAGAAAGCGAGGGAGACAGCGAGGGAGACAGCGAGGGAGACAGCGAGGGAGACAGCGAGGGAGACAGCGAGGGAGACAGCGAGAGAGACAGCGAGAGAGACAGCGAGAGAGACAGCGAGAGAGACAGCGAGAGAGACAGCGAGAGAGACAGCGAGAGAGACAGCGAGAGAGACTGCGAGAGCGACTGCGAGAAGGACTGCGAGAAGGACTGCGAGAGAGACAGCGAGGGAGAAAGTGAGAGCGACTGCGAGAGAGACTGCGAGGGAGACTGCGAGGGAGACAGCGAAAGAGACTGTGAGGGAGACAGCGAAAGAGACTGCGAGGGAAACTGCGAGGCAGACTGCGAGGGAGACTGCGAGAGAGACAGCGAGAGAGACAGCGAGAGAGACAGCGAGAGAGACAGCGAGAGAGACAGCGAGAGAGACTGCAAAGGAGACTGCGAGAGAGACTGCGAGGGAGACTGCGAGGGAGACTGCGAGTGGGACAGCGAGAGAGACTGCGAGAGAGACTGCGAGGGACACAGCGAGAGAGACTGCGAGGGAGACAGCGAGGGAGACAGCGAGGGAGACAGCGAGGGAGACAGCGAGAGAGACAGCGAGAGAGACAGCGAGAGAGACAGCGAGAGAGACTGCGAGAGAGACTGCGAGAGAGACTGCGAGGGAGAAAGCGAGGGAGAAAGCGAGGGAGAAAGCGTGAGAGACTGTGTGGGAGACTGCAAGGGAGACAGCGAGGGTGACAGCGAGAGAGAGAGCGAGGTAGACAGCGAGGGAAACAGCGAGGGAGACTGTGAGGGAGACAGCGAGGGAGACAGCGAGAGAGACAGCGAGAGAGGCAGCGAGGGAAACTGCGAGAGAGACAGCGAGGGACACAGCGAGGGAGACAGCGAGGGAGACAGCGAGGGAGACAGCGAGGGAGACTGCGAGGGAGACTGCGAGGGAGACAGCGAGAGAGACAGCGAGAGAGACAGCGAGACAGACAGCGAGAGAGACTGCGAGAGAGACTGCGAGAGAGACTGCGAGAGAGACAGCGAGGGAGACAGCGAGGGAGACAGCGAGGGAGACAGCGAGGGAGACAGCGAAGGAGACAGCGAAGGAGACAGCGAGAGAGACAGCGAGAGAGACAGCGAGAGAGACAGCGAGAGAGACAGCGAGAGAGACAGCGAGAGAGACAGCGAGAGAGACTGCGAGAAGGACTGCGAGAAGGACTGCGAGAAGGACTGCGAGAAGGACTGCGAGAAGGACTGCGAGAGAGACAGCGAGGGAGAAAGTGAGAGCGACTGCGAGAGAGACTGCGAGGGAGACTGCGAGGGAGACAGCGAAAGAGACTGTGAGGGAGACAGCGAGAGAGACTGCGAGGGAGACTGCGAGGGAGACTGCGAGGGAGACTGCGAGAGGGACAGCGAGAGAGACTGCGAGAGAGACTGCGAGAGAGACGGCGAGAGAGACGGAGAGAGAGATGGAGAGAGAGATGGAGAGAGAGACGACGAGAGAGACTGCGAGAGAGAGAGTGAGAGAGACTGAGAGGGAGACAGCGAGAGAGACAGCGAGAGAGACAGCGAGAGAGACAGCGAGAGAGACTGCGAGTGAGACTGCGAGTGATACAGCGAGGGATAGAGCGAGGGAGACAGAAGGGAGACAGCGAGGGAGACAGCGAGGGAGACAGAGAGAGTACATTGAGAGAGACAGCGAGAGAGACAGCGAGAGAGACAGCGAGAGAGACAGCGAGAGAGACAGCGAGAGAGACTGCGAGAGAGACTGCGAGAGAGACTGCGAGGGAGACGACGAGGGAGACGACGAGGGAGACGACGAGGGAGACGACGAGGGAGACGACGAGGGAGACGACGAGGGAGACGACGAGGGAGACGGCGAGGGAGACGGCGAGGGAGACAGAGAGGGAGACAGAGAGGGAGACAGAGAGGGAGACAGAGAGGGAGACAGAGAGGGAGACAGAGAGGGAGACAGCGACGGAGACAGCGACAGAGACAGCGACAGAGACGGAGACAGCGAGGGAGACAGCGAGGGAGACAGCGAGGGAGACAGCGAGAGAGACTGCTATGGAGATAGCGAGAGAGACAGCGGGGGATACAGAGAGAGTGACAGCGAGGGAGACGGCGAGGGAGACAGCGAGGGAGACAGCGAGGGAGACAGCGAGGGAGACTGCGAGGGAGACTGCGAGGGAGACTGCGAGGGAGACTGCGAGGGAGACTGCGAGAGAGACTGCGAGAGAGACTGCGAGGGAGACTGCAAGGGAGACTGCAAGGGAGACTGCGAGGGAGACTGCGAGGGAGACAGCGAGGGAAACTGCGAGAGAGACAGCGAGGGAAACTGCGAGAGAGACAGCGAGGGAGACAGCGAGGGAGACAGCGAGGGAGACAGCGAGGGAGACAGCGAGGGAGACAGCGAGGGAGACAGCGAGGGAGACTGCGAGGGAGACAGCGAGAGAGACAGCGAGAGAGACAGCGAGAGAGACAGCGAGAGAGACTGCGAGAGAGACTGCGAGAGAGACTGCGAGAGAGACAGCGAGGGAGAAAGCGAGGGAGACAGCGAGGGAGACAGCGAGGGAGACAGCGAGGGAGACAGCGAGGGAGACAGCGAGGGAGACAGCGAGAGAGACAGCGAGAGAGACAGCGAGAGAGACAGCGAGAGAGACAGCGAGAGAGACAGCGAGAGAGACAGCGAGAGAGACAGCGAGAGAGACTGCGAGAGCGACTGCGAGAAGGACTGCGAGAAGGACTGCGAGAGAGACAGCGAGGGAGAAAGTGAGAGCGACTGCGAGAGAGACTGCGAGGGAGACTGCGAGGGAGACAGCGAAAGAGACTGTGAGGGAGACAGCGAAAGAGACTGCGAGGGAAACTGCGAGGCAGACTGCGAGGGAGACTGCGAGAGAGACAGCGAGAGAGACAGCGAGAGAGACAGCGAGAGAGACAGCGAGAGAGACAGCGAGAGAGACTGCAAAGGAGACTGCGAGAGAGACTGCGAGGGAGACTGCGAGGGAGACTGCGAGTGGGACAGCGAGAGAGACTGCGAGAGAGACTGCGAGGGACACAGCGAGAGAGACTGCGAGGGAGACAGCGAGGGAGACAGCGAGGGAGACAGCGAGGGAGACAGCGAGAGAGACAGCGAGAGAGACAGCGAGAGAGACAGCGAGAGAGACTGCGAGAGAGACTGCGAGAGAGACTGCGAGGGAGAAAGCGAGGGAGAAAGCGAGGGAGAAAGCGTGAGAGACTGTGTGGGAGACTGCAAGGGAGACAGCGAGGGTGACAGCGAGAGAGAGAGCGAGGTAGACAGCGAGGGAAACAGCGAGGGAGACTGTGAGGGAGACAGCGAGGGAGACAGCGAGAGAGACAGCGAGAGAGGCAGCGAGGGAAACTGCGAGAGAGACAGCGAGGGACACAGCGAGGGAGACAGCGAGGGAGACAGCGAGGGAGACAGCGAGGGAGACTGCGAGGGAGACTGCGAGGGAGACAGCGAGAGAGACAGCGAGAGAGACAGCGAGACAGACAGCGAGAGAGACTGCGAGAGAGACTGCGAGAGAGACTGCGAGAGAGACAGCGAGGGAGACAGCGAGGGAGACAGCGAGGGAGACAGCGAGGGAGACAGCGAAGGAGACAGCGAAGGAGACAGCGAGAGAGACAGCGAGAGAGACAGCGAGAGAGACAGCGAGAGAGACAGCGAGAGAGACAGCGAGAGAGACAGCGAGAGAGACAGCGAGAGAGACTGCGAGAAGGACTGCGAGAAGGACTGCGAGAAGGACTGCGAGAAGGACTGCGAGAAGGACTGCGAGAGAGACAGCGAGGGAGAAAGTGAGAGCGACTGCGAGAGAGACTGCGAGGGAGACTGCGAGGGAGACAGCGAAAGAGACTGTGAGGGAGACAGCGAGAGAGACTGCGAGGGAGACTGCGAGGGAGACTGCGAGGGAGACTGCGAGAGGGACAGCGAGAGAGACTGCGAGAGAGACTGCGAGAGAGACTGCGAGGGAGACTGCGAGGGAGACTGCGAGGGAGACTGCGAGGGAGACTGCGAGAGGGACAGCGAGATAGACTGCGAGAGAGACTGCGAGAGAGACTGCGAGAGACTGCGAGAGACTGCGAGAGAGACTGCGAGGGAGACAGCGAGAGAGACTGCGAGGGAGACTGCGAGGGAGACTGCGAGGGAGACTGCGAGGGAGACTGCGAGAGAGACTGCGAGAGAGACTGCGAGAGAGACTGCGAGAGAGACTGCGAGAGAGACTGCGAGGGAGACTGCGAGCGAGACGGCGAGAGAGACGGCGAGAGAGACGGAGAGAGAGATGGAGAGAGAGACGACGAGAGAGACTGCGAGAGAGAGAGTGAGAGAGACTGAGAGGGAGACAGCGAGAGAGACAGCGAGAGAGACAGGGAGAGAGACAGCGAGAGAGACTGCGAGTGAGACTGCGAGTGATACAGCGAGGGATAGAGCGAGGGAGACAGAAGGGAGACAGCGAGGGAGACAGCGAGGGAGACAGAGAGAGTACAGCGAGAGAGACAGCGAGAGAGACAGCGAGAGAGACAGCGAGAGAGACAGCGAGAGAGACTGCGAGAGAGACTGCGAGGGAGACGACGAGGGAGACGACGAGGGAGACGACGAGGGAGACGACGAGGGAGACGACGAGGGAGACGACGAGGGAGACGGCGAGGGAGACGGCGAGGGAGACGGCGAGGGAGACGGCGAGGGAGACAGAGAGGGAGACAGAGAGGGAGACAGAGAGGGAGACAGAGAGGGAGACAGAGAGGGAGACAGCGACGGAGACAGCGACAGAGACAGCGACAGAGACGGAGACAGCGAGGGAGACAGCGAGGGAGACAGCGAGGGAGACAGCGAGAGAGACTGCTATGGAGATAGCGAGAGAGACAGCGGGGGATACAGAGAGAGTGACAGCGAGGGAGACGGCGAGGGAGACAGCGAGGGAGACAGCGAGGGAGACAGCGAGGGAGACAGCGAGGGAGACAGCGAGGGAGACTGCGAGGGAGACTGCGAGGGAGACTGCGAGGGAGACTGCGAGGGAGACTGCGAGGGAGACTGCGAGAGAGACTGCGAGGGAGACTGCAAGGGAGACTGCGAGGGAGACTGCGAGGGAGACAGCGAGGGAAACTGCGAGAGAGACAGCGAGGGAAACTGCGAGAGAGACAGCGAGGGACACAGCGAGGGAGACAGCGAGGGAGACAGCGAGGGAGACAGCGAGGGAGACTGCGAGGGAGACAGCGAGAGAGACAGCGAGAGAGACTGCGAGAGAGACTGCGAGAGAGACAGCGAGGGAGAAAGCGAGGGAGATAGCGAGGGAGACAGCGAGGGAGACAGCGAGGGAGACAGCGAGGGAGACAGCGAGGGAGACAGCGAGGGAGACAGCGAGAGAGACAGCGAGAGAGACAGCGAGAGAGACAGCGAGAGAGACAGCGAGAGAGACAGCGAGAGAGACTGCGAGAGAGACTGCGAGAAGGACTGCGAGAAGGACTGCGAGAAGGACTGCGAGAGAGACAGCGAGGGAGAAAGTGAGAGCGACTGCGAGAGAGACTGCGAGGGAGACTGCGAGGGAGACAGCGAAAGAGACTGTGAGGGAGACAGCGAAAGAGACTGCGAGGGAAACTGCGAGGCAGACTGCGAGGGAGACTGCGAGAGAGACAGCGAGAGAGACAGCGAGAGAGACAGCGAGAGAGACAGCGAGAGAGACAGCGAGAGAGACAGCGAGAGAGACAGCGAGAGAGACAGCAAAGGAGACTGCGAGAGAGACTGCGAGGGAGACTGCGAGGGAGACTGCGAGTGGGACAGCGAGAGAGACTGCGAGAGAGACTGCGAGAGAGACTGCGAGGGACACAGCGAGAGAGACTGCGAGGGAGACAGCGAGGGAGACAGCGAGGGAGACAGCGAGGGAGACAGCGAGGGAGACAGCGAGGGAGACAGCGAGGGAGACAGCGAGAGAGACAGCGAGAGAGACAGCGAGAGAGACTGCGAGAGAGACTGCAAGAGAGACTGCGAGGGAGAAAGCGAGGGAGAAAGCGAGGGAGAAAGCGTGAGAGACTGTGTGGGAGACTGCAAGGGAGACAGCGAGGGTGACAGCGAGAGAGAGAGCGAGGTAGACAGCGAGGGAAACAGCGAGGGAGACTGTGAGGGAGACAGCGAGGGAGACAGCGAGAGAGACTGCGAGGGAGAGAGCGAGGGAGAAAGCGAGAGAGACTGCGAGGGAGACAGCGATAGAAACTGCGAGGGAGTCAGCGAGAGAGACAGCGAGAGAGACAGCGAGAGAGACTGCGAGAGAGACTGCGAGAGAGACTGCGAGAGAGACTGCGAGAGAGACTGCGAGAGAGACTGCGAGAGAGACCTCGAGGGAGACAGCGAGGGAGACAGTGAGAGAGACTGTGAGGGAGACAGCGAGGGAGACAGTGAGAGAGACAGCGAGAGACACTGTGAGGGAGACAGCGAGAGAGACTGCGAGGGAGGAAGCAAGAGAAACTGCGAGAGAGACTGCTATGGAGATAGCGAGAGAGACAGCGAGGGATACAGCGAGAGACACTGCGAGAGAGAATGCGAGGGAGACAGCGATTAAGACGGCGAGGGAGACGGCGAGGGAGAGAGCGAGAGAGAGAGCGAGGGAGACAGCGAGGTAGACAGCGAGAGAGACTTCGAGAGAGACTGCGAGGGAGGCAGCGAGAGAGACAGCGAGGGAGACAGCGAGGGAGACAGCGAGGTAGACAGCGAGAGAGACTTCGAGAGAGACTGCGAGGGAGGCAGCGAGGGAGACAGCGAGGGAGAAAGTGAGAGCGACTGCGAGAGAGACTGCGAGGGAGACTGCGAGGGAGACAGCGAAAGAGACTGTGAGGGAGACAGCGAGAGAGACTGCGAGGGAGACTGCGAGGGAGACTGCGAGAGGGACAGCGAGAGAGACTGCGAGAGAGACTGCGAGAGAGACTGCGAGAGAGACTGCGAGAGAGACTGCGAGAGAGACTGCAAGAGAGACTGCGAGGGAGAAAGCGAGGGAGAAAGCGAGGGAGAAAGCGTGAGAGACTGTGTGGGAGACTGCAAGGGAGACAGCGAGGGTGACAGCGAGAGAGAGAGCGAGGTAGACAGCGAGGGAAACAGCGAGGGAGACTGTGAGGGAGACAGCGAGGGAGACAGCGAGAGAGACTGCGAGGGAGAGAGCGAGGGAGAAAGCGAGAGAGACTGCGAGGGAGACAGCGATAGAAACTGCGAGGGAGTCAGCGAGAGAGACAGCGAGAGAGACAGCGAGAGAGACTGCGAGAGAGACTGCGAGAGAGACTGCGAGAGAGACTGCGAGAGAGACTGCGAGAGAGACTGCGAGAGAGACCTCGAGGGAGACAGCGAGGGAGACAGTGAGAGAGACTGTGAGGGAGACAGCGAGGGAGACAGTGAGAGAGACAGCGAGAGACACTGTGAGGGAGACAGCGAGAGAGACTGCGAGGGAGGAAGCAAGAGAAACTGCGAGAGAGACTGCTATGGAGATAGCGAGAGAGACAGCGAGGGATACAGCGAGAGACACTGCGAGAGAGAATGCGAGGGAGACAGCGATTAAGACGGCGAGGGAGACGGCGAGGGAGAGAGCGAGAGAGAGAGCGAGGGAGACAGCGAGGTAGACAGCGAGAGAGACTTCGAGAGAGACTGCGAGGGAGGCAGCGAGAGAGACAGCGAGGGAGACAGCGAGGGAGACAGCGAGGTAGACAGCGAGAGAGACTTCGAGAGAGACTGCGAGGGAGGCAGCGAGGGAGACAGCGAGGGAGAAAGTGAGAGCGACTGCGAGAGAGACTGCGAGGGAGACTGCGAGGGAGACAGCGAAAGAGACTGTGAGGGAGACAGCGAGAGAGACTGCGAGGGAGACTGCGAGGGAGACTGCGAGAGGGACAGCGAGAGAGACTGCGAGAGAGACTGCGAGGGAGACTGCGAGGGAGACTGCGAGGGAGACTGCGAGAGGGACAGCGAGATAGACTGCGAGAGAGACTGCGAGAGAGACTGCGAGAGACTGCGAGAGACTGCGAGAGACTGCGAGAGAGACTGCGAGGGAGACAGCGAGAGAGACTGCGAGGGAGACTGCGAGAGAGACTGCGAGAGAGACTGCGAGAGAGACTGCGAGAGAGACTGCGAGAGAGACTGCGAGGGAGACTGCGAGCGAGACGGCGAGAGAGACGGCGAGAGAGACGGCGAGAGAGACGGAGAGAGAGATGGAGAGAGAGATGGAGAGAGAGACGACGAGAGAGACTGCGAGAGAGAGAGTGAGAGAGACTGAGAGGGAGACAGCGAGAGAGACAGCGAGAGAGACAGCGAGAGAGACAGCGAGAGAGACTGCGAGTGAGACTGCGAGTGATACAGCGAGGGATAGAGCGAGGGAGACAGCGAGGGAGACAGCGAGGGAGACAGAGAGAGTACATTGAGAGAGACAGCGAGAGAGACAGCGAGAGAGACAGCGAGAGAGACAGCGAGAGAGACAGCGAGAGAGACTGCGAGAGAGACTGCGAGGGAGACGACGAGGGAGACGACGAGGGAGACGACGAGGGAGACGACGAGGGAGACGACGAGGGAGACGGCGAGGGAGACGGCGAGGGAGACGGCGAGGGAGACAGAGAGGGAGACAGAGAGGGAGACAGAGAGGGAGACAGAGAGGGAGACAGAGAGGGAGACAGAGAGGGAGACAGCGACGGAGACAGCGACAGAGACGGAGACAGCGAGGGAGACAGCGAGGGAGACAGCGAGGGAGACAGCGAGAGAGACTGCTATGGAGATAGCGAGAGAGACAGCGGGGGATACAGAGAGAGTGACAGCGAGGGAGACGGCGAGGGAGACAGCGAGGGAGACAGCGAGGGAGACAGCGAGGGAGACAGCGAGGGAGACTGCGAGGGAGACTGCGAGGGAGACTGCGAGGGAGACTGCGAGGGAGACTGCGAGGGAGACTGCGAGGGAGACTGCGAGGGAGACTGCGAGAGAGACTGCGAGAGAGACTGCGAGAGAGACTGCGAGGGAGACTGCAAGGGAGACTGCAAGGGAGACTGCGAGGGAGACTGCGAGGGAGACAGCGAGGGAAACTGCGAGAGAGACAGCGAGGGAAACTGCGAGAGAGACAGCGAGGGAGACAGCGAGGGAGACAGCGAGGGAGACAGCGAGGGAGACAGCGAGGGAGACAGCGAGGGAGACTGCGAGGGAGACAGCGAGAGAGACAGCGAGAGAGACAGCGAGAGAGACAGCGAGAGAGACTGCGAGAGAGACTGCGAGAGAGACTGCGAGAGAGACAGCGAGGGAGAAAGCGAGGGAGATAGCGAGGGAGACAGCGAGGGAGACAGCGAGGGAGACAGCGAGGGAGACAGCGAGGGAGACAGCGAGGGAGACAGCGAGAGAGACAGCGAGAGAGACAGCGAGAGAGACAGCGAGAGAGACAGCGAGAGAGACTGCGAGAGCGACTGCGAGAAGGACTGCGAGAAGGACTGCGAGAGAGACAGCGAGGGAGAAAGTGAGAGCGACTGCGAGAGAGACTGCGAGGGAGACTGCGAGGGAGACAGCGAAAGAGACTGTGAGGGAGACAGCGAAAGAGACTGCGAGGGAAACTGCGAGGCAGACTGCGAGGGAGACTGCGAGAGAGACAGCGAGAGAGACAGCGAGAGAGACAGCGAGAGAGACAGCGAGAGAGACAGCGAGAGAGATTGCAAAGGAGACTGCGAGAGAGACTGCGAGGGAGACTGCGAGGGAGACTGCGAGTGGGACAGCGAGAGAGACTGCGAGAGAGACTGCGAGGGACACAGCGAGAGAGACTGCGAGGGAGACAGCGAGGGAGACAGCGAGGGAGACAGCGAGGGAGACAGCGAGAGAGACAGCGAGAGAGACAGCGAGAGAGACAGCGAGAGAGACTGCGAGAGAGACTGCGAGAGAGACTGCGAGAGAGACTGCGAGGGAGAAAGCGAGGGAGAAAGCGTGAGAGACTGTGTGGGAGACTGCAAGGGAGACAGCGAGGGTGACAGCGAGAGAGAGAGCGAGGTAGACAGCGAGGGAAACAGCGAGGGAGACTGTGAGGGAGACAGCGAGGGAGACAGCGAGAGAGACTGCGAGGGAGAGAGCGAGGGAGAAAGCGAGAGAGACTGCGAGGGAGACAGCGATAGAAACTGCGAGGGAGTCAGCGAGAGAGACAGCGAGGGAGACAGCGAGGGAGACTGCGAGGGAGACAGCGAGAGAGACAGCGAGAGAGACAGCGAGAGAGACAGCGAGAGAGACAGCGAGAGAGACAGCGACGGAGACAGCGAGGGAGACAGCGAGGGAGAAAGCGAGGGAGACAGCGAGGGAGACTGCGAGGGAGACTGCGAGGGAGACTGCGAGGGAGACTGCGAGGGAGACTGCGAGGGAGACTGCGAGGGAGACTGCGTGGAAGACAGCGAGGGAGACAGCGAGAGAGACAGCGAGGGAAACTGCGAGAGAGACAGCGAGGGACACAGCGAGGGAGACAGCGAGGGAGACTGCGAGGGAGACAGCGAGAGAGACAGCGAGAGAGACAGCGAGAGAGACAGCGAGAGAGACTGCGAGGGAGACAGCGAGAGAGACAGCGAGAGAGACAGCGAGAGAGACAGCGAGAGAGACAGCGAGAGAGACAGCGAGGGAGACTGCGAGGGAGACTGCGAGAGAGACTGCGAGAGAGACTGCGAGGGAGACTGCGAGGGAGACTGCGAGGGAGACTGCGAGGGAGAGAGCGAGGGAGAAAGCGAGGGAGAAAGCGAGGGAGAAAGCGAGAGAGAAAGCGAGGGAGACAGCGAGGGAGACAGCGAGGGAGACAGCGAGAGAGACAGCGAGGGAGACAGCGAGGGAGACAGCGAGGGAGACAGCGAGGGAGACAGCGAGGGAGACAGCGAGGGAGACAGCGAGGGAGACAGCGAGGGAGACAGCGAGGGAGACAGCGAGGGAGACAGCGAGGGACACAGCGAGGGACACAGCGAGAGAGACAGCAATAGAGACTGCGAGAGAGACTGCGAGGGACACTGCGAGAGAGACTGCGAGGGAGACTGCGAGGGAGACAACGAGAGAGAATGTGAGAGAGATCGCGTGAGACAGCGAGGGAGACAGCGAGGGAGATAGCGAGGGAGACAGCGAGGGAGACTGCGAGAGAGAGAGCGAGAGACACAGCGAGGGAGACTGCAAGAGAGACTGCGAGGGAGACAGCGTGGGAGGCAGCGAGGGAGACAGCGAGAGAAACTGCGACGAAGACTGCGAGAGAGACTGCAAGAGAGACTGCGAGAGAGACTGCAAGAGAGACTGCGAGAGAGACTGCGAGAGAGACTGCGAGAGAGACAGCGAGGGAGAAAGCCATGGAGACAGCGAGAGAGACAGCGAGAGAGACAGCGAGAGAGACAGCGAGAGAGACAGCGAGAGAGACTGCGAGGGAGACAGCGAGAGAGACAGCGAGAGAGACAGCGAGAGAGACAGCGAGAGAGACAGCGAGAGAGACTGCGAGAGAGACTGCGAGAGAGACTGCGAGGGAGACAGCGAGGGAGACAGCGAGAGAGACTGCGAGAAGGACTGCGAGAAGGACTGCGAGAGAGACAGCGAGAGAGACTGCGAGAGAGACAGCGAGGGAGAAAGCGAGAGCGACTTCGAGAGAGACTGCGAGGGAGACAGCGAGAGAGACTGTGAGGGAGACAGCGAGAGAGACTGCGAGAGAGACTGCAAAGGAGACTGCAAAGGAGACTGCGAGAGAGACAGCGAGAGAGACAGCGAGAGGGACAGCGAGAGAGACTGCGAGAGGGACAGCGAGAGAGACTGCGAGAGAGACTGCGAGAGAGACTGCGAGAGAGACTGCGAGAGAGACTGCGAGAGAGACTGGGAGGGAGACAGCGAGGGAGACTGCGAGAGAGACTGCGAGAGAGACTGCGAGAGAGACTGCGAGAGAGACTGCGAGGGAGACAGCGAGGGAGACTGCGAGAGAGATAGCGAGGGAGATAGCGAGGGAGATAGCGAGGGAGATAGCGAGGGAGATAGCTAGAGAGATAGCGAGAGAGACTGCGAGGGAGAGAGTGAGAGAGAAAGCGAGAGAGAACACGAGGGAGACAGCGATAGAAACTGCGAGGGAGTCAGCGAGAGAGACTGCGAGAGAGACTGTGAGAGAGACCTCGAGGGAGACAGCGAGGGAGACAGCGAGAGAGACAGCGAGGGAGACAGCGAGAGAGGCAGCGAGAGAGACTGCGAGTGAGACTGTGAGGGAGACTGCGAGAGAGACTGCGAGGGAGAAAGCGAGAGAAACTGCGAGAGAGACTGCTATGGAGATAGCCAGAAAAACAGCGAGGGATACAGCGAGAGACACTGCGAGAGACACTGCGAGGGAGACAGCGATTGAGACGGCGAGGGAGACGGCGAGAGAGACAGCGAGGGAGACAGCGTGGGAGAAAGCGAGGGAGACAGCGAGAGAGACAGCGAGAGAGACTTCGAGAGAGACTTCGAGAGAGACTTCGAGAGAGACTTCGAGAGAGACTGCGAGGGAGGCAGCGAGGGAGGCAGCGAGGGAGGCAGCGAGGGAGACAGCGAGGGAGACAGCGAGGGAGACAGCGAGGGAGACAGCGAGGGAGACAGCGAGGGAGACAGCGAGGGAGACAGCGAGGGAGACAGCGAGGGAGACAGCGACAGAGACAGCAAGAGAGACTGTGAGAGAGACTGCGATGGACACAGCGAGAGAGACTGCGAGGGAGACGAGAGAGAATGCGAGAGAGATCGCGTGAGACAGCGAGGGAGACAGCGAGGGAGACTGCGAGGGAGACTGCGAGGGAGACTGCGAGGGAGACTGCGAGGGAGACTGCGAGGGAGACTGCGAGGGAGACTGCGAGGGAGACAGCAAGAGAGACTGCAAGAGAGACAGCGAGAGAGACTGTGAGGGAGACAGCGAGAGAGACTGCGAGAGAGACTGCAAAGGAGACTGCGAGAGAGACAGCGAGAGAGACAGTGAGAGAGACTGCGAGAGGGACAGCGAGAGAGACTGCGAGAGGGACAGCGAGAGAGACTGCGAGAGAGACTGCGAGAGAGACTGCGAGAGAGACTGCGAGAGAGACTGCGAGAGAGACTGCGAGAGAGACTGGGAGGGAGACAGCGAGGGAGACTGCGAGAGAGACTGCGAGAGAGACTGCGAGAGAGACTGCGAGAGAGACTACGAGAGAGACTGCGAGAGAGACTGCGAGGGAGACAGCGAGGGAGACAGCGAGGGAGACTGCGAGAGAGATAGCGAGGGAGATAGCGAGGGAGATAGCGAGGGAGATAGCGAGGGAGATAGCGAGAGAGATAGCGAGAGAGACTGCGAGGGAGAGAGCGAGAGAGAAAGCGAGAGAGAACACGAGGGAGACAGCGATAGAAACTGCGAGGGAGTCAGCGAGAGTGACTGCGAGAGAGACTGTGAGAGAGACCTCGAGGGAGACAGCGAGGGAGACAGCGAGAGAGACAGCGAGGGAGACAGCGAGAGAGGCAGCGAGAGAGACTGCGAGTGAGACTGTGAGGGAGACTGCGAGAGAGACTGCGAGGGAGAAAGCGAGAGAAACTGCGAGAGAGACTGCTATGGAGATAGCGAGAAAAACAGCGAGGGATACAGCGAGAGACACTGCGAGGGAGACAGCGATTGAGACGGCGAGGGAGACGGCGAGAGAGACAGCGAGGGAGACAGCGAGGGAGAAAGCGAGGGAGACAGCGAGAGAGACAGCGAGAGAGACTTCGAGAGAGACTTCGAGAGAGACTTCGAGAGAGACTTCGAGAGAGACTTCGAGAGAGACTTCGAGAGAGACTGCGAGAGAGACTGCGAGGGAGACAGCGAGGGAGACAGCGAGGGAGACAGCGAGGGAGACAGCGAGGGAGACAGCGAGGGAGACAGCGACAGAGACAGCAAGAGAGACTGTGAGAGAGACTGCGATGGACACAGCGAGAGAGACTGCGAGGGAGACGAGAGAGAATGCGAGAGAGAATGCGAGAGAGATCGCGTGAGACAGCGAGGGAGACAGCGAGGGAGACTGCGAGGGAGACTGCGAGGGAGACTGCGAGGGAGACTGCGAGGGAGACTGCGAGGGAGACTGCGAGGGAGACTGCGAGGGAGACAGCAAGAGAGACAGCAAGAGTGACAGCAAGAGAGACTGCAAGAGAGACTGCAAGAGACTGCAAGAGAGACTGCGAGGGAGACAGCGAGGGAGACAGCGAGGGAGACTGCGAGGGAGACTGCGAGGAAGACTGCGAGGAAGACTGCGAGGAAGACTGCGAGGAAGACTGCGAGGGAGACTGCGAGAGAGACTGCGAGAGAGACTGCGAGAGAGACTGCGAGAGAGACTGCGAGGGAGAAAGCGAGAGAGACTGCGAGAGAGACTGCGAGGGAGAAAGCGAGAGAGACTGCGAGGGAGACTGCGAGGGAGACTGCAAGGGAGACAGCGAGAGAGACAGCGAGGGAGACAGCGAGGGAGACAGCGAGGGAGACAGCGAGGGAGATAGCGAGGGAGATAGCGAGGGAGATAGCGAGGGAGATAGCGAGGGAGATAGCGAGAGAGATAGCGAGAGAGACTGCGAGAGAGACTGCGAGAGAGACTGCGAGAGAGACTGCGAGAGAGACTGCGAGGGAGACTGTGAGGGAGACTGTGAGGGAGACAGCGAGGGAGACTGCGAGAGAGACTGCTATGGAGATAGCGAGAGAGACAGCGAGGGATACAGCGAGAGAGACTGCGAGACTAACTGCGAGAGAGACAGCGAGGGAGATAGCGAGGGAGACAGCGAGAGAAACTGCGAGGGAGACTGCGAGAGAGACTGCGAGAGAGACTGCGAGAGAGACTGCGAGAGAGACTGCGAGAGAGACTGCGAGAGAGACTGCGAGAGAGACTGCGAGGGACACAGCGAGGAAGACAACGAGAGAGACTGCGAGAGCGACTGCTAGGGAGACAGCGAGGGAGACAGCGAGAGAGACTGCGAGAGCGACTGCGAGAGCGACTGCGAGAGCGACTGCTAGGGAGACAGCGAGGGAGGCAGCGAGGGAGACAGCGAGAGAGACAGCGAGGGAGACAGCGAGGGAGACAGCGAGAGAAACTGCGAGGAAGACAGCGAGAGAGACGGCGAGGGAGACGGCGAGGGAGACTGCGAGGGAGAGAGCGAGGGACACAGTGAGGGAGACAGCGAGGGAGACAGCGAGGGAGACAGCGAGGGAGACAGCGAGAGAGACTGCAAGAGAGACAGCGTGGGAGACAGCGAGAGAGACAGCGAGAGAGACAGCGAGGGAGAAAGCGAGGGAGACAGCGAGAGAGACTGCGAGTGAGACTGCGAGTGAGACTGCGAGGGAGACAGCGAGGGAGACAGCGAGGGAGACAGCGAGGGAGACAGCGAGGGAGACAGCGAGAGAGACAGCGAGGGAGACAGCGAGAGAGACAGCGAGGGAGACTGCGAGAGGGACAGCGAGAGAGACAGCGAGGGAGAAAGCGAGGGAGACAGCGAGAGAGACTGCGAGAGAGACTGCGAGAGATACAGCGAGGGATAGAGCGAGTGAGACAGCGACAGAGACTGCGAGAGAGACGGCGAGGGAGACGGCGAGGGAGACGGCGAGGGAGACGGCGAGGGAGACGGCGAGGGAGACGACGAGGGAGACAGCGAGGGAGACAGCGAGGGATAGAGCGAGTGAGAGAGCGAGAGAGACTGCGAGAGAGACTGCGAGAGAGACTGCGAGAGAGACTGCGAGAGGGACAGCGAGAGAGACTGCGAGAGGGACAGCGAGAGAGACAGCGAGGGAGAAAGCGAGGGAGACAGCGAGAGAGACTGCGAGAGAGACTGCGAGGGAGACTGCGAGGGAGACAGCGAGGGAGACTGCGAGGGACACAGCGAGGGACACAGCGAGGGACACAGCGAGGGACACAGCGAGGGACACAGCGAGGGACACAGCGAGGGAGACAGCGAGAGAGACTGCGAGAGAGAGCGCATGAGACAGCGAGGGAGACAGCGAGGGAGAGAGCGAGAGACACAGCGAGGGAGACAGCGAGGGAGACTGCAAGGGAGACAGCGAGAGAGACAGCGAGAGAGACAGCGAGAGAGACAGCGAGAGAGACAGCGAGGGAGACAGCGAGGGAGAAGGCGATGGAGACAGCGAGAGAGACAGCGAGGGAGACAGCGAGGGAGAAGGCGATGGAGACAGCGAGAGACACAGCGAGGGAGAAAGCGAGGGAGACTGTGAGAGAGACAGCGAGGGAGAAAGCGAGGGAGACAGCGAGGGAGACAGCGAGGGAGACAGCGAGGGAGACTGTGAGAGAGACAGCGAGGGAGAAAGCGAGGGAGACAGCGAGGGAGACAGCGAGGGAGACAGCGAGGGAGACAGCGAGGGAGACAGCAAGAGAGACAGCGAGAGAGACAGCAAGAGAGACAGCAAGAGAGACAGCGAGAGGGACAGCGAGAGGGACAGCGAGAGAGACAGCGAGGGAGACAGCGAGGGAGACAGCGAGGGAGACAGCGAGGGAGACTGTGAGAGAGACAGCGAGGGAGAAAGCGAGGGAGACAGCGAGGGAGACAGCGAGGGAGACAGCGAGGGAGACAGCGAGGGAGACAGCGAGGGAGACAGCGAGGGAGACAGCGAGGGAGACAGCGAGGGAGACAGCGAGGGAGACAGCGAGAGAGAGAGCGAGAGAGAGAGCGAGGGAAACAGCGAGGGAAACAGCGAGGGAGACTGCGAGGGAGACAGCGAGGGAGACTGCGAGGGAGACAGCGAGGGAGACAGCGAGAGAGACTGTGAGAGAGACAGCGAGGGAGAAAGCGAGGGAGACAGCGAGGGAGACAGTGAGGGAGACAGCGAGGGAGACAGCGAGGGAGACAGCGAGGGAGACAGCGAGAGAGAGAGCGAGAGAGAGAGCGAGGGAAACAGCGAGGGAGACTGCGAGGGAGACAGCGAGGGAGACTGCGAGGGAGACAGCGAGGGAGACAGCGAGAGAGAGAGCGAGAGAGAGAGCGAGGGAAACAGCGAGGGAGACAGCGAGGGAGACAGCGAGGGAGACAGCGAGGGAGACAGCGAGGGAGACAGCGAGAGAGAGAGCGAGAGAGAGAGCGAGGGAAACAGCGAGGGAGACTGCGAGGGAGACAGCGAGGGAGACTGCGAGGGAGACTGCGAGAGAGACTGCGAGAGAGACTGCGAGAGAGACTGCGAGGGAGAGAGCGAGGGAGAAAGCGAGGGAGAAAGCGAGGGAGAAAGCGAGAGAGACTGCGAGGGAGACAGCGATAGAAACTGCGAGGGAGTCAGCGAGAGAGACAGCGAGAGAGACAGCGAGAGAGACTGCGAGAGAGACTGCGAGAGAGACTGCGAGAGAGACTGCGAGAGAGACCTCGAGGGAGACAGCGAGGGAGACAGCGAGGGAGACAGCGAGGGAGACAGCGAGGGAGACAGCGAGGGAGACAGCGAGGGAAACAGCGAGGGAGACTGCGAGGGACACAGTGAGGGAGAAAGCGAGAGAGACTGCGAGAGAGAGCGTGTGAGACGGCGAGGGAGACAGCGAGGGAGAGAGCGAGAGACACAGCGAGGGAGACAGCGAGGGAGACAGCGAGAGAGACTGCAAGAGAGACTGCAAGAGAGACTGCAAGGGAGACAGCGAGAGAGACAGCGAGAGAGGCAGCGAGAGAGACAGCGAGAGAGACAGCGAGAGAGACAGCGAGAGAGACAGCGAGAGAGACTGTGTGGGAGACTGCAAGGGAGACAGCGAGAGAGACAGCGAGAGAGACTGTGAGGGAGACAGCGAGAGAGACTGCTAGAGAGACTGCGAGAGGGATAGTGAGGGAGACTGCGAGGGAGACAGCGAGGGAGACAGCGAGGGAGACAGCGAGGGAGACAGCGAGGGAGACAGCGAGGGAGACAGCGAGGGAGACAGCGAGAGAGAGAGCGAGAGAGAGAGCGAGGGAAACAGCGAGGGAGACTGCGAGGGAGACAGCGAGGGAGACTGCGAGGGAGACTGCGAGAGAGACTGCGAGAGAGACTGCGAGAGAGACTGCGAGAGAGACTGCGAGAGAGACTGCGAGAGAGACTGCGAGGGAGAGAGCGAGGGAGAAAGCGAGGGAGAAAGCGAGGGAGAAAGCGAGAGAGACTGCGAGGGAGACAGCGATAGAAACTGCGAGGGAGTCAGCGAGAGAGACAGCGAGAGAGACTGCGAGAGAGACTGCGAGAGAGACTGCGAGAGAGACTGCGAGAGAGACTGCGAGAGAGACCTCGAGGGAGACCTCGAGGGAGACAGCGAGGGAGACAGCGAGGGAGACAGCGAGGGAGACAGCGAGGGAGACAGCGAGGGAAACAGCGAGGGAGACTGCGAGGGAGACTGCGAGGGACACAGTGAGGGAGACAGCGAGAGAGACTGCGAGAGAGAGCGTGTGAGACGGCGAGGGAGACAGCGAGGGAGAGAGCGAGAGACACAGCGAGGGAGACAGCGAGGGAGACAGCGAGAGAGACTGCAAGAGAGACTGCAAGAGAGACTGCAAGGGAGACGGCGAGGGAGACGGCGAGGGAGACGGCGAGGGAGACGGCGAGGGAGACGGCGAGGGAGACGGCGAGGGAGACGGCGAGGGAGACGGCGAGGGAGACGGCGAGGCAGACGGCGAGGGAGACGGCGAGGGAGACGGCGAGGGACAGAGTGAGGGAGACAGCGAGAGAGACTGCGAGAGAGAGCGCGTGAGACAGCGAGGGAGAGAGCGAGACACACAGTGAGGGAGACAGCGAGAGAGACTGCAAGAGAGACAGCGAGAGAGACAGCGAGAGAGACAGCGAGAAAGACAGCGAGGGAGAAAGCGATGGAGACAGCGAGAGAGACAGCGAGAGAGACTGCGTGGGAGACAGCGAGGGAGACAGCGAGGGAGACAGCGAGGGAGACATCGAGGGAGACAGCGAGGGAGACAGCGTTGGAGACAGCGTTGGAGACAGCGTTGGAGACAGCGTTGGAGACAGCGTTGGAGACAGCGTTGGAGACAGCGTTGGAGACAGCGAGAGAGACTGCGAGAGAGACTGCGAGAGAGACTGCGAGGGAGACAGCGAGGGAGACAGCGAGAGAGACAGCGAGAGAGACAGCGAGAGAGACAGCGAGGGAGAAAGCGAGGGAGAAAGCGAGGGAGACAGCGAGAGAGACTGCGAGGGAGACTGCGAGGGAGACAGCGTGGGAGACAGCGAGGGAGACAGCGAGGGAGACAGCGAGGGAGACAGCGAGGGAGACAGCGAGGGAGACAGCGAGGGAGACAGCGAGGGAGACAGCGAGAGAGACAGCGAGAGAGACAGCGAGAGAGACAGCGAGAGAGACAGCGAGAGAGACAGCGAGAGAGACAGCGAGAGAGACAGCGAGAGAGACTGCGAGAAGGACTGCGAGAAGGACTGCGAGAGAGACAGCGAGGGAGACTGCGAGGGAGACAGCGAAAGAGACTGTGAGGGAGACAGCGAAAGAGACTGCGAGGCAGACTGCGAGGGAGACAGCGAGGGAGACTGCGAGAGAGACAGCGAGAGAGACAGCGAGAGAGACAGCGAGAGAGACAGCGAGAGAGACAGCGAGAGAGACAGCGAGGGAGACTGCGAGAGAGACAGCGAGAGAGACAGCGAGAGAGACAGCGAGAGAGACAGCGAGAGAGACAGCGAGAGAGACTGCAAAGGAGACTGCGGGAGAGACTGTGAGGGAGACTGCGAGTGGGACAGCGAGAGAGACTGCGAGAGGGACAGCGAGAGAGACTGCGAGAGAGACTGCGAGAGAGACTGCGAGAGAGACTGCGAGAGAGACTGCGAGAGAGACTGCGAGAGAGACTGCGAGGGAGAAAGCGAGGGAGAAAACGAGGGAGAAAGCGTGAGAGACTGTGTGGGAGACTGCAAGGGAGACAGCGAGGGTGACAGCGAGAGAGAGAGCGAGGTAGACAGCGAGGGAAACAGCGAGGGAGACTGCGAGGGAGACAGCGAGGGAGACTGCGAGAGAGACGGCGAGAGAGACTGCGAGGGAGAGAGCGAGGGAGAAAGCGAGGGAGAAAGCGAGGGAGACTGCGAGGGAGACTGCGATAGAAACTGCGAGGGAGTCAGCGAGAGAGACAGCGAGAGAGACTGCGAGAGAGACTGCGAGAGAGACTGCGAGAGAGTCTGCGAGAGAGACTGCGAGAGAGACTGCGAGAGAGACCTCGAGGGAGACAGCGAGGGAGACAGCGAGAGAGACTGTGAGGGAGACAGCGAGGGAGACAGGGAGAGAGACAGCGAGAGACACTGTGAGGGAGACAGCGAGAGAGACTGCGAGGGAGGAAGCGAGAGAAACTGCGAGAGAGACTGCTATGGAGATAGCGAGAGAGACAGCGAGGGATACAGCGAGAGACACTGCGAGAGAGAATGCGAGGGAGACAGCGATTAAGACGGCGAGGGAGACGGCGAGAGAGAGAGCGAGGGAGACAGCGAGGTAGACAGCGAGAGAGACTTCGAGAGACACTACGAAGGAGGCAGCGAGAGAGACAGCGAGGGAGACAGCGAGGTAGACAGCGAGAGAGACTTCGAGAGAGACTGCGAGGGAGGCAGCGAGGGAGACAGCGAGGGAGACAGCGAGGGAGACAGCGAGGGAGACAGCGAGGGAGACAGCGAGGGAGACAGCGACAGAGGCAGCAATAGAGACTGCGAGAGAGACTGCGAGGGACACAGCGAGAGAGACTGCAAGGGAGACAACGAGAGAGAATGCGAGAGAGATCGCGTGAGACAGCGAGGGAGACAGCGTGGGAGGCAGCGAGGGAGACAGCGAGAGAAACTGAGAGGAAGACTGCGAGAGAGACTGCGAGAGAGACTGCGAGAGAGACTGCGAGGCAGACAGCGAGAGAGACTGCGAGAGAGACAGCGAGGGAGACAGCGAGGGAGACAGCGAGGGAGACTGCGAGGGAGAGAGCGAGGGGGAGAGCGAGGGGGAGAGCGAGGGGGAGAGCGAGGGGGAGAGCGAGGGAGACAGCGAGGGAGACAGCGAGGGAGACAGCGAGGGAGACAGCGAGGGAGACAGCGAGGGAGACAGCGAGAGAGACTGCAAGAGAGACTGCGAGGGAGACAGCGAGAGAGACAGCGAGGGAGACAGCGAGAGAGACTGCGAGGGAGACAGCGAGAGAGACTGCGAGAGAGAGCACTTGAGAGACAGCGAGAGAGACTGCGTGGGAGACAGCGAGGGAGACACCGAGGGAGACACCGAGGGAGACACCGAGGGAGACAGCGAGAGAGAATGCGAGGAGGACTGCGAGAGAGACAGCGAGGGAGAAAGCGAGAGCGACTTCGAGAGAGACTGCGAGGGAGACAGCGAGAGAGACTGTGAGGGAAACAGCGAGGGAGACAGCGAGGGGACTGCGAGAGAGACTGCGAGGGAGACTGCGAGAGAGACTGCGAGAGAGACTGCGAGAGAGACTGCGAGAGAGACTGCGAGAGAGACTGCGAGAGAGACTGCCAGGGAGACTGCCAGGGAGACTGCCAGGGAGACTGCCAGGGAGAATGCGAGAGAGACTGCGAGGGAGACTGCGAGAGAGACTTCGAGAGAGACTGCGGGAGAGAGCGAGGGAGAAAGCGAGAGAGAAAGCGAGGGAGACAGCGAGGGAGACAGCGAGGGAGACAGCGAGGGAGACAGCGAGGGAGACAGCGAGAGAGACTGCGAGAGAGACTGCGAGAGAGACTGCGAGGGAGACGTCGAGGGAGACTACGAGGGAGACAGAGAGGGAGACAGCGACAGAGACAGCGACAGAGACAGCGACAGAGACAGCGACAGAGACAGCGACAGAGACAGCGACAGCGGGGGATACAGAGAGAGTGACTGCGAGGGAGATGGCGAGGGAGACGGCGAGGGAGACAGCGAGGGAGACAGCGAGGGAGACAGCGAGGGAGACAGCGAGGGAGACAGCGAGGGAGACTACGAGAGAGACTGCGAGAGAGACTGCGAGGGAGACTGCGAGGGAGACTGCGAGGGAGACTGCGAGGGAGACAGCGAGGGAGACAGCGAGGGAGACAGCGAGGGAGACAGCGAGGGAGACAGCGAGGGAAACTGTGAGAGAGACAGCGAGGGAAACTGCGAGAGAGACAGCGAGGGAGACAGCGAGGGAGACAGCGAGGGAGACAGCGAGGGAGACAGCGAGGGAGACAGCGAGGGAGACAGCGAGGGAGACTGCGAAGGAGACAGCGAGAGAGACTGCGAGAGAGAGCGCTTGAGAGACAGCGAGAGAGACTGCGTGGGAGACAGCGAGGGAGACACCGAGGGAGACAGCGAGAGAGAATGCGAGAAGGACTGCGAGAGAGACAGCGAGGGAGAAAGCGAGAGCGACTTCGAGAGAGACTGCGAGGGACACAGCGAGAGAGACTGCGAGGGAGACAACGAGAGAGAATGTGAGAGAGATCGCGTGAGACAGCGAGGGAGACAGCGAGGGAGATAGCGAGGGAGACAGCGAGGGAGACTGCGAGAGAGAGAGCGAGAGACACAGCGAGGGAGACTGCAAGAGAGACTGCGAGGGAGACAGCGTGGGAGGCAGCGAGGGAGACAGCGAGAGAAACTGCGACGAAGACTGCGAGAGAGACTGCAAGAGAGACTGCAAGAGAGACTGCGAGAGAGACTGCGAGAGAGACTGCGAGAGAGACTGCGAGAGAGACTGCGAGGGAGAAAGCAAGAGAGACTGCGAGAGAGACTGCGAGGGAGACTGCGAGGGAGACTGCGAGGGAGACTGCGAGGGAGACTGCGAGGGAGACTGCGAGGGAGACAGCGAGGGAGACAGCGAGAGAGACAGCGAGAGAGATAGCGAGGGAGATAGCGAGGGAGATAGCGAGGGAGATAGCGAGGGAGATAGCGAGGGAGATAGCGAGAGAGATAGCGAGAGAGACTGCAAGAGAGAGTGCGAGGGAGAGAGCGAGGGAGAAAGCGAGAGAGAACACGAGGGAGACAGCGATAGAAACTGCGAGGGAGTCAGCGAGAGAGACTGTGAGAGAGACCTCGAGGGAGACAGCGAGGGAGACAGCGAGGGAGTCTGTGAGGGAGACAGCGAGGGAGACAGCGAGGGAGACAGCGAGGGAGACAGCGAGGGAGACAGCGAGGGAGACAGCGAGGGAGACAGCGAGAGAGACTGTGAGTGAGACTGTGAGGGAGACAGCGAGAGAGACTGCGGGAGAGAGCGAGGGAGAGAGCGAGGGAGACAGCGATTGAGACGGCGAGGGAGACGGCGAGGGAGACGGCGAGAGAGACAGCGAGGGAGACAGCGAGGGAGACAGCGAGGGAGACAGCGAGGGAGACAGCGAGAGAGACAGCGAGAGAGACAGCGAGAGAGACAGCGAGAGAGACAGCGAGAGAGACTGCGAGGGAGGCAGCGAGGGAGGCAGCGAAGGAGACAGCGAGGGAGACAGCGAGGGAGACAGCGAGGGAGACAGCGAGGGAGACAGCGAGGGAGACAGCGAGGGAGACAGCGAGGGAGACAGCGACAGAGACAGCAAGAGAGACTGTGAGAGAGACTGCGATGGACACAGCGAGAGAGACTGCGAGGGAGACGAGAGAGAATGCGAGAGAGATCGCGTGATACAGCGAGGGAGACAGCGAGGGAGACAGCGAGGGAGACAGCGAGGGAGACAGCGAGGGAGACAGCGAGGGAGACTGCGAGAGAGACTGCAAGAGAGACTGCAAGAGAGACAGCGAGGGAGACAGCGAGGGAGACAGCGAGGGAGACAGCGAGGGAGACAGCGAGGGAGACAGCGAGGGAGACAGCGAGGGAGACTGCGAGGGAGACTGCGAGGAAGACTGGGAGGAAGACTGGGAGGAAGACTGGGAGGAAGACTGCGAGGAAGACTGCGAGGAAGACTGCGAGGAAGACTGCGAGGAAGACTGCGATGAAGACTGCGATGAAGACTGCGAGGAAGACTGCGAGGAAGACTGCGAGGAAGACTGCGAGGAAGACTGCGAGGAAGACTGCGAGGAAGACTGCGAGAGAGACTGCGAGAGAGACTGCGAGAGAGACTGCGAGAGAGACAGCGAGGGAGATAGCGAGGGAGATAGCGAGGGAGATAGCGAGAGAGACTGCGAGAGAGACTGCGAGAGAGACTGCGAGGGAGACTGCGAGGGAGACTGTGAGGGAGACAGCGAGGGATACAGCGAGAGAGACTGCGAGACTAACTGCGAGGGAGACAGCGAGGGAGATGGCGAGGGAGACAGCGCTGGAGACAGCGCTGGAGACAGCGAGAGAGAATGCGAGAAGGACTGCGAGAGAGACAGCGAGGGAGAAAGCGAGAGCGACTTCGAGAGAGACTGCGAGGGAGACAGCGAGACTGTGAGGGAGACAGTGAGGGAGACAGCGAGGGAGACTGCGAGGGAGACAGCGAGAGAGAGACAGCGAGAGAGAGACAGCGAGAGAGACTGCAAAGGAGACTGCGAGAGAGACTGCGAGGGAGACAGCGAGAGAGACTGCGAGGGAGACTGCGAGAGAGACTGCGAGAGAGACTGCGAGAGAGACTGCGAGAGAGACTGCGAGAGGGACAGCGAGAGAGACTGCGAGAGAGACTGCGAGAGAGACTGCGAGAGAGACTGCGAGAGAGACTGCGAGGGAGAAAGCGAGGGAGAAAGCGAGGGAGAAAGCGACAGAGACTGTGTGGGAGACTGCAATGGAGACAGCGAGAGAGACTGTGAGGGAGACTGCGAGGGAGACTGCGAGGGAGACTGCGAGGGAGACTGCGAGGGAGACTGCGAGGGAGACTGCGAGAGAGACTGCGAGAGAGACTGCGAGAGAGACTGCGAGGGAGACTGCGAGAGAGACGGCGAGAGAGACGGCGAGAGAGACGGCGAGAGAGACGGCGAGAGAGACGGCGAGAGAGACGGCGAGAGAGACGGAGAGAGAGACGGAGAGAGAGACGGCGAGAGAGACTGCGAGGGAGACTGAGAGGGAGACAGCGAGAGAGACTGCGAGAGAGACTGCGAGAGAGACTGCGAGAGATACAGCGAGGGATAGAGCGAGGGATAGAGCGAGGGAGACAGCGAGGGAGACAGCGAGGGAGACAGCGAGAGTACATTGAGAGAGACAGCGAGAGAGACAGCGAGAGAGACAGTGAGAGAGACAGTGAGAGAGACTGCTATGGAGATAGCGAGGGAGAAAGCGAGAGAGAAAGCGAGGGAGACAGCGAGAGAGAAAGCGAGGGAGACAGCGAGGGAGACAGCGAGGGAGACAGCGAGGGAGAGAGAGAGAGTGACTGCGAGGGAGACGGCGAGGGAGACGGCGAGGGAGACAGCGAGGGAGACAGCGAGGGAGACAGCGAGGGAGACAGCGAGGGAGACAGCGAGGGAGACAGCGAGGGAGAAAGCGAGAGAGAAAGCGAGGGAGACAGCGAGAGAGAAAGCGAGGGAGACAGCGAGGGAGACAGCGAGGGAGACAGCGAGGGAGACAGCGAGGGAGACAGCGAGGGAGACAGTGAGGGAGACAGCGAGAGAGACTTCGAGAGAGACTTCGAGAGAGACTTCGAGAGAGACTGCGAGGGAAACAGCGAGGGAGACAGCGAGGGAGACAGCGAGGGAGACAGCGAGGGAGACAGCGAGGGAGACAGCGAGGGAGACAGCGACAGAGACAGCAATAGAGACTGCGAGAGAGACTGAGAGGGACACAGCGAGAGAGACTGCGAGGGAGACAACGAGAGAGAATGTGAGAGAGATCGCGTGAGACAGCGAGGGAGACAGCGAGGGAGATAGCGAGGGAGACAGCGAGAGAGACTGCGAGGGAGACACCGTGGGAGGCAGCGAGGGAGACAGCGAGAGAAACTGCGACGAAGACTGCGAGAGAGACTGTGAGAGAGACTGCAAGAGAGACTGCGAGAGAGACTGCGAGAGAGACTGCGAGGGAGAAAGCGAGAGAGACTGCGAGGGAGAAAGCGAGAGAGACTGCGAGGGAGACTGCAAGGGAGACAGCGAGAGAGACAGCGAGAGAGATAGCGAGGGAGATAGCGAGGGAGATAGCGAAGGAGATAGCGAGAGAGATAGCGAGAGAGATAGCGAGAGAGACTGCGAGAGAGACTGCAAGAGAGACTGCGAGGGAGAGAGCGAGGGAGAAAGCGAGAGAGAACACGAGGGAGACAGCGATGGAAACTGCGAGGGAGTCAGCGAGAGAGACTGTGAGAGAGACTGTGAGAGAGACGTCGAGGGAGACAGCGAGGGAGACAGCGAGGGAGACTGTGAGGGAGACAGCGAGGGAGACAGCGAGAGAGACAGCGAGAGAGACTGCGAGTGAGACTGTGAGGGAGACAGCGAGAGAGACTGCGAGGGAGAAAGCGAGTGAAACTGCGAGAGAGACTGCTATGGAGATAGCGAGAAAAACAGCGAGGGATACAGCGAGAGACACTGCGAGGGAGACAGCGATTGAGACGGCGAGGGAGACGGCGAGAGAGACGGCGAGAGAGACGGCGAGGGAGACGGCGAGGGAGACAGCGAGAGAGACAGCGAGAGAGACAGCGAGAGAGACAGCGAGAGAGACAGCGAGAGAGACAGCGAGAGAGACAGCGAGAGAGACTGCGAGGGAGGCAGCGAGGGAGGCAGCGAGGGAGACAGCGAGGGCGACAGCGAGGGCGACAGCGAGGGCGACAGCGAGGGAGACAGCGAGGGAGACAGCGAGGGAGACAGCGAGGGAGACAGCGAGGGAGACAGCGAGGGAGACAGCGAGGGAGACAGCGAGGGAGACAGCGAGGGAGACAGCGACTGAGACAGCAAGAGAGACTGTGAGAGAGACTGTGAGAGAGACTGCGATGGACACAGCGAGTGAGACAGCGAGGGAGACAGCGAGGGAGACTGCGAGGGAGACTGCGAGGGAGACTGCGAGGGAGACTGCGAGGGAGACTGCGAGGGAGACAGCGAGGGAGACAGCGAGGGCGACAGCGAGGGCGACAGCGAGGGAGACAGCGAGGGAGACAGCGAGGGAGACAGCGAGGGAGACAGCGAGGGAGACAGCGAGGGAGACAGCGAGGGAGACAGCGAGGGAGACAGCGAGGGAGACAGCGAGGGAGACAGCGACTGAGACAGCAAGAGAGACTGTGAGAGAGACTGTGAGAGAGACTGCGATGGACACAGCGAGTGAGACAGCGAGGGAGACAGCGAGGGAGACTGCGAGGGAGACTGCGAGGGAGACTGCGAGGGAGACAGCGAGGGAGACAGCGAGGGAGACTGCGAGGAAGACTGGGAGGAAGACTGCGAGGAAGACTGCGAGGAAGACTGCGAGGAAGACTGCGAGGAAGACTGCGAGAGAGACTGCGAGAGAGACTGCGAGAGAGACTGCGAGAGAGATAGCGAGGGAGATAGCGAGGGAGATAGCGAGGGAGATAGCGAGGGAGATAGCGAGAGAGACTGCGAGAGAGACTGCGAGAGAGACTGCGAGGGAGACTGCGAGGGAGACTGTGAGGGAGACTGTGAGGGAGACAGCGAGGTATACAGCGAGAGAGACTGCGAGACTAACTGCGAGGGAGACAGCGAGGGAGATGGCGAGGGAGACAGCGCTGGAGACAGCGAGAGAGAATGCGAGAAGGACTGCGAGAGAGACAGCGAGGGAGAAAGCGAGAGCGACTTCGAGAGAGACTGCGAGGGAGACAGCGAGGGAGACTGCGAGGGAGACAGCGAGAGAGAGACAGCGAGAGAGAGACAGCGAGAGAGAGACAGCGAGAGAGAGACAGCGAGAGAGAGACAGCGAGAGAGAGACAGCGAGAGAGACTGCAAAGGAGACTGCGAGAGAGACTGCGAGGGAGACAGCGAGAGAGACTGCGAGAGAGACTGCGAGAGAGACTGCGAGAGGGACAGCGAGAGAGACTGCGAGAGAGACTGCGAGAGAGACTGCGAGAGAGACTGCGAGGGAGACTGCGAGGGAGACTGCGAGGGAGAAAGCGAGGGAGAAAGCGAGGGAGAAAGCGACAGAGACTGTGTGGGAGACTGCAATGGAGACAGCGAGAGAGACTGCGAGGGAGACTGCGAGGGAGACTGCGAGGGAGACTGCGAGGGAGACTGCGAGAGAGACTGCGAGGGAGACTGCGAGAGAGACGGCGAGAGAGACGGCGAGAGAGACGGCGAGAGAGACGGCGAGAGAGACGGCGAGAGAGACGGAGAGAGAGACGGAGAGAGAGACGGCGAGAGAGACTGCGAGAGAGACTGAGAGGGAGACAGCGAGAGAGACTGCGAGAGAGACTGCGAGAGAGACTGCGCGAGATACAGCGAGGGATAGAGCGAGGGATAGAGCGAGGGAGACAGCGAGGGAGACAGCGAGGGAGACAGCGAGGGAGACAGCGAGAGTACATTGAGAGAGACAGCGAGAGAGACAGCGAGAGAGACAGTGAGAGAGACTGCTATGGAGATAGCGAGGGAGAAAGCGACGGAGAAAGCGAGGGAGACAGCGAGAGAGAAAGCGAGGGAGACAGCGCGGGAGACAGCGAGGGAGACAGAGAGAGTGACTGCGAGGGAGACGGCGAGGGAGACAGCGAGGGAGACAGCGAGGGAGACAGCGAGGGAGACAGCGAGGGAGACAGCGAGGGAGAAAGCGAGGGAGAAAGCGAGAGAGAAAGCGAGGGAGACAGCGAGAGAGAAAGCGAGGGAGACAGCGAGGGAGACAGCGAGGGAGACAGCGAGGGAGACAGTGAGGGAGACAGCGAGAGAGACAGCGAGAGAGACAGCGAGAGAGACTTCGAGAGAGACTTCGAGAGAGACTTCGAGAGAGACTGCGAGGGAGACAGCGAGGGAGACAGCGAGGGAGACAGCGACAGAGACAGCAATAGAGACTGCGAGAGAGACTGCGAGGGACACAGCGAGAGAGACTGCGAGGGAGACAACGAGAGAGAATGTGAGAGAGATCGCGTGAGACAGCGAGGGAGACAGCGAGGGAGACAGCGAGGGAGACAGCGAGGGAGACTGCGAGAGAGAGAGCGAGAGACACAGCGAGGGAGACAGCAAGAGAGACTGCAAGAGAGACTGCAAGAGAGACTGCGAGGGAGACACCGTGGGAGGCAGCGAGGGAGACAGCGAGAGAAACTGCGACGAAGACTGCGAGAGAGACTGTGAGAGAGACTGCAAGAGAGACTGCGAGAGAGACTGCAAGAGAGACTGCGAGAGAGACTGCGAGAGAGACTGCGAGGGAGAAAGCGAGAGAGATAGCGAGGGAGATAGCGAGGGAGATAGCGAGGGAGATAGCGAGAGAGATAGCGAGAGAGATAGCGAGAGAGATAGCGAGAGAGACTGCGAGAGAGACTGCGAGAGAGACTGCGAGGGAGAGAGCGAGGGAGAAAGCGAGAGAGAACACGAGGGAGACAGCGATAGAAACTGCGAGGGAGTCAGCGAGAGAGACTGCGAGAGAGACTGTGAGAGAGACCTCGAGGGAGACAGCGAGGGAGACAGCGAGGGAGACAGCGAGGGAGACAGCGAGGGAGACAGCGAGAGAGACAGCGAGAGAGACAGCGAGAGAGACTGCGAGTGAGACTGTGAGGGAGACAGTGAGAGAGACTGCGAGGGAGAAAGCGAGAGAAACTGCGAGAGAGACTGCTATGGAGATAGCGAGAAAAACAGCGAGGGATACAGCGAGAGACACTGCGAGGGAGACAGCGATTGAGACGGCGAGGGAGACGGCGAGGGAGACGGCGAGAGAGACGGCGAGGGAGACAGCGAGGGAGACAGCGAGGGAGACAGCGAGAGAGACAGCGAGAGAGACAGCGAGAGAGACAGCGAGAGAGACAGCGAGAGAGACAGCGAGAGAGACAGCGAGAGAGACAGCGAGAGAGACTTCGAGAGAGACTTCGAGAGAGACTGCGAGGGAGGCAGCGAGGGAGGCAGCGAGGGAGGCAGCGAGGGAGACAGCGAGGGAGACAGCGAGGGAGACAGCGAGGGAGACAGCGAGGGAGACAGCGACTGAGACAGCAAGAGAGACTGTGAGAGAGACTGTGAGAGAGACTGCGATGGACACAGCGAGAGAGACAGCGAGGGAGACAGCGAGGGAGACTGCGAGGGAGACTGCGAGGGAGACTGCGAGGGAGACTGTGAGGGAGACAGCAAGAGAGACAGCAAGAGAGACTGCAAGAGAGACTGCAAGAGAGACTGCAAGAGAGACTGCGAGGGAGACTGCGAGGGAGACAGCGAGGGAGACAGCGAGGGAGACAGCGAGGGAGACAGCGAGGGAGACAGCGAGGGAGACAGCGAGGGAGACAGCGAGGAAGACTGCGAGGAAGACTGCGAGGAAGACTGCGAGGAAGACTGCGAGGAAGACTGCGAGAGAGACTGCGAGAGAGACTGCGAGAGAGACTGCGAGAGAGACTGCGAGAGAGACTGCGAGAGAGACTGCGAGAGAGACTGCGAGAGAGATAGCGAGGGAGACAGCGAGGGAGATAGCGAGGGAGATAGCGAGGGAGATAGCGAGGGAGATAGCGAGAGAGACTGCGAGAGAGACTGCGAGAGAGACTGCGAGGGAGACTGTGAGGGAGACAGCGAGGGATACAGCGAGGGATACAGCGAGAGAGACTGCGAGAGAGACTGCGAGACTAACTGCGAGGGAGACAGCGAGGGAGACGGCGAGGGAGACAGCGCTGGAGACAGCGCTGGAGACAGCGAGAGAGAATGCGAGAAGGACTGCGAGAGAGACAGCGAGGGAGAAAGCGAGAGCGACTTCGAGAGAGACTGCGAGGGAGACAGCGAGACTGCGAGGGAGACAGCGAGGGAGACTGCGAGGGAGACTGCGAGGGAGACTGCGAGGGAGACAGCGAGAGAGACAGCGAGAGAGAAAGCGAGAGAGACAGCGAGAGAGACAGCGAGAGAGACTGCAAAGGAGACTGCGAGAGAGACTGCGAGGGAGACTGCGAGAGAGACTGCGAGAGAGAATGCGAGAGAGACTGCGAGAGAGACTGCGAGAGGGACAGCGAGAGAGACTGCGAGAGAGACTGCGAGAGAGACTGCGAGAGAGACTGCGAGAGAGACTGCGAGAGAGACTGCGAGAGAGACTGCGAGAGAGACTGCGAGAGAGACTGCGAGGGAGAAAGCGAGGGAGAAAGCGACAGAGACTGTGTGGGAGACTGCAATGGAGACAGCGAGGGAGACTGCGAGGGAGACTGCGAGGGAGACTGCGAGGGAGACTGCGAGGGAGACTGCGAGGGAGACTGCGAGGGAGACTGCGAGGGAGACTGCGAGAGAGACTGCGAGAGAGACTGCGAGAGAGACTGCGAGAGAGACTGCGAGGGAGACTGCGAGGGAGACGGCGAGAGAGACGGCGAGAGAGATGGAGAGAGAGACGGCGAGAGAGACGGCGAGAGAGACGGCGAGAGAGAGAGTGAGAGAGACTGAGAGGGAGACAGCGAGAGAGACAGCGAGAGAGACTGCGAGAGAGACTGCGAGAGAGACTGCGAGAGAGACTGCGAGAGAGACTGCGAGAGATACAGCGAGGGAGACAGCGAGAGTACATTGAGAGAGACAGCGAGAGAGACAGCGAGAGAGACAGTGAGAGAGACTGCTATGGAGATAGCGAGAGAGACAGCGGGGGATACAGAGAGAGTGACTGCGAGGGAGACGGCGAGGGAGACGGCGAGGGAGACAGCGAGGGAGACAGCGAGGGAGACTGCGAGGGAGACTGCGAGGGAGACTGCGAGGGAGACTGCGAGGGAGACTGCGAGGGAGACTGCGAGGGAGACTGCGAGGGAGACTGCGAGGGAGACAGCCAGGGAGACAGCGAGGGAGACAGCGAGGGAAACTGCGAGGGAAACTGCGAGAGAGACAGCGAGGGAAACTGCGAGAGAGACAGCGAGGGAAACTGCGAGAGAGACAGCGAGGGACACAGCGAGGGACACAGCGAGGGACACAGCGAGGGACACAGCGAGGGACACAGCGAGGGACACAGCGAGGGAGACTGCGAGGGAGACTGCGAGGGAGACAGCGAGAGAGACTGCGAGAGAGAGCGCGTGAGAGACAGCGAGAGAGACTGCGTGGGAGACAGCGAGGGAGACAGCGAGAGAGAATGCGAGAAGGACTGCGAGAGAGACTGCGAGAGAGACAGCGAGAGAGACTGCGAGAGAGACTGCGAGGGAGACTGTGAGAGAGAATGCGAGAGAGACTGCGAGAGAGACTGCGAGGGAGACTGCGAGAGAGACTGCGAGGGAGAAAGCGAGAGCGACTTCGAGAGAGACTGCGAGGGAGACAGCGAGACTGCGAGGGAAACAGCGAGGGAGACAGCGAGGGAGACTGCGAGGGAGACTGCGAGGGAGACTGCGAGGGAGACAGCGAGAGAGACAGCGAGAGAGACAGCGAGAGAGACAGCGAGAGAGACAGCGAGAGAGACTGCAAAGGAGACTGCGAGAGAGACTGCGAGGGAGACTGCTAGAGAGACTGCGAGAGAGAATGCGAGAGAGACTGCGAGAGAGACTGCGAGAGAGACTGCGAGAGGGACAGCGAGCGAGACTGCGAGAGAGACTGCGAGAGAGACTGCGAGAGAGACTGCGAGAGAGACTGCGAGAGAGACTGCGAGGGAGAAAGCGAGGGAGAAAGCGACAGAGACTGTGTGGGAGACTGCAATGGAGACAGCGAGGGAGACTGCGAGGGAGACTGCGAGGGAGACTGCGAGGGAGACTGCGAGGGAGACTGCGAGGGAGACTGCGAGAGAGACTGCGAGAGAGACTGCGAGAGAGACTGCGAGAGAGACTGCGAGGGAGACTGCGAGGGAGACTGCGAGGGAGACTGCGAGGGAGACGGCGAGAGAGACGGCGAGAGAGACGGCGAGAGAGATGGAGAGAGAGACGGCGAGAGAGACGGCGAGAGAGACGGCGAGAGAGAGAGTGAGAGAGACTGAGAGGGAGACAGCGAGAGAGACAGCGAGAGAGACTGCGAGAGAGACTGCGAGAGAGACTGCGAGAGAGACTGCGAGAGAGACTGCGAGAGATACAGCGAGGGAGACAGCGAGAGTACATTGAGAGAGACAGCGAGAGAGACAGCGAGAGAGACAGTGAGAGAGACTGCTATGGAGATAGCGAGAGAGACAGCGGGGGATACAGAGAGAGTGACTGCGAGGGAGACGGCGAGGGAGACGGCGAGGGAGACAGCGAGGGAGACAGCGAGGGAGACAGCGAGGGAGACTGCGAGGGAGACTGCGAGGGAGACTGCGAGGGAGACTGCGAGGGAGACTGCGAGGGAGACAGCGAGGGAGACAGCGAGGGAGACAGCGAGGGAAACTGCGAGGGAAACTGCGAGAGAGACAGCGAGGGAAACTGCGAGAGAGACAGCGAGGGAAACTGCGAGAGAGACAGCGAGGGACACAGCGAGGGACACAGCGAGGGACACACCGAGGGAGACTGCGAGGGAGACTGCGAGGGAGACAGCGAGAGAGACTGCGAGAGAGAGCGCGTGAGAGACAGCGAGAGAGACTGCGTGGGAGACAGCGAGGGAGACAGCAAGAGAGAATGCGAGAAGGACTGCGAGAGAGACTGCGAGAGAGACAGCGAGAGAGACTGCGAGAGAGACTGCGAGAGAGACTGCGAGAGAGACTGCGAGGGAGACTGCGAGAGAGACTGCGAGAGAGACTGCGAGAGAGACTGCGAGAGAGACTGCGAGGGAGACTGCGAGAGAGACTGCGAGAGAGACTGCGAGAGAGACTGCGAGAGAGACTGCGAGGGAGACTGCGAGGGAGACTGCGAGAGAGACTGCGAGAGAGACTGCGAGAGAGACTGCGAGAGAGACTGCGAGAGAGACTGAGGGAGAGAGCGAGGGAGAAAGCGAGAGAGAAAGCGAGGGAGACAGCGAGGGAGACAGCGAGGGAGACAGCGAGGGAGACAGCGAGAGAGACAGCGAGAGAGACTGCGAGAGAGACTGCGAGAGAGACTGCGAGAGAGACTGCGAGAGAGACTGCGAGAGAGACTGCGAGAGAGACTGCGAGAGAGACTGCGAGAGAGACTGCGAGGGAGAGAGCGAGGGAGAAAGCGAGAGAGAAAGCGAGAGAGACTGCGAGGGAGAAAGCGAGGGAGAAAGCGAGAGAGACTGCGAGGGAGAAAGCGACAGAGACTGCGAGGGAGACTGCAAGGGAGACAGCGAGAGAGACAGCGAGAGAGACTGCGAGAGAGACTGCAAGGGAGACAGCGAGAGAGACAGCGAGAGAGACAGCGAGGGAGACTGCAAGGGAGACAGCGAGAGAGACAGCGAGGGAGATAGCGAGGGAGATAGCGAGGGAGATAGCGAGAGAGACTGCGAGAGAGACTGCGAGAGAGACTGCGAGAGAGACTGCGAGAGAGATAGCGAGAGAGATAGCGAGAGAGATAGCGAGAGAGATAGCGAGAGAGATAGCGAGAGAGACTGCGAGAGAGACTGCGAGAGAGACTGCGAGAGAGACTGCGAGAGAGACAGCGAGAGAGATAGCGAGAGAGATAGCGAGAGAGATAGCGAGAGAGACTGCGAGAGAGACTGCGAGAGAGACTGCGAGGGAGAGAGCGAGGGAGAGAGCGAGGGAGAAAGCGAGAGAGAACACGAGGGAGACAGCGATAGAAACTGCGAGGGAGTCAGCGAGAGAGACTGCGAGAGAGACTGTGAGAGAGACCTCGAGGGAGACAGCGAGGGAGACAGCGAGAGAGACTGTGAGGGAGACAGCGAGGGAGACAGCGAGGGAGACAGCGAGAGAGACTGCGAGTGAGACTGTGAGGGAGACAGCGAGAGAGACTGCGAGGGAGAAAGCGAGAGAAACTGCGAGAGAGACTGCTATGGAGATAGCGAGAAAAACAGCGAGGGATACAGCGAGAGACACTGCGAGGGAGACAGCGATTGAGACGGCGAGGGAGACGGCGAGAGAGACAGCGAGGGAGACAGCGAGGGAGAAAGCGAGGGAGACAGCGAGAGAGACAGCGAGAGAGACAGCGAGAGAGACAGCGAGAGAGACAGCGAGAGAGACTTCGAGAGAGACTTCGAGAGAGACTTCGAGAGAGACTGCGAGGGAGGCAGCGAGGGAGGCAGCGAGGGAGGCAGCGAGGGAGACAGCGAGGGAGACAGCGAGGGAGACAGCGAGGGAGACAGCGAGGGAGACAGCGAGGGAGACAGCGAGGGAGACAGCGACAGAGACAGCAAGACAGACAGCGAGGGAGACAGCGAGGGAGACAGCGAGGGAGAAAGCGAGGGAGAAAGCGAGGGAGACAGCGAGAGAGACAGCGAGAGAGACAGCGAGAGAGACTTCGAGAGAGACTTCGAGAGAGACTTCGAGAGAGACTTCGAGAGAGACTTCGAGAGAGACTTCGAGAGAGACTTCGAGAGAGACTTCGAGAGAGAGTTCGAGAGAGACTTCGAGAGAGACTTCGAGAGAGACTGCGAGGGAGGCAGCGAGGGAGGCAGCGAGGGAGGCAGCGAGGGAGACAGCGAGGGAGACAGCGAGGGAGACAGCGAGGGAGACAGCGAGGGAGACAGCGAGGGAGACAGCGAGGGAGACAGCGAGGGAGACAGCGACAGAGACAGCAAGACAGACTGTGAGAGAGACTGCGATGGACACAGCGAGAGAGACTGCGAGGGAGACGAGAGAGAATGCGAGAGAGATCGCGTGAGACAGCGAGGGAGACTGCGAGGGAGACTGCGAGGGAGACTGCGAGGGAGACTGCGAGGGAGACTGCGAGGGAGACTGCGAGGGAGACAGCAAGAGAGACAGCAAGAGAGACTGCAAGAGAGACTGCAAGAGAGACTGCAAGAGAGACTGCAAGAGAGACTGCAAGAGAGACTGCGAGGGAGACAGCGAGGGAGACTGCGAGGAAGACTGCGAGGAAGACTGCGAGGAAGACTGCGAGGAAGACTGCGAGAGAGACTGCGAGAGAGACTGCGAGAGAGACTGCGAGAGAGACTGCGAGAGAGACTGCGAGAGAGACTGCGAGGGAGAAAGCGAGAGAGACTGCGAGAGAGACTGCGAGGGAGAAAGCGAGAGAGACTGCGAGGGAGACTGCGAGGGAGACTGCGAGGGAGACTGCAAGGGAGACAGCGAGAGAGACAGCGAGGGAGATAGCGAGGGAGATAGCGAGGGAGATAGCGAGGGAGATAGCGAGGGAGACAGCGAGGGAGATAGCGAGGGAGATAGCGAGGGAGATAGCGAGGGAGATAGCGAGGGAGATAGCGAGAGAGATAGCGAGAGAGATAGCGAGAGAGATAGCGAGAGAGACTGCGAGAGAGACTGCGAGAGAGACTGCGAGGGAGAAAGCGAGAGAGACTGCGAGAGAGACTGCGAGGGAGAAAGCGAGAGAGACTGCGAGAGAGACTGCGAGGGAGAAAGCGAGAGAGACTGCGAGGGAGACTGCGAGGGAGACTGCGAGGGAGACTGCAAGGGAGACAGCGAGAGAGACAGCGAGGGAGATAGCGAGGGAGATAGCGAGGGAGATAGCGAGGGAGACAGCGAGGGAGACAGCGAGGGAGATAGCGAGGGAGATAGCGAGGGAGATAGCGAGGGAGATAGCGAGGGAGATAGCGAGGGAGATAGCGAGAGAGATAGCGAGAGAGATAGCGAGAGAGATAGCGAGAGAGACTGCGAGAGAGACTGCGAGAGAGACTGCGAGAGAGACTGCGAGAGAGACTGCTATGGAGATAGCGAGAGAGACAGCGAGGGATACAGCGAGAGAGACTGCGAGACTAACTGCGAGAGAGACAGCGAGGGAGATGGCGAGGGAGACAGCGCTGGAGACAGCGAGAGAGAATGCAAGGGAGACAACGAGAGAGAATGCGAGAGAGATCGCGTGAGGCAGCGAGGGAGACAGCGAGAGAAACTGCGAGGAAGACTGCGAGAGAGACTGCGAGAGAGACTGCGAGAGAGACTGCGAGAGAGACTGCGAGAGAGACTGCGAGAGAGACTGCGAGAGAGACTGCGAGGGACACAGCGAGGGACACAGCGAGGAAGACAACGAGAGAGACTGCGAGAGCGACTGCTAGGGAGACAGCGAGGGAGACAGCGAGGGAGACAGCGAGAGAGACTGCGAGAGCGACTGCGAGAGCGACTGCGAGAGCGACTGCGAGAGCGACTGCGAGAGCGACTGCTAGGGAGACAGCGAGGGAGACAGCGAGGGAGACAGCGAGAGAGACGGCGAGAGAGACAGCGAGGGAGACAGCGAGGGAGACAGCGAGAGAAACTGCGAGGAAGACGGCGAGAGAGACGGCGAGGGAGACGGCGAGGGAGACGGCGAGGGAGACTGCGAGGGAGAGAGCGAGGGAGAGAGCGAGGGACACAGTGAGGGAGACAGCGAGGGAGACAGCGAGGGAGACAGCGAGGGAGACAGCGAGGGAGACAGCGAGGGAGACTGCGAGGGAGACAGCGAGAGAGACTGCAAGAGAGACAGCGAGGGAGACAGCGAGGGAGACAGCGAGAGAGGCAGCGAGAGAGACAGCGAGGGAGAAAGCGAGGGAGACAGCGAGAGAGACTGCGAGTGAGACTGCGAGGGAGACAGCGAGGGAGACAGCGAGAGAGACAGCGAGGGAGACAGCGAGAGAGACAGCGAGAGAGACTGCGAGAGAGACAGCGAGAGAGACTGCAAAGGAGACTGCGAGAGAGACTGCGAGAGAGACAGCGAGAGAGACTGCGAGAGGGACAGCGAGAGAGACAGCGAGGGAGAAAGCGAGGGAGAAAGCGAGAGAGACTGCGAGAGAGACTGCGAGAGAGACTGCGAGAGAGACTGAGAGGGAGACTGAGAGGGAGACAGCGAGGGAGACTGCGAGGGACACAGCGAGGGAGACAGCGAGAGAGACTGCGAGAGAGAGCGCATGAGACAGCGAGGGAGACAGCGAGGGAGAGAGCGAGAGACACCGTGAGGGAGACAGCGAGGGAGACAGCGAGGGAGACAGCGAGGGAGACTGCGAGGGAGAGAGCGAGGGAGAAAGCGAGAGAGAAAGCGAGGGAGACAGCGAGAGAGAAAGCGAGAGAGAAAGCGAGGGAGACAGCGAGAGAGAAAGCGAGGTAGACAGCGAGGGAGACAGCGAGGGAGACAGCGAGGGAGACAGCGAGGGAGACAGCGAGAGAGACAGCGAGAGAGACAGCGAGAGAGACTTCGAGAGAGACTTCGAGAGAGACTTCGAGAGAGACTTCGAGAGAGACTTCGAGAGAGACTGCGAGGGAGACAGCGAGGGAGACAGCGAGGGAGACAGCGAGGGAGACAGCGAGGGAGACAGCGAGGGAGACAGCGACAGAGACAGCAATAGAGACTGCGTGAGAGACTGCGAGGGACACAGCGAGAGAGACTGCGAGGGAGACAACGAGAGAGAATGTGAGTGAGATCGCGTGAGACAGCGAGGGAGACAGCGAGGGAGATAGCGAGGGAGACAGCGAGGGAGACTGCAAGAGAGAGAGCGAGAGACACAGCGAGGGAGACAGCAAGAGAGACTGCAAGAGAGACTGCAAGAGAGACTGCGAGGGAGACACCGTGGGAGGCAGCGAGGGAGACAGCGAGAGAAACTGCGACGAAGACTGCGAGAGAGACTGTGAGAGAGACTGCAAGAGAGACTGCGAGAGAGACTGCGAGAGAGACTGCGAGAGAGACTGCGAGAGAGACTGCGAGGGAGAAAGCGAGAGAGACTGCGAGGGAGAAAGCGAGAGAGACTGCGAGGGAGACTGCAAGGGAGACAGCGAGAGAGACAGCGAGAGAGATAGCGAGGGAGATAGCGAGGGAGATAGCGAGGGAGATAGCGAGAGAGATAGCGAGAGAGATAGCGAGAGAGACTGCGAGAGAGACTGCGAGAGAGACTGCGAGGGAGAGAGCGAGGGAGAAAGCGAGAGAGAACACGAGGGAGACAGCGATAGAAACTGCGAGGGAGTCAGCGAGAGAGACTGCGAGAGAGACTGTGAGAGAGACCTCGAGGGAGACAGCGAGGGAGACAGCGAGGGAGACTGTGAGGGAGACAGCGAGAGAGACAGCGAGAGAGACTGCGAGTGAGACTGTGAGGGAGACAGCGAGAGAGACTGCGAGGGAGAAAGCGAGAGAAACTGCGAGAGAGACTGCTATGGAGATAGCGAGAAAAACAGCGAGGGATACAGCGAGAGACACTGCGAGGGAGACAGCGATTGAGACGGCGAGGGAGACGGCGAGGGAGACGGCGAGAGAGACGGCGAGGGAGACAGCAAGGGAGACAGCGAGAGAGACAGCGAGAGAGACAGCGAGAGAGACAGCGAGAGAGACTTCGAGAGAGACTTCGAGAGAGACTTCGAGAGAGACTGCGAGGGAGGCAGCGAGGGAGGCAGCGAGGGAGACAGCGAGGGCGACAGCGAGGGAGACAGCGAGGGAGACAGCGAGGGAGACAGCGAGGGAGACAGCGAGGGAGACAGCGAGGGAGACAGCGACTGAGACAGCAAGAGAGACTGTGAGAGAGACTGCGATGGACACAGCGAGAGAGACAGCGAGAGAGACAGCGAGAGAGACAGCGAGGGAGACAGCGAGGGAGACTGCGAGGGAGACTGCGAGGGAGACTGCGAGGGAGACTGCGAGGGAGACTGCGAGGGAGACTGCGAGGGAGACAGCAAGAGAGACTGCAAGAGAGACTGCGAGAGAGACTGCGAGGGAGACTGCGAGGGAGACTGCGAGGGAGACTGCGAGGGAGACTGCGAGGGAGACAGCGAGGGAGACAGCGAGGGAGACAGCGAGGGAGACAGCGAGGGAGAATGCGAGGAAGACTGCGAGGAAGACTGCGAGAGAGACTGCGAGAGAGACTGCGAGAGAGACTGCGAGAGAGACTGCGAGAGAGACTGCGAGAGAGACTGCGAGGGAGATAGCGAAGGAGATAGCGAGTGAGATAGCGAGGGAGATAGCGAGGGAGATAGCGAGGGAGATAGCGAGAGAGACTGCGAGAGAGACTGCGAGAGAGACTGCGAGGGAGACTGCGAGGGAGACTGTGAGGGAGACAGCGAGGGATACAGCGAGGGATACAGCGAGGGATACAGCGAGAGAGACTGCGAGAGAGACTGCGAGACTAACTGCGAGGGAGACAGCGAGGGAGACAGCGAGGGAGATGGCGAGGGAGACAGCGCTGGAGACAGCGAGAGAGAATGCGAGAAGGACTGCGAGAAGGACTGCGAGAGAGACAGCGAGGGAGAAAGCGAGAGCGACTTCGAGAGAGACTGCGAGGGAGACAGCGAGACTGCGAGGGAAACAGCGAGGGAGACAGCGAGGGAGACTGCGAGGGAGACTGCGAGGGAGACTGCGAGGGAGACAGCGAGAGAGACAGCGAGAGAGACAGCGAGAGAGACAGCGAGAGAGACTGCAAAGGAGACTGCGAGAGAGACTGCGAGGGAGACTGCGAGAGAGACTGCGAGAGAGACTGCGAGAGAGACTGCGAGAGAGACTGCGAGAGAGACTGCGAGAGGGACAGCGAGAGAGACTGCGAGAGAGACTGCGAGAGAGACTGCGAGAGAGACTGCGAGAGAGACTGCGAGGGAGAAAGCGAGGGAGAAAGCGACAGAGACTGTGTGGGAGACTGCAATGGAGACAGCGAGAGAGACTGCGAGGGAGACTGCGAGGGAGACTGCGAGAGAGACTGCGAGAGAGACTGCGAGAGAGACTGCGAGAGAGACTGCGAGAGAGACTGCGAGAGAGACTGCGAGGGAGACTGCGAGGGAGACTGCGAGGGAGACTGCGAGGGAGACGGCGAGAGAGACGGCGAGAGAGACGGAGAGAGAGATGGAGAGAGAGACTGCGAGAGAGACTGCGAGAGAGAGAGTGAGAGAGACTGAGAGGGAGACAGCGAGAGAGACAGCGAGAGAGACAGCGAGAGAGACAGCGAGAGAGACTGCGAGAGAGACTGCGAGAGAGACTGCGAGAGAGACTGCGAGAGAGACTGCGAGAGATACAGCGAGAGAGACAGCGAGAGAGACTGCTATGGAGATAGCGAGAGAGACAGCGGGGGATACAGAGAGAGTGACTGCGAGGGAGACAGCGAGGGAGACAGCGAGGGAGACAGCGAGGGAGACAGCGAGGGAGACTGCGAGGGAGACTGCGAGGGAGACTGCGAGGGAGACTGCGAGGGAGACTGCGAGGGAGACTGCGAGGGAGACTGCGAGGGAGACAGCGAGGGAGACAGCGAGGGAGACAGCGAGGGAGACAGCGAGGGAAACTGCGAGGGAAACTGCGAGGGAAACTGCGAGGGAAACTGCGAGAGAGACAGCGAGGGACACAGCGAGGGACACAGCGAGGGACACAGCGAGGGACACAGCGAGGGAGACAGTGAGGGAGACTGCGAGGGAGACTGCGAGGGAGACAGCGAGAGAGACTGCGAGAGAGAGCGCGTGAGAGACAGCGAGAGAGACTGCGTGGGATACAGCGAGGGAGACAGCGAGGGAGACAGCGAGAGAGAATGCGAGAAGGACTGCGAGAGAGACTGCGAGAGAGACAGCGAGAGAGACTGCGAAGAGACTGCGAGGGAGACTGCGAGAGAGACTGCGAGAGAGACTGCGAGGGAGACTGCGAGGGAGACTGCGAGGGAGACTGCGAGAGAGACTGCGAGAGAGACTGCGAGAGAGACTGCGAGAGAGACTGCAAGGGAGAGAGCGAGGGAGAAAGCGAGAGAGAAAGCGAGGGAGACAGCGAGGGAGACAGCGAGGGAGACAGCGAGGGAGACAGCGAGGGAGACAGCGAGGGAGACAGCGAGGGAGACTGCGAGAGAGACTGCGAGAGAGACTGCGAGAGAGACTGCGAGACAGACTGCGAGAGAGACTGCGAGAGAGACTGCGAGGGAGAGAGCGAGGGAGAAAGCGAGAGAGAAAGCGAGAGAGACTGCGAGGGAGAAAGCGAGAGAGACTGCGAGGGAGAAAGCGACAGAGACTGCGAGGGAGACTGCAAGGGAGACAGCGAGAGAGACAGCGAGAGAGACTGCGAGAGAGACTGCGAGGGAGAAAGCGAGAGAGACTGCGAGGGAGAAAGCGAGAGAGACTGCGAGGGAGACTGCAAGGGAGACAGCGAGAGAGACAGCGAGGGAGATAGCGAGGGAGATAGCGAGGGAGATAGCAAGGGAGATAGCGAGAGAGATAGCGAGAGAGATAGCGAGAGAGATAGCGAGAGAGACTGCGAGAGAGACTGCGAGAGAGACTGCGAGAGAGACTGCGAGAGAGACTGCGAGGGAGAGAGCGAGGGAGAGAGCGAGGGAGAAAGCGAGAGAGAACACGAGGGAGACAGCGATAGAAACTGCGAGGGAGTCAGCGAGAGAGACTGCGAGAGAGACTGTGAGAGAGACCTCGAGGGAGACAGCGAGGGAGACAGCGAGAGAGACTGTGAGGGAGACAGCGAGGGAGACAGCGAGAGAGACTGCGAGGGAGAAAGCGAGAGAAACTGCGAGAGAGACTGCTATGGAGATAGTGAGAAAAACAGCGAGGGATACAGCGAGAGACACTGCGAGGGAGACAGCGATTGAGACGGCGAGGGAGACGGCGAGAGAGACAGCGAGGGAGACAGCGAGGGAGAAAGCGAGGGAGAAAGCGAGGGAGACAGCGAGAGAGACTTCGAGAGAGACTTCGAGAGAGACTTCGAGAGAGACTTCGAGAGAGACTTCGAGAGAGACTTCGAGAGAGACTGCGAGGGAGGCAGCGAGGGAGGCAGCGAGGGAGGCAGCGAGGGAGACAGCGAAGGAGACAGCGAGGGAGACAGCGAGGGAGACAGCGAGGGAGACAGCGACAGAGACAGCGACAGAGACAGCGACAGAGACAGCAAGACAGACTGTGAGAGAGACTGCGATGGACACAGCAAGAGAGACTGCGAGGGAGACGAGAGAGAATGCGAGAGAGAATGCGAGAGAGATCGCGTGAGACAGCGAGGGAGACAGCGAGGGAGACTGCGAGGGAGACTGCGAGGGAGACTGCGAGGGAGACTGCGAGGGAGACTGCGAGGGAGACAGCAAGAGAGACAGCAAGAGAGACTGCAAGAGAGACTGCAAGAGAGACTGCAAGAGAGACTGCAAGAGAGACTGCGAGAGAGACTGCGAGGGAGAAAGCGAGAGAAACTGCGAGAGAGACTGCTATGGAGATAGCGAGAAAAACAGCGAGGGATACAGCGAGAGACACTGCAAGGGAGACAGCGATTGAGACGGCGAGGGAGACGGCGAGAGAGACAGCGAGGGAGACAGCGAGGGAGACAGCGAGGGAGACAGCGAGGGAGAAAGCGAGGGAGACAGCGAGAGAGACAGCGAGAGAGACAGCGAGAGAGACAGCGAGAGAGACAGCGAGAGAGACTTCGAGAGAGACTTCGAGAGAGACTTCGAGAGAGACTTCGAGAGAGACTTCGAGAGAGACTTCGAGAGAGACTTCGAGAGAGACTTCGAGAGAGACTGCGAGGGAGGCAGCGAGGGAGGCAGCGAGGGAGGCAGCGAGGGAGACAGCGAGGGAGACAGCGAGGGAGACAGCGAGGGAGACAGCGAGGGAGACAGCGACAGAGACAGCGACAGAGACAGCAAGACAGACTGTGAGAGAGACTGCGATGGACACAGCAAGAGAGACTGCGAGGGAGACGAGAGAGAATGCGAGAGAGAATGCGAGAGAGATCGCGTGAGACAGCGAGGGAGACTGCGAGGGAGACTGCGAGGGAGACTGCGAGGGAGACTGCGAGGGAGACTGCGAGGGAGACTGCGAGGGAGACAGCAAGAGAGACAGCAAGAGAGACTGCAAGAGAGACTGCAAGAGAGACTGCAAGAGAGACTGCAAGAGAGACTGCGAGAGAGACTGCGAGAGAGACTGCGAGAGAGACTGCGAGGGAGACAGCGAGGGAGACTGCGAGGAAGACTGCGAGGAAGACTGCGAGGAAGACTGCGAGGAAGACTGCGAGAGAGACTGCGAGAGAGACTGCGAGAGAGACTGCGAGAGAGACTGCGAGAGAGACTGCGAGAGAGACTGCGAGGGAGAAAGCGAGAGAGACTGCGAGAGAGACTGCGAGGGAGAAAGCGAGAGAGACTGCGAGGGAGATAGCGAGGGAGATAGCGAGGGAGATAGCGAGGGAGATAGCGAGAGAGACTGCGAAAGAGACTGCGAGAGAGACTGCGAGAGAGACTGCGAGGGAGACTGCGAGGGAGACTGCGAGGGAGACTGCGAGGGAGACTGTGAGGGAGACTGTGAGGGAGACAGCGAGGGATACAGCGAGGGATACAGCGAGAGAGACTGCGAGAGAGACTGCGAGACTAACTGCGAGGGAGACAGCGAGGGAGATGGCGAGGGAGACAGCGCTGGAGACAGCGAGAGAGAATGCGAGAAGGACTGCGAGAGAGACAGCGAGGGAGAAAGCGAGAGCGACTTCGAGAGAGACTGCGAGGGAGACAGCGAGACTGCGAGGGAAACAGCGAGGGAGACAGCGAGGGAGACTGCGAGGGAGACTGCGAGGGAGACAGCGAGGGAGACAGCGCTGGAGACAGCGAGAGAGAATGCGAGAAGGACTGCGAGAGAGACAGCGAGGGAGAAAGCGAGAGCGACTTCGAGAGAGACTGCGAGGGAGACAGCGAGACTGCGAGGGAAACAGCGAGGGAGACTGCGAGGGAGACTGCGAGGGAGACTGCGAGGGAGACAGTGAGAGAGACAGCGAGAGAGACAGCGAGAGAGACTGCAAAGGAGACTGCGAGAGAGACTGCGAGGGAGACTGCGAGAGAGACTGCGAGAGAGACTGCGAGAGGGACAGCGAGAGATACTGCGAGAGAGACTGCGAGAGAGACTGCGAGAGAGACTGCGAGGGAGAAAGCGAGGGAGAAAGCGACAGAGACTGTGTGGGAGACTGCAATGGAGACAGCGAGAGAGACTGTGAGGGAGACTGCGAGGGAGACTGCGAGGGAGACTGCGAGGGAGACTGCGAGGGAGACTGCGAGGGAGACTGCGAGGGAGACTGCGAGAGAGACTGCGAGAGAGACTGCGAGAGAGACTGCGAGGGAGACTGCGAGGGAGACGGCGATGGAGACGGCGAGAGAGACGGCGAGAGAGACGGCGAGAGAGACGGAGAGAGAGATGGAGAGAGAGACGGCGAGAGAGACTGCGAGAGAGAGAGTGAGAGAGACTGAGAGGGAGACAGCGAGAGAGACAGCGAGAGAGACTGCGAGAGAGACTGCGAGAGAGACTGCGAGAGATACAGCGAGGGAGACAGCGAGAGTACATTGAGAGAGACAGCGAGAGAGACAGCGAGAGAGACAGTGAGAGAGTCTGCTATGGAGATAGCGAGAGAGACAGCGAGGGATACAGAGAGAGTGACTGCGAGGGAGACGGCGAGGGAGACAGCGAGGGAGACAGCGAGGGAGACAGCGAGGGAGACAGCGAGGGAGACTGCGAGGGAGACTGCGAGGGAGACTGCGAGGGTGACTGCGAGGGTGACTGCGAGGCAGACAGCGAGGGAGACAGCGAGGGAGACAGCGAGAGAGACTGTGAGGGAGACTGCGAGGGAGACTGCGAGGGAGACTGCGAGGGAGACTGCGAGGGAGACTGCGAGGGAGACTGCGAGGGAGACTGCGAGAGAGACTGCGAGAGAGACTGCGAGAGAGACTGCGAGGGAGACTGCGAGGGAGACGGCGATGGAGACGGCGAGAGAGACGGCGAGAGAGACGGCGAGAGAGACGGAGAGAGAGATGGAGAGAGAGACGGCGAGAGAGACTGCGAGAGAGAGAGTGAGAGAGACTGAGAGGGAGACAGCGAGAGAGACAGCGAGAGAGACTGCGAGAGAGACTGCGAGAGATACAGCGAGGGAGACAGCGAGAGTACATTGAGAGAGACAGCGAGAGAGACAGCGAGAGAGACAGTGAGAGAGTCTGCTATGGAGATAGCGAGAGAGACAGCGAGGGATACAGAGAGAGTGACTGCGAGGGAGACGGCGAGGGAGACAGCGAGGGAGACAGCGAGGGAGACAGCGAGGGAGACAGCGAGGGAGACTGCGAGGGAGACTGCGAGGGAGACTGCGAGGGTGACTGCGAGGCAGACAGCGAGGGAGACAGCGAGGGAGACAGCGAGGGAGACAGCGAGGGAGACAGCGAGGGAAACTGCGAGGGAAACTGCGAGAGAGACAGCGAAGGAAACTGCGAGAGAGACAGCGAGGGACACAGCGAGGGACACAGCGAGGGACACAGCGAGGGAGACAGCGAGGGAGACAGCGAGAGAGACTGCGAGAGAGAGCGCGCGAGAGAGAGCGCGTGAGAGACAGCGAGAGAGACTGCGTGGGATACAGCGAGGGAGACAGCGAGGGAGACAGCGAGGGAGACAGCGAGAGAGACAGCGAGGGAGACAGCGAGAGAGACTGCGAGAGAGACTGCGAGGGAGACTGCGAGAGAGACTGCGAGGGAGACTGCGAGAGAGACTGCGAGAGAGACTGCGAGGGAGACTGCGAGGGAGACTGCGAGAGAGACTGCGAGAGAGACTGCGAGAGAGACTGCGAGGGAGACTGCGAGGGAGACTGCGAGGGAGACTGCGAGAGAGACTGCGAGAGAGACTGCGAGAGAGACTGCGAGAGAGACTGCGAGAGAGACTGCAAGGGAGAGAGCGAGGGAGAAAGCGAGAGAGAAAGCGAGGGAGACAGCGAGGGAGACAGCGAGGGAGACAGCGAGGGAGACAGCGAGAGAGACAGCGAGAGAGACTGCGAGAGAGACTGCGAGAGAGACTGCGAGAGAGACTGCGAGAGAGACTGCGAGGGAGAGAGCGAGGGAGAAAGCGAGAGAGAAAGCGAGAGAGACTGCGAGGGAGAAAGCGTGGGAGAAAGCGAGAGAGACTGCGAGGGAGAAAGCGACAGAGTCTGCGAGGGAGACTGCAAGGGAGACAGCGAGAGAGACAGCGAGAGAGACTGCGAGGGAGAAAGTGAGAGAGACTGCGAGGGAGAAAGCGAGAGAGACTGCGAGGGAGACTGCAAGGGAGACTGCAAGGGAGACAGCGAGAGAGACAGCGAGGGAGATAGCGAGAGAGATAGCGAGAGAGATAGCGAGAGAGATAGCGAGAGAGATAGCGAGAGAGACTGCGAGAGAGACTGCGAGAGAGACTGCGAGGGAGAGAGCGAGGGAGAGAGCGAGGGAGAAAGCGAGAGAGAACACGAGGGAGACAGCGATAGAAACTGCGAGGGAGTCAGCGAGAGAGACTGCGAGAGAGACTGTGAGAGAGACCTCGAGGGAGACAGCGAGGGAGACAGCGAGAGAGACTGTGAGGGAGACAGCGAGGGAGACAGCGAGAGAGACTGCGAGTGAGACTGTGAGGGAGACAGCGAGAGAGACTGCGAGAGAGACTGCGAGGGAGAAAGCGAGAGAAACTGCGAGAGAGACTGCTATGGAGATAGCGAGAAAAACAGCGAGGGATACAGCGAGAGACACTGCGAGGGAGACAGCGATTGAGACGGCGAGGGAGACGGCGAGGGAGACGGCGAGAGAGACAGCGAGGGAGACAGCGAGGGAGAAAGCGAGGGAGACAGCGAGAGAGACAGCGAGAGAGACAGCGAGAGAGACAGCGAGAGAGACTTCGAGAGAGACTTCGAGAGAGACTTCGAGAGAGACTTCGAGAGAGACTTCGAGAGAGACTTCGAGAGAGACTTCGAGAGAGACTTCGAGGGAGACTTCGAGAGAGACTGCGAGAGAGACTGCGAGGGAGGCAGCGAGGGAGGCAGCGAGGGAGGCAGCGAGGGAGGCAGCGAGGGAGACAGCGAGGGAGACAGCGAGGGAGACAGCGAGGGAGACAGCGAGGGAGACAGCGACAGAGACAGCAAGACAGACTGTGAGAGAGACTGCGATGGACACAGCGAGAGAGACTGCGAGGGAGACGAGAGAGAATGCGAGAGAGAATGCGAGAGAGAATGCGAGAGAGATCGCGTGAGACAGCGAGGGAGACAGCGAGGGAGACAGCGAGGGAGACTGCGAGGGAGACTGCGAGGGAGACTGCGAGGGAGACTGCGAGGGAGACTGCGAGGGAGACTGCGAGGGAGACAGCAAGAGAGACAGCAAGAGAGACAGCAAGAGAGACTGCAAGAGAGACTGCAAGAGAGACTGCAAGAGAGACTGCAAGAGAGACTGCGAGGGAGACAGCGAGGGAGACTGCGAGGAAGACTGCGAGGAAGACTGCGAGGAAGACTGCGAGGAAGACTGCGAGGAAGACTACGAGAGAGACTGCGAGAGAGACTGCGAGAGAGACTGCGAGAGAGACTGCGAGAGAGACTGCGAGAGAGACTGCGAGGGAGAAAGCGAGAGAGACTGCGAGAGAGACTGCGAGGGAGAAAGCGAGAGAGACTGCGAGGGAGACTGCGAGGGAGACTGCAAGGGAGACAGCGAGAGAGACAGCGAGGGAGATAGCGAGGGAGATAGCGAGGGAGATAGCGAGGGAGACAGCGAGGGAGATAGCGAGGGAGATAGCGAGGGAGATAGCGAGGGAGATAGCGAGGGAGATAGCGAGGGAGATAGCGAGAGAGATAGCGAGAGAGATAGCGAGAGAGACTGCGAGAGAGACTGCGAGAGAGACTGTGAGGGAGACTGTGAGGGAGACAGCGAGGGAGACTGCGAGAGAGACTGCTATGGAGATAGCGAGAGAGACAGCGAGGGATACAGCGAGAGAGACTGCGAGACTAACTGCGAGAGAGACAGCGAGGGAGATGGCGAGGGAGACAGCGCTGGAGACAGCGAGAGAGAATGCAAGGGAGACAACGAGAGAGAATGCGAGAGAGATCGCGTGAGGCAGCGAGGGAGACAGCGAGAGAAACTGCGAGGAAGACTGCGAGAGAGACTGCGAGAGAGACTGCGAGAGAGACTGCGAGAGAGACTGCGAGAGAGTCTGCGAGAGAGACTGCGAGAGAGACTGCGAGGGACACAGCGAGGAAGACAACGAGAGAGACTGCGAGAGCGACTGCTAGGGAGACAGCGAGGGAGACAGCGAGGGAGACAGCGAGAGAGACTGCGAAAGCGACTGCGAGAGCGACTGCGAGAGCGACTGCGAGAGCGACTGCTAGGGAGACAGCGAGGGAGGCAGCGAGGGAGACAGCGAGAGAGACAGCGAGAGAGACAGCGAGGGAGACAGCGAGGGAGACAGCGAGAGAAACTGCGAGGAAGACGGCGAGAGAGACGGCGAGGGAGACGGCGAGGGAGACTGCGAGGGAGAGAGCGAGGGACACAGTGAGGGAGACAGCGAGGGAGACAGCCAGGGAGACAGCGAGGGAGACAGCGAGAGAGACTGCAAGAGAGACAGCGAGGGAGACAGCGAGGGAGACAGCGAGAGAGACAGCGAGAGAGACAGCGAGGGAGAAAGCGAGGGAGAAAGCGAGGGAGAAAGCGAGGGAGACAGCGAGAGAGACTGCGAGTGAGACTGCGAGTGAGACTGCGAGGGAGACAGCGAGGGAGACAGCGAGGGAGACAGCGAGGGAGACAGCGAGAGAGACAGCGAGAGAGACAGCGAGGGAGACTGCGAGAGAGACAGCGAGAGAGACTGCAAAGGAGACTGCGAGAGAGACAGCGAGAGAGACTGCGAGAGAGACTGCGAGAGAGACTGCGAGAGAGACTGCGAGAGAGACAGCGAGAGAGACTGCGAGAGGGACAGCGAGAGAGACAGCGCGGGAGAAAGCGAGGGAGACAGCGAGAGAGACTGCGAGAGAGACTGCGAGAGAGACTGCGAGAGAGACTGCGAGAGAGACTGCGAGAGAGACTGAGAGGGAGACAGCGAGGGAGACTGCGAGGGACACAGCGAGGGACACAGCGAGGGACACAGCGAGGGACACAGCGAGGGAGACAGCGAGAGAGACTGCGAGAGAGAGCGCATGAGACAGCGAGGGAGAGAGCGAGAGACACCGCGAGGGAGACAGCGAGGGAGACAGCGAGGGAGACAGCGAGGGAGACAGCGAGGGAGACAGCGAGGGAGACTGCAAGAGAGACTGCAAGGGAGACTGCAAGGGAGACAGCGAGAGAGACAGCGAGAGAGACAGCGAGAGAGACAGCGAGAGAGACAGCGAGAGAGACAGCAAGAGAGACAGCGAGGGAGAAGGCGATGGAGACAGCGAGAGAGACAGCGAGAGAGACTGCGTGGGAGACAGCGAGGGAGACAGCGAGAGAGACTGCGAGAGAGACTGCGAGAGAGACTGCGCGAAGGACTGCGAGAGAGACAGCGAGGGAGAAAGCGAGAGCGACTTCGAGAGAGACTGCGAGGGAGACAGCGAGAGAGACTGCGAGAGAGACAGCGAGAGAGACTGCGAGAGAGACTGCGAGAGAGACAGCGAGAGAGACAGCGAGAGAGACTGCGAGAGGGACAGCGAGAGAGACAGCGAGAGAGACAGCGAGGGAGAAAGCGAGGGAGACAGCGAGAGAGACTGCGAGAGAGACTGCGAGAGAGACTGCGAGGGAGACTGAGAGGGAGACAGCGAGGGAGACTGCGAGGGACACAGCGAGGGACACAGCGAGGGACACAGCGAGGGACACAGTGAGGGAGACAGCGAGAGAGACTGCGAGAGAGAGCGCATGAGACAGCGAGGGAGACAGCGAGGGAGAGAGCGAGAGACACCGCGAGGGAGACAGCGAGGGAGACAGCGAGGGAGACAGCGAGGGAGACAGCGAGGGAGACAGCGAGGGAGACAGCGAGAGAGACTGCAAGAGAGACTGCAAGGGAGACTGCAAGGGAGACAGCGAGAGAGACAGCGAGAGAGACAGCGAGAGAGACAGCGAGAGAGACAGCGAGAGAGACAGCGAGAGAGACAGCAAGAGAGACAGCAAGAGAGACAGCGAGGGAGAAGGCGATGGAGACAGCGAGAGAGACAGCGAGAGAGACAGCGTGAGAGACTGCAAGGGAGACAACGAGAGAGAATGCGAGAGAGACAGCGAGAGAGACTGCGAGGGAGATGGCGAGGGAGACAGCGCTGGAGACAGCGAGAGAGAATGCAAGGGAGACAACGAGAGAGAATGCGAGAGAGATCGCGTGAGGCAGCGAGGGAGACAGCGAGAGAAACTGCGAGGAAGACTGCGAGAGAGACTGCGAGAGAGACTGCGAGAGAGACTGCGAGAGAGACTGCGAGAGAGTCTGCGAGAGAGACTGCGAGAGAGACTGCGAGGGACACAGCGAGGAAGACAACGAGAGAGACTGCGAGAGCGACTGCTAGGGAGACAGCGAGGGAGACAGCGAGGGAGACAGCGAGAGAGACTGCGAAAGCGACTGCGAGAGCGACTGCGAGAGCGACTGCGAGAGCGACTGCTAGGGAGACAGCGAGGGAGGCAGCGAGGGAGACAGCGAGAGAGACAGCGAGAGAGACAGCGAGGGAGACAGCGAGGGAGACAGCGAGAGAAACTGCGAGGAAGACTCCTGGGTGGGTATTTTCCTTAAAGGTGCGGAGCTCCGTGGACTCGGCCTCATTTCCCGGCGGAGCAGCAGGAGAAGGTAGCGACTCTTCGGTGGGTGAGTGAAGGCATCAGGAGCTGTGTTTTAAAAGTAAGTACTTACTGTTTTACTTACTGTTTTCCTTGTCTTTGAGTTTCTTTTGGCGCCGGAGGAACCGGAAGCTGGTCGGCAGCGAGGACTCCTGGGTGGGTATTTTCCTTAAAGGTGCGGAGCTGAGTAAACCCGAGCCACTACACATGTAGTGTCTCCCACCCATCCTCCTCCTCTAACCTAATAATAAGACCATTTTTACCCTCCTCCTCTAGCCAAAAAGGACTGAACAGGTAAGCTATTTACTGTTTTTGTTAATATCTATAGTTGTACTTAACTAAGGGGTAATTGAATAAAAGAAATGGCAGCCAGTGTAGTGTCTTGCTCCTCCTGCAGAATGTTCGAGGTGAGGGAAACCTCCGGTGGCCCTGCCGACTTCACCTGCTGGAAGTGCATCCGTCTCCAGCTCCTATCAGACCGTGTTAGGGAATTGGAGCTGGAGCTGGATGAACTGAGGATCATTCGGGAAGCTGAGGGGTTGATAGATAGAAGCTACACGGAGGTCGTTACTCCACAAATCAAAGGCAGCTGGGTAACAGTTAGAGGTGGGAAGAGGTCAGTGCAGGGATCTCCTGTGGTCGTTCCCCTCAACAACAAGTATACAGTTTTAGATACTGTTGGGGGGGACGGCCTATCGGGGGCAGGCTGCAGTGACCGAGCCTCTGGCACGGGGTCCTGCACTGTGGCTCAGAAGGGAAGGAGGGAGAATGGGAGAGCACTAGTCATCGGGGACTCGATGGTGAGGAGTACGGACAGGCGGTTCTGTGGGCGCAGGCGAGACGCACGGATGGTTTGTTGCCTCCCTGGTGCCAGGGTCCGTGATGTTTGTGATCGCGTCTTCAGGATCCTTAAAGGGGAGGGGGAGCAGCCAGAGGTCGTGGTGCACATTGGCACCAACGACGTAGGAAGGAAGGGTGGCACAGATGTTAGAAGTGAGTTTAGGGAGTTAGGCTGGAAGCTGAAAGCTCGGACGGACAGAGTTGTTATCTCTGGTTTGTTGCCGGCGCCACGTGATAGTGAGGCTAGGAATAGGGAGAGAGCACAGCTGAACACGTGGCTGCAGGAATGGTGTAGGAGGGAGGGCTTCCAGTTCTTGGATAATTGGACTGCATTCTGGGGAAGATGGGACCTGTTCAAACAGGACGGGCTGCATCTGAACCAGAGGGGCACCAATATCCTGGGAGGGAGGTTTGCTAGTACTGTTCGGGAGGGTTTAAACTAGTTTGGGAGGGGGATGGGAACCGGACTTGTAATCCAGGGACCAGTGGGTCCACTCAGAAAGACAAAGAGTGTAGTGAGGTATTGGGGAAGGTAGCACTGTCACAGAGGACAGATGGGCACGGAGAAGGGTTAAAGTGCGTATACTTCAACGCAAGAAGCATCAGGAATAAGGTGAGTGAATTGAAGGCGTGGATGGGCACTTGGGACTACGATGTTGTGGCCATCACTGAAACGTGGATAGGTGAGGGGGAGGAATGGTTTTTGGAGGTACCTGGTTATAGATGTTTTCATAAGATTAGGAATGGTGGTAAAAGAGGTGGGGGGGTGGCATTGTTAGTTAGAAATAGTGTAACAACTGCTGAAAGAATTTTCGAGGAGGATCTGCCGACTGAGGCACTGTGGGTTGAGGTCAGGAACAGGAAAGGAGCAGTCACCTTGATGGGAGTTTTCTATAGGCCCCCCAATAGCAGCAGGGAGGTGGAAGAGCAGATTGGGAAACAGATTTTGGAAAGGAGCAGAAGTCACAGGGTAGTAATTATGGGGGATTTCAACTTCCCAAATATTGATTGGCAACTCTTTAGATCGAATAGTTTGGATGGGGTAGTGTTTGTGCAGTATGTCCAGGAAGCTTTTCTGACTCAGTATGTAGACTGCCCGACCAGAGGGGAGGCAATATTGGATTTGGTACTAGGTAATGAACCAGGGCAAGTGATAGAGCTGTTGGTGGGCGAGCACTTTGGAGATAGTGATCACAATTCTGTAGCATTCACTGTGGTAATGGAGAGGGATAGGTATGTGCAACAGGGCAAGGTTTACAATTGGGGGAAGGGTAGATATGATGCTGTCAGGCAGGAACTGAGGAGCATAAGTTGGGAGCATATGCTGGCAGGGAAGGGCACGGTCGAAATGTGGAACTTTTTCAAGGAGCAGATAGTAGGGGCCATTGATAAGCATGTCCCTGTCAGACAGGGAAGGGATGGTCATGTGAGGGAACCGTGGTTGACAAGAGAGGTTGAGAGTCTTGTTAGGAAGAAGAAGGATGCGTATATAAAGTTGAGGAAAAAGGGCACAGGCATAGCTCTGGAGGGATACAAGATGGCCAGGAAGGATCTGAAGAAAGGGATTAGGAGAGCTAAGAGAGGGCATGAAAAATGCTTGGCGGGTAGGATAAAAGAAAACCCCAAGGCCTTTTACGCGTATGTCAGAAATATGAGGATGACTAGGGGGACCGTAGGTCCGGTCAAGGACAATAGCGGGAGACTGTGTGTTGAGCCGGAAGAGATAAGTGAGGTTTTGAATGAGTACTTCTCTTCGGTATTTACGAATGAGAAGGGGTGTATTACTGAAGAGGACGGTGGGAAGCAGACTGGTAAGCTCGAGGAAGTGCTCGTTAGGAGGGAAGATGTGTTGGGGTTTTTGAATAACTTGAAGATAGACAAGTCTCCCGGGCCTGACGGGGTATATCCAAGGATGTTATGGGAAGCAAGGGATGAAATTGCAGAGCCGCTGGCAATGATCTTTTCATCTTCTCTGCTGACGGGGGTGGTACCAGGTGATTGGAGGGTGGCAAATGTTGTGCCCCTGTTCAAGAAAGGGAATAGGAACAACCCTGGGAATTACAGGCCAGTTAGTCTTACTTCAGTGGTAGGCAAGTTGATGGAAAAGGTGCTGAGGGATAGGATTTCTGAGCATCTGGAAAGACACTGCTTGATTCGGGACAGTCAGCACGGTTTTGTGAGGGGTAGGTCTTGCCTCACAAGCCTGATTGAATTCTTTGAGCAGGTGACCAAGCAAGTGGATGAGGGTAAACCAGTGGATGTGGTGTACATGGATTTTAGTAAGGCATTTGATAAGGTCCCCCATGGTAGACTTATGGAGAAAGTCAGGAGGCATGGGATAGTGGGGAATGTGGCCAGTTGGATTAAGAATTGGCTAACTGATAGAAGGCAGAGAGTGGTCTTAGATGGTAAATACTCAGCCTGGAGCCCAGTTACCAGTGGCGTGCCGCAGGGATCAGTTCTGGGTCCTCTCCTGTTTGTGATTTTTATTAACGACTTGGATGAGGAAGTCGAAGGGTGGGTCAGTAAATTTGCAGATGATACAAAGGTTGGTGGAGTTGTGGATACCGAGGAGGGCTATTGTCGTCTGCAAAGGGACTTGGATAGGTTGCAGTGCTGGGCTGAAAAGTGGCAGATGGAGTTTAACCCTGAAAAATGTGAGGTCGTCCATTTTGGAAGGACAAACATGAATGCAAAATACTGGGTTAACGGTAGGGTTCTTGGGCATGTGGAGGAGCAGAGAGACCTTGGGGTCTATGTGCATAGATCATTGAAAGTTGCAACTCAAGTGGATAGGGCTGTGAAGAAGGCATATGGGGTGTTAGCGTTCATTAGCAGAGGGATTGAATTTAAGAGCCGTGAGGTGATGATGCAGCTGTACAGGACCTTGGTAAGGCCTCATTTGGAGTACTGTGTGCAGTTCTGGTCGCCTCATTTTAGGAAGGATGTGGAAGCCTTGGAGAGGGTGCAGAGGAGATTTACCAGGATGTTGCCTGGAATGGAGAATAAGTCTTACGAGGAAAGGCTGAACATTCTAGGCCTCTTCTCATTAGAAAGGAGAAGGATGAGGGGTGACATGATAGAGGTTTATAAGATGATCAGGGGAATAGATAGGGTAGACAGTCAGAAACTTTTTCCCCGGGTGGAGCAAAGCGTTACAAGGGGTCATAAATTTAAGGTGAAGGGTGGGAGATATAAGGGGGATGTCAGGGGAAGGTTCTTTACCCAGAGAGTGGTCGAGGCATGGAATGCCTTGCCCGGGGAAGTTGTTGAGTCAGAAACTTTAGGGACTTTCAAAAGGCTTTTGGATAGGTATATGGATAAAGGAGAATGATGGGGTATAGATTAAATTGTCCTTGACAGAGGACAAAGGATCGGCACAACATTGTGGGCCGAAGGGCCTGTTCTGTGCTGTATGTTCTATGTTCTATATGTTCTATGAAGACGGCGAGAGAGACGGCGAGGGAGACGGCGAGGGAGACTGCGAGGGAGAGAGCGAGGGACACAGTGAGGGAGACAGCGAGGGAGACAGCGAGGGAGACAGCCAGGGAGACAGCGAGGGAGACAGCGAGAGAGACTGCAAGAGAGACAGCGAGGGAGACAGCGAGGGAGACAGCGAGAGAGACAGCGAGGGAGACAGCGAGGGAGAAAGCGAGGGAGAAAGCGAGGGAGACAGCGAGAGAGACTGCGAGTGAGACTGCGAGTGAGACTGCGAGGGAGACAGCGAGGGAGACAGCGAGGGAGACAGCGAGGGAGACAGCGAGAGAGACAGCGAGAGAGACAGCGAGGGAGACTGCGAGAGAGACAGCGAGAGAGACTGCAAAGGAGACTGCGAGAGAGACAGCGAGAGAGACAGCGAGAGAGACTGCGAGAGAGACTGCGAGAGAGACAGCGAGAGAGACTGCGAGAGGGACAGCGAGAGAGACAGCGAGGGAGAAAGCGAGGGAGACAGCGAGAGAGACTGCGAGAGAGACTGCGAGAGAGACTGCGAGAGAGACTGCGAGAGAGACTGCGAGAGAGACTGAGAGGGAGACAGCGAGGGAGACTGCGAGGGACACAGCGAGGGACACAGCGAGGGACACAGCGAGGGACACAGCGAGGGACACAGTGAGGGAGACAGCGAGAGAGACTGCGAGAGAGAGCGCATGAGACAGCGAGGGAGAGAGCGAGAGACACCGCGAGGGAGACAGCGAGGGAGACAGCGAGGGAGACAGCGAGGGAGACAGCGAGGGAGACAGCGAGGGAGACTGCAAGAGAGACTGCAAGGGAGACTGCAAGGGAGACAGCGAGAGAGACAGCGAGAGAGACAGCGAGAGAGACAGCGAGAGAGACAGCGAGAGAGACAGCGAGAGAGACAGCAAGAGAGACAGCGAGGGAGAAGGCGATGGAGACAGCGAGAGAGACAGCGAGAGAGACTGCGTGGGAGACAGCGAGGGAGACAGCGAGAGAGACTGCGAGAGAGACTGCGAGAGAGACTGCGAGAGAGACTGCGCGAAGGACTGCGAGAGAGACAGCGAGGGAGAAAGCGAGAGCGACTTCGAGAGAGACTGCGAGGGAGACAGCGAGAGAGACTGCGAGAGAGACAGCGAGAGAGACTGCGAGAGAGACTGCGAGAGAGACAGCGAGAGAGACAGCGAGAGAGACTGCGAGAGGGACAGCGAGAGAGACAGCGAGAGAGACAGCGAGGGAGAAAGCGAGGGAGACAGCGAGAGAGACTGCGAGAGAGACTGCGAGAGAGACTGCGAGGGAGACTGAGAGGGAGACAGCGAGGGAGACTGCGAGGGACACAGCGAGGGACACAGCGAGGGACACAGCGAGGGACACAGTGAGGGAGACAGCGAGAGAGACTGCGAGAGAGAGCGCATGAGACAGCGAGGGAGACAGCGAGGGAGAGAGCGAGAGACACCGCGAGGGAGACAGCGAGGGAGACAGCGAGGGAGACAGCGAGGGAGACAGCGAGGGAGACAGCGAGGGAGACAGCGAGAGAGACTGCAAGAGAGACTGCAAGGGAGACTGCAAGGGAGACAGCGAGAGAGACAGCGAGAGAGACAGCGAGAGAGACAACGAGAGAGACAGCGAGAGAGACAGCAAGAGAGACAGCAAGAGAGACAGCGAGGGAGAAGGCGATGGAGACAGCGAGAGAGACAGCGAGAGAGACAGCGTGAGAGACTGCGTGGGAGACAGCGAGGGAGACAGCGAGAGAGACTGCGAGAGAGACTGCGAGAGAGACTGCGCGAAGGACTGCGAGAGAGACAGCGAGGGAGAAAGCGAGAGCGACTTCGAGAGAGACTGCGAGGGAGACAGCGAGAGAGACTGTGAGGGAAACAGCGAGGGAGACAGCGAGAGAGACTGCGAGGGAGACAGCGAGAGAGACAGCGAGAGAGACAGCGAGAGAGACTGTGAGAGAGACTGCGAGAGAGACTGCGAGAGAGACTGCGAGAGATACAGCGAGGGATAGAGCGAGTGAGACAGCGACAGAGACAGCGAGAGAGATGGCGAGGGAGATGGCGAGGGAGACGGCGAGGGAGACGGCGAGGGAGACGGCGAGGGAGACGGCGAGGGAGACGGCGAGGGAGACGGCGAGGGAGACGGCGAGGGAGACAGCGAGGGAGACAGCGAGGGAGACATCGAGGGACACAGCGAGGGACACAGCGAGGGACACAGCGAGGGACACAGCGAGGGACACAGCGAGGGACACAGCGAGAGAGACAGCGAGAGAGACAGCGAGAGAGACAGCGAGAGAGACTGCGAGAGAGACTGCGAGAGAGACTGCGAGAGAGACTGCGAGAGAGACTGCGAGAGAGAGCGCGTGAGACAGCGAGGGAGAGAGCGAGAGATACAGCGAGGGAAACAGCGAGAGAGACTGCAAGAGAGACTGCAAGAGAGACTGCGAGAGAAACTGCGAGGAAGACAGCGAGAGAGACGGCGAGGGAGACGGTGAGGGAGACTGCGAGGGAGAGAGCGAGGGACAGAGTGAGGGAGAGAGCGAGGGAGACAGCGAGGGAGACAGGGAGAGAGACTGCAAGAGAGACTGCGAGGGAGACAGCGAGAGAGACAGTGAGAGAGACAGCGAGAGAGACAGCGAGGGAGAAAGTCATGGAGACAGCGAGAGAGACAGCGAGAGAGACAGCGAGAGAGAAAGCGAGAGAGACAGCGAGAGAGACAGCGAGAGAGACTGCGTGGGAGACAGCGAGAGAGACAGCGAGAGAGACAGCGAGAGAGAAAGCGAGAGAGACAGGGAGGGAGACAGCGAGAGAGACTGCGAGAAGGACTGCGAGAGAGACAGCGAGGGAGAAAGCGAGAGCGACTTCGAGAGAGACTGCGAGGGAGACAGCGAGAGAGACTGTGAGGGAGACAGCGAGAGAGACTGCGAGAGAGACTGCGAGAGAGACAGCGAGAGAGACAGCGAGAGAGACTGCGAGAGGGACAGCGAGAGAGACTGCGAGAGGGACAGCGAGAGAGACTGCGAGAGAGACTGGGAGGGAGACAGCGAGGGAGACTGCGAGAGAGACTGCGAGAGAGACTGCGAGAGAGACTGCGAGAGAGACTGCGAGAGAGACTGCGAGAGAGACTGCGAGGGAGACAGCGAGGGAGACAGCGAGGGAGACAGCGAGGGAGACTGCGAGAGAGATGGCGAGAGAGATGGAGAGAGAGACGGCGAGAGAGACGGCGAGAGAGACAGTGAGGGAGAGAGCGAGAGAGAGTGCGAGGGAGACAGCGAGAGAGACAGCGAGAGAGACAGCGAGAGAGACTGCGAGAGAAACTGCGAGGAAGACAGCGAGAGAGACGGCGAGGGAGACGGTGAGGGAGACTGCGAGGGAGAGAGCGAGGGACACAGTGAGGGAGAGAGCGAGGGAGACAGCGAGGGAGACAGCGAGGGAGACAGCGAGAGAGACAGCGAGGGAGAAAGCCATGGAGACAGCGAGAGAGACAGCGAGAGAGACAGCGAGAGAGACAGCGAGAGAGACAGCGAGAGAGACAGCGAGAGAGACAGCGAGAGAGACAGCGAGGGAGACAGCGAGGGAGACAGCGAGAGAGACTGCGTGGGAGACAGCGAGGGAGACAGCGAGAGAGACTGCGAGAAGGACTGCGAGAAGGACTGCGAGAGAGACAGCGAGGGAGAAAGCGAGAGCGACTTCGAGAGAGACTGCGAGGGAGACAGCGAGAGAGACTGTGAGGGAGACAGCGAGAGAGACTGCGAGAGAGACTGCAAAGGAGACTGCGAGAGAGACTGCGAGAGAGACTGCGAGAGAGACAGCGAGAGAGACAGCGAGAGAGACAGCGAGAGAGACAGCGAGAGAGACTGCGAGAGGGACAGCGAGAGAGACTGCGAGAGAGACTGCGAGAGAGACTGCGAGAGAGACTGCGAGAGAGACTGCGAGAGAGACTGCGAGAGAGACTGGGAGGGAGACAGCGAGGGAGACTGCGAGAGAGACTGCGAGAGAGACTGCGAGAGAGACTGCGAGAGAGACTGCGAGAGAGACTGCGAGAGAGACTGCGAGGGAGACAGCGAGGGAGACTGCGAGAGAGATGGAGAGAGAGACGGCGAGAGAGACAGTGAGGGAGAGAGCGAGAGAGACTGCGAGGGAGACAGCGAGAGAGACAGCGAGAGAGACAGCGAGAGAGACTGTGAGAGAGACTGCGAGAGATACAGCGAGGGAGAGAGCGAGTGAGACAGCGAGGGAGACAGCGAGAGTACATTGAGAACATAGAACATAGAACATACAGCACAGAACAGGCCCTTCGGCCCACAATGTTGTGCCGATCCTTTGTCCTCTGTCAAGGACAATTTAATCTATACCCCATCATTCTCCTTTATCCATATACCTATCCAAAAGCCTTTTGAAAGTCCCTAAAGTTTCTGACTCAACAACTTCCCCGGGCAAGGCATTCCATGCCTCGACCACTCTCTGGGTAAAGAACCTTCCCCTGACATCCCCCTTATATCTCCCACCCTTCACCTTAAATTTATGACCCCTTGTAACGCTTTGCTCCACCCGGGGAAAAAGTTTCTGACTGTCTACCCTATCTATTCCCCTGATCATCTTATAAACCTCTATCATGTCACCCCTCATCCTTCTCCTTTCTAATGAGAAGAGGCCTAGAATGTTCAGCCTTTCCTCGTAAGACTTATTCTCCATTCCAGGCAACATCCTGGTAAATCTCCTCTGCACCCTCTCCAAGGCTTCCACATCCTTCCTAAAATGAGGCGACCAGAACTGCACACAGTACTCCAAATGAGGCCTTACCAAGGTCCTGTACAGCTGCATCATCACCTCACGGCTCTTAAATTCAATCCCTCTGCTAATGAACGCTAACACCCCATATGCCTTCTTCACAGCCCTATCCACTTGAGTTGCAACTTTCAATGATCTATGCACATAGACCCCAAGGTCTCTCTGCTCCTCCACATGCCCAAGAACCCTACCGTTAACCCAGTATTTTGCATTCATGTTTGTCCTTCCAAAATGGACGACCTCACACTTTTCAGGGTTAAACTCCATCTGCCACTTTTCAGCCCAGCACTGCAACCTATCCAAGTCCCTTTGCAGACGACAATAGCCCTCCTCGGTATCCACAACTCCACCAACCTTTGTATCATCTGCAAATTTACTGACCCACCCTTCGACTTCCTCATCCAAGTCGTTAATAAAAATCACAAACAGGAGAGGACCCAGAACTGATCCCAGAGAGACAGCGAGAGAGACTGCCAGGGAGACGGCCAGGGAGACGGCCAGGGAGACGGCCAGGGAGACGGCCAGGGAGACGGCCAGGGAGACGGCCAGGGAGACGACGAGGGAGACGGCGAGGGAGACAGCGAGGGAGACAGCGAGGGAGACAGCGAGGGAGACAGCGAGGGAGACAGCGAGGGAGACAGCGAGGGAGACAGCGACAGAGACAGCGACAGAGACAGCGACAGAGACAGCGACAGAGACAGCGACAGAGACAGCGACAGAGACAGCGACAGAGACAGCGACAGCGAGGGAGACAGTGAGAGATACTGCTATGGAGTTGGCGAGAGAGACAGCCGGGGATACAGAGAGAGAGACTGCAAGGGAGACGGCGAGGGAGACAGCGAGAGAGACTGCGAGGGAGACAGCGAGGGAGACAGCGAGGGAGACAGCGAGGGAGACTGCGAGAGAGACAGCGAGAGAGACAGCGAGGGACACAGCGAGGGACACAGCGAGGGAGAAAGCGAGAGAGACAGCGAGGGAGAAAGCGAGAGAGACAGCGAGAGAGACAGCGAGAGAGACTGCGAGAGAGAGCGCGTGAGACAGCGAGGGAGACAGCGAGGGAGACAGCGAGGGAGAGAGCGAGAGACACAGCGAGGGAGACAGCGCGGGACACAGTGAGGGAGACAGCGAGAGAGACTGCGAGAGAGAGCGCCTGAGACAGCGAGGGAGACAGCGAGGGAGAGAGCGAGAGACACAGCGAGGGAGACAGCGAGGGAGACAGCGAAGGAGACAGCGAAGGAGACTGCGAGAGCGACTGCGAGAGCGACTGCGAGAGCGACTGCTAGGGAGACAGCGAGAGAGGCAGCGAGGGAGACAGCGAGGGAGACAGCGAGAGAAACTGCGAGGAAGACAGCGAGAGAGACTGCGAGAGAGACGGCGAGGGAGACAGCGAGGGAGACAGCAAGAGAGACTGCGAGGGAGACAGCGAGAGAGACAGCGAGAGAGACAGCGAGGGAGAAAGCGAGGGAGAAAACGAGGGAGAAAGCGAGGGAGACAGCGAGGGAGACTGCGAGGGAGACAGCGAGAGAGACAGCGAGGGAGAAAGCGAGGGAGAAAACGAGGGAGAAAGCGAGGGAGACAGCGAGGGAGACTGCGAGGGAGACTGCGAGGGAGACAGCGAGGGAGACAGCGAGGGAGACAGCGAGGGAGACAGCGAGGGAGACAGCGAGGGAGACTGCGAGAGAGACAGCGAGAGAGACAGCGAGAGAGACTGCGAGAGGGACAGCGAGAGAGACTGCAAAGGAGACTGCGAGAGAGACAGCGAGAGAGACTGCGAGAGGGACAGCGAGAGAGACTGCGAGAGGGACAGCGAGAGAGACAGCGAGGGAGAAAGCGAGGCAGAAAGCGAGGGAGAAAGCGAGGGAGAAAGCGAGGGAGACAGCGAGAGAGAATGCGAGAGAGACTGCGAGAGAGACTGCGAGGGAGACAGCGAGGGAGACAGCGAGGGAGACTGCGAGGGACACAGCGAGGGACACAGCGAGGGACACAGCGAGGGACACAGTGAGGGAGACAGCGAGAGAGTCTGCGAGAGAGACTGCGAGAGAGAGCGCATGAGACAGCGAGGGAGACAGCGAGGGAGAGAGCGAGAGACACAGCGAGGGAGACAGCGAGGGAGACAGCGAGAGAGACTGCAAGAGAGACTGCAAGGGAGACTGCAAGGGAGACAGCGAGAGAGACAGCGAGAGAGACAGCGAGAGAGACAGCGAGAGAGACAGCGAGAGAGACAGCGAGAGTGACTGCGTGGGAGACAGCGAGGGAGACAGCGAGGGAGACAGCGAGGGAGACAGCGAGGGAGACAGCGAGGGAGGCAGCGATGGAGACAGCGAGGGAGACAGCGAGGGAGACAGCGAGGGAGACAGCGAGGGAGACAGCGCTGGAGACAGCGAGAGAGACTGCGAGAAGGACTGCGAGAGAGACAGCGAGGGAGAAAGCGAGAGCGACTTCGAGAGAGACTGCGAGGGAGACAGCGAGAGAGACTGTGAGGGAAACAGCGAGGGAGACAGCGAGAGAGACTGCGAGAGAGACTGCGAGGGAGACAGTGAGGGAGAGAGCGAGAGAGACTGCGAGGGAGACAGCGAGGGAGACCGCGAGAGAGACAGCGAGAGAGACTGCGAGAGAGACTGCGAGAGATACAGCGAGGGATAGAGCGAGTGAGACAGCGAGGGAGACAGCGAGAGTACATTGAGAGAGACAGCGAGAGAGACGGCGAGGGAGACGGCGAGGGAGACGGCGAGGGAGACGGCGAGGGAGACGGCGAGGGAGACGGCGAGGGAGACAGCGAGGGAGACTGCGAGAGAGACAGCGAGAGAGACAGCGAGGTACACAGCGAGGGACACAGCGAGGGACACAGCGAGGGACACAGCGAGGGACACAGCGAGGGAGACAGCGAGAGAGACAGCGAGAGAGACAGCGAGAGAGACTGCGAGAGAGAGCGCGTGAGACAGCGAGTGAGACAGCGAGGGAGACAGCGAGGGAGAGAGCGAGAGATACAGCGAGGGAAACAGCGAGAGAGACTGCAAGAGAGACTGCAAGGGAGACAGCGAGAGAGACAGCGAGAGAGACAGCGAGGAAGACTGCGAGAGAGACTGCGAGAGAGACTGCAAAGGAGACTGCGAGGGAGACTGCGAGAGAGACAGCGAGAGAGACAGCGAGGGACACAGCGAGGGACACCGCGAGGGACACCGCGAGGGACACAGCGAGGGACACAGCGAGGGACACAGCGAGGGAAACAGCGAGGGAGACAACGAGAGAGAATGCGAGAGAGAATGCGAGAGAGATCGCGTGAGACAGCGTGGGAGGCAGCGAGGGACACAGCGAGAGAAACTGCGAGGAAGACTGCGAGAGAGACTGCGAGAGAGACTGCAAAGGAGACTGCGAGGGAGACTGCGAGAGAGACAGCGAAGGACACAGCGAGGGACACAGCGAGGGAAACAGCGAGGGAGGCAGCGAGAGAGACAGCGAGAGAGACTGCGAGAGAGAGCGCGTGAGACAGCGAGGGAGACAGCGAGGGAGAGAGCGAGAGATACAGCGAGGGAAACAGCGAGAGAGACTGCAAGAGAGACTGCAAGGGAGACAGCGAGAGAGACAGCGAGAGAGACAGCGAGAGAGGCAGCGAGAGAGGCAGCGAGAGAGACAGCGAGAGAGACAGCGAGAGAGACAGCGAGAGAGACAGCGAGAGAGACAGCGAGAGAGACAGCGAGAGAGACAGCGAGAGAGACAGCGAGGGAGACAGCGAGGGAGAAAGCCATGGAGACAGCGAGAGAGACAGCGAGAGAGACTGCGTGGGAGACAGCGAGGGAGACTGCGAGAGAGACAGCGAAGGACACAGCGAGGGACACAGCGAGGGAAACAGCGAGGGAGACAGCGAGAGAGACAGCGAGAGAGACTGCGAGAGAGAGCGCGTGAGACAGCGAGGGAGACAGCGAGGGAGAGAGCGAGAGATACAGCGAGGGAAACAGCGAGAGAGACTGCAAGAGAGACTGCAAGGGAGACAGCGAGAGAGACAGCGAGAGAGACAGCGAGAGAGGCAGCGAGAGAGGCAGCGAGAGAGGCAGCGAGAGAGGCAGCGAGAGAGGCAGCGAGAGAGACAGCGAGAGAGACAGCGAGAGAGACAGCGAGAGAGACAGCGAGAGAGACAGCGAGGGAGACAGCGAGGGAGACAGCGAGGGAGACAGCGAGGGAGACAGCGAGGGAGACAGCGAGGGAGAAAGCCATGGAGACAGCGAGAGAGACAGCGAGAGAGACTGCGTGGGAGACAGCGAGGGAGACAGCGAGGGAGACAGCGAGGGAGACAGCGAGGGAGACAGCGAGGGAGACAGCGAGGGAGACAGCGCTGGAGACAGCGAGAGAGACTGCGAGAAGGACTGCGAGAAGGACTGCGAGAGAGACAGTGAGGGAGAAAGCGAGAGCGACTTCGAGAGAGACTGCGAGGGAGACTGCAAGAGAGACTGCGAGGGAGACAGCGAGAGAGACAGCGAGAGAGACAGCGAGAGAGACAGCGAGGGAGAAAGCGAGGGAGACAGCGAGAGAGACTGCGAGGGAGACTGCGAGGGAGACTGCGAGGGAGACTGCGAGGGAGACTGCGAGGGAGACTGCGAGGGAGACTGCGAGGGAGACTGCGAGGGAGACTGCGAGGGAGACAGCGAGAGAGACTGCAAGAGAGACTGCGAGGGAGACAGCGAGAGAGACAGCGAGAGAGACAGCGAGAGAGACAGCGAGGGAGAAAGCCATGGAGACAGCGAGAGAGACAGCGAGAGAGACAGCGAGAGAGACAGCGAGAGAGACAGCGAGAGAGACAGCGAGAGAGACAGCGAGAGAGACAGCGAGAGAGACAGCGAGAGAGACTGCGTTGGAGACAGCGAGGGAGACAGCGAGAGAGACTGCGAGAAGGACTGCGAGAAGGACTGCGAGAAGGACTGCGAGAAGGACTGCGAGAAGGACTGCGAGAGAGACAGCGAGCGAGAAAGCGAGAGCGACTTCGAGAGAGACTGCGAGGGAGACAGCGAGAGAGACTGTGAGGGAGACAGCGAGAGAGACTGCGAGAGAGACTGCAAAGGAGACTGCGAGAGAGACTGCGAGAGAGACAGCGAGAGAGACAGCGAGAGAGACTGCGAGAGGGACAGCGAGAGAGACTGCGAGAGGGACAGCGAGAGAGACTGCGAGAGAGACTGCGAGAGAGACTGCGAGAGAGACTGGGAGGGAGACAGCGAGGGAGACTGCGAGAGAGACTGCGAGAGAGACTGCGAGAGAGACTGCGAGAGAGACTGCGAGAGAGACTGCGAGGGAGACAGCGAGGGGGACAGCGAGGGAGACAGCGAGGGAGACTGCGAGAGAGATGGCGAGAGAGATGGCGAGAGAGATGGCGAGAGAGACAGTGAGGGAGAGAGCGAGAGAGACTGTGAGAGAGACTGCGAGAGATACAGCGAGGGAGTGAGCGAGTGAGACAGCGAGGGAGACAGCGAGAGTACATTGAGAGAGACAGCGACAGAGACAGAGACAGCGAGGGAGACGGTGAGAGATACTGCTATGGAGTTGGCGAGAGAGACAGCCGGGGATACAGAGAGAGAGACTGCAAGGGAGACGGCGAGGGAGACGACGAGGGAGACAGCGAGGGAGACAGCGAGAGAGACTGCGAGGGAGACAGCGAGGGAGACAGCGAGGGAGACTGCGAGAGAGACAGCGAGAGAGACAGCGAGGGACACAGCGAGGGACACAGCGAGGGACACAGCGAGGGACACAGCGAGGGACACAGCGAGGGAGAAAGCGAGAGAGACAGCGAGGGAGAAAGCGAGAGAGACAGCGAGAGAGACAGCGAGAGAGACAGCGAGAGAGACTGCGAGAGAGAGCGCGTGAGACAGCGAGGGAGACAGCGAGGGAGAGAGCGAGAGACACAGCGAGGGAGACAGCGCGGGACACAGTGAGGGAGACAGCGAGAGAGACTGCGAGAGAGAGCGCCTGAGACAGCGAGGGAGACAGCGAGGGAGAGAGCGAGAGACACAGCGAGGGAGACAGCGAGGGAGACAGCGAAGGAGACAGCGAAGGAGACAGCGAAGGAGACAGCGAGAGAGACTGCGAGAGCGACTGCGAGAGCGACTGCGAGAGCGACTGCTAGGGAGACAGCGAGAGAGGCAGCGAGGGAGACAGCGAGGGAGACAGCGAGGGAGACAGCGAGAGAAACTGTGAGGAAGACAGCGAGAGAGACTGCGAGAGAGACGGCGAGGGAGACAGCGAGGGAGACAGCGAGGGAGACAGCAAGAGAGACTGCGAGGGAGACAGCGAGAGAGACAGCGAGAGAGACAGCGAGGGAGAAAGCGAGGGAGAAAGCGAGGGAGAAAGCGAGGGAGACAGCGAGAGAGACTGTGAGGGAGACTGCGAGTGAGACAGCGAGGGAGACAGCGAGGGAGACAGCGAGGGAGACAGCGAGGGAGACAACGAGGGAGACAGCGAGGGAGACAGCGAGGGAGACTGCGAGAGAGACAGCGAGAGAGACTGCGAGAGAGACAGCGAGAGAGACTGCGAGAGGGACAGCGAGAGAGACTGCGAGAGGGACAGCGAGAGAGACAGTGAGAGAGACAGCGAGGGAGAAAGCGAGGCAGAAAGCGAGGGAGAAAGCGAGGGAGAAAGCGAGGGAGACAGCGAGAGAGACTGCGAGAGAGACTGCGAGAGAGACAGCGAGAGAGACAGCGAGAGAGACAGCGAGAGAGACAGCGAGAGAGACAGCAAGAGAGACAGCGAGGGAGAAAGCGAGGGAGAAAGCGATGGAGACAGCGAGAGAGACAGCGTGGGAGACAGCGTGGGAGACAGCGAGGGAGACAGCGAGGGAGACAGCGAGGGAGACAGCGAGGGAGACAGCGAGGGAGACAGCGAGGGAGACAGCGAGGGAGACAGCGAGGGAGACAGCGAGGGAGACAGCGAGGGAGACAGCGAGAGAGACTGCGAGAAGGACTGCGAGAGAGACAGCGAGGGAGAAAGCGAGAGCGACTTCGAGAGAGACTGCGAGGGAGACAGCGAGAGAGACTGTGACGGAAACAGCGAGGGAGACAGCGAGAGAGACTGCGAGAGAGACTGCGAGAGAGACTGCGAGAGATACAGCGAGGGATAGAGCGAGTGAGACAGCGAGGGAGACAGCGAGAGTACATTGAGAGAGACAGCGAGAGAGACGGCGAGGGAGACGGCGAGGGAGACGGCGAGGGAGACGGCGAGGGAGACGGCGAGGGAGACGGCGAGGGAGACGACGAGGGAGACGACGAGGGAGACAGTGAGGGAGACAGCGAGGGAGACTGCGAGAGAGACAGCGAGGGACACAGCGAGGGACACAGCGAGGGACACAGCGAGGGAAACAGCGAGGGAGACAGCGAGAGAGACAGCGAGAGAGACAGCGAGAGAGACAGCGAGAGAGACAGCGAGAGAGACTGCGAGAGACAGCGAGGGAGACAGCGAGGGAGAGAGCGAGAGATACAGCGAGGGAAACAGCGAGAGAGACTGCAAGAGAGACTGCAAGGGAGACAGCGAGAGAGACAGCGAGAGAGACAGCGAGGAAGACTGCGAGAGAGACTGCGAGAGAGACTGCAAAGGAGACTGCGAGGGAGACTGCGAGAGAGACAGCGAGAGAGACAGCGAGGGACACAGCGAGGGACACAGCGAGGGACACAGCGAAGGACACAGCGAGGGACACAGCGAGGGAAACAGCGAGGGAGACAACGAGAGAGAATGCGAGAGAGATCGCGTGAGACAGCGTGGGAGGCAGCGAGGGACACAGCGAGAGAAACTGCGAGGAAGACTGCGAGAGAGACTGCGAGAGAGACTGCAAAGGAGACTGCGAGGGAGACTGCGAGAGAGACAGCGAAGGACACAGCGAGGGACACAGCGAGGGAAACAGCGAGGGAGACAGCGAGAGAGACAGCGAGAGAGACTGCGAGAGAGACTGCGAGAGAGACTGCGAGAGAGAGCGCGTGAGACAGCGAGGGAGACAGCGAGGGAGAGAGCGAGAGATACAGCGAGGGAAACAGCGAGAGAGACTGCAAGAGAGACTGCAAGGGAGACAGCGAGAGAGACAGCGAGAGAGGCAGCGAGAGAGGCAGCGAGAGAGGCAGCGAGAGAGGCAGCGAGAGAGGCAGCGAGAGAGGCAGCGAGAGAGACAGCGAGAGAGACAGCGAGAGAGACAGCGAGAGAGACAGCGAGGGAGACAGCGAGGGAGACAGCGAGGGAGACAGCGAGGGAGACAGCGAGGGAGACAGCGAGGGAGAAAGCCATGGAGACAGCGAGAGAGACAGCGAGAGAGACTGCGTGGGAGACAGCGAGGGAGACAGCGAGGGAGACAGCGAGGCAGACAGCGAGGGAGACAGCGAGGGAGACAGCGAGGGAGACAGCGAGGGAGACAGCGAGGGCGACAGCGAGGGAGACAGCGAGGGAGACAGCGCTGGAGACAGCACTGGAGACAGCGAGAGAGACTGCGAGAAGGACTGCGAGAAGGACTGCGAGAGAGACAGTGAGGGAGAAAGCGAGAGCGACTTCGAGAGAGACTGCGAGGGAGACTGCAAGAGAGACTGCGAGGGAGACAGCGAGAGAGACAGCGAGAGAGACAGCGAGAGAGACAGCGAGAGAGACAGCGAGGGAGACAGCGAGAGAGACTGCGAGAGGGACTGCGAGGGAGACTGCGAGGGAGACAGCGTGGGAGAAAGCCATGGAGACAGCGAAAGAGACAGCGAGAGAGACTGCGTGGGAGACAGCGAGGGAGACAGCGAGGGAGACAGCGAGGGAGACAGCGAGGGAGACAGCGAGGGAGACAGCGAGGGAGACAGCGAGGGAGACAGCGAGGGAGACAGCGAGGGAGACAGCGCTGGAGACAGCGCTGGAGACAGCGAGAGAGACTGCGAGAAGGACTGCGAGAAGGACTGCGAGAGAGACAGTGAGGGAGAAAGCGAGGGAGACAGCGAGGGAGACAGCGAGGGACACAGTGAGGGAGAGAGCGAGGGAGACAGCGAGGGAGACAGCGAGGGAGACAGCGAGAGAGACTGCAAGAGAGATTGCGAGGGAGACAGCGAGAGAGACAGCGAGAGAGACAGCGAGAGAGACAGCGAGGGAGAAAGCCATGGAGACAGCGAGAGAGACAGCGAGAGAGACAGCGAGAGAGACAGCGAGAGAGACAGCGAGAGAGACAGCGAGAGAGACAGCGAGAGAGACAGCGAGAGAGACAGCGAGAGAGACAGCGAGAGAGACAGCGAGGGAGACAGAGAGAGAGACTGCGTGGGAGACAGCGAGGGAGACAGCGAGAAGGACTGCGAGAAGGACTGCGAGAAGGACTGCGAGAAGGACTGCGAGAGAGACAGCGAGAGAGACAGCGAGGGAGAAAGCGAGAGCGACTTCGAGAGAGACTGCGAGGGAGACAGCGAGAGAGACTGTGAGGGAGACAGCGAGAGAGACTGCGAGAGAGACTGCAAAGGAGACTGCGAGAGAGACTGCGAGAGAGACTGCGAGAGAGACAGCGAGAGAGACAGCGAGAGAGACTGCGAGAGAGACTGCGAGAGAGACTGCGAGAGAGACAGCGAGGGAGACAGCGAGAGAGACTGCGAGAGAGACTGCGAGAGGGACAGCGAGAGAGACTGCGAGAGAGACTGCGAGAGAGACTGCGAGAGAGACTGCGAGAGAGACTGGGAGGGAGACAGCGAGGGAGACTGCGAGAGCGACTGCGAGAGAGACTGCGAGAGAGACTGCGAGAGAGACTGCGAGAGAGACTGCGAGGGAGACAGCGAGGGAGACTGCGAGAGAGATGGCGAGAGAGATGGAGAGAGAGACGGCGAGAGAGACAGTGAGGGAGAGAGCGAGAGAGACTGCGAGGGAGACAGCGAGAGAGACAGCGAGAGAGACAGCGAGAGAGACTGTGAGAGAGACTGCGAGAGATACAGCGAGGGAGAGAGCGAGTGAGACAGCGAGGGAGACAGCGAGAGTACATTGAGAGAGACTGCGAGGGAGACGGCCAGGGAGACGGCCAGGGAGACGGCCAGAGAGACGGCCAGGGAGACGGCCAGGGAGACGACGAGGGAGACGGCGAGGGAGACAGCGAGGGAGACAGCGAGGGAGACAGCGACAGAGACAGCGACAGAGACAGCGACAGAGACAGCGACAGAGACAGCGACAGAGACAGCGACAGAGACAGCGACAGAGACAGAGACAGCGAGGGAGACAGTGAGAGATACTGCTATGGAGTTGGCGAGAGAGACAGCCGGGGATACAGAGAGAGAGACTGCAAGGGAGACGGCGAGGGAGACAGCGAGGGAGACAGCGAGAGAGACAGCGAGGGAGACAGCGAGGGAGACAGCGAGGGAGACAGCGAGGGAGACAGCGAGGGAGACAGCGAGGGAGACAGCGAGGGAGACTGCGAGAGAGACAGCGAGAGAGACAGCGAGGGACACAGCGAGGGACACAGCGAGGGACACAGCGAGGGAGAAAGCGAGAGAGACAGCGAGGGAGAAAGCGAGAGAGACAGCGAGAGAGACAGCGAGAGAGACTGCGAGAGAGAGCGCGTGAGACAGCGAGGGAGACAGCGAGGGAGAGAGCGAGAGACACAGCGAGGGAGACAGCGCGGGAGACAGCGCGGGACACAGTGAGGGAGACAGCGAGAGAGACTGCGAGAGAGAGCGCCTGAGACAGCGAGGGAGACAGCGAGGGAGAGAGCGAGAGACACAGCGAGGGAGACAGCGAGGGAGACAGCGAAGGAGACAGCGAAGGAGACAGCGAGAGAGACTGCGAGAGCGACTGTGAGAGCGACTGCGAGAGCGACTGCGAGAGCGACTGCTAGGGAGACAGCGAGAGAGGCAGCGAGGGAGACAGCGAGGGAGACAGCGAGAGAAACTGCGAGGAAGACAGCGAGAGAGACTGCGAGAGAGACGGCGAGGGAGACAGCGAGGGAGACAGCAAGAGAGACTGCGAGGGAGACAGCGAGAGAGACAGCAAGAGAGACAGCAAGAGAGACAGCGAGGGAGAAAGCGAGGGAGAAAACGAGGGAGAAAGCGAGGGAGACAGCGAGGGAGACTGCGAGGGAGACAGCGAGAGAGACAGCGAGGGAGAAAGCGAGGGAGAAAACGAGGGAGAAAGCGAGGGAGACAGCGAGGGAGACTGCGAGGGAGACTGCGAGTGAGACAGCGAGGGAGACAGCGAGGGAGACAGCGAGGGAGACAGCGAGGGAGACAGCGAGGGAGACTGCGAGAGAGACAGCGAGAGAGACAGCGAGAGAGACAGCGAGAGAGACTGCAAAGGAGACTGCGAGAGAGACAGCGAGAGAGACTGCGAGAGGGACAGCGAGAGAGACTGCGAGAGGGACAGCGAGAGAGACAGTGAGAGAGACAGCGAGGGAGAAAGCGAGGCAGAAAGCGAGGGAGAAAGCGAGGGAGACAGCGAGAGAGACTGCGAGAGAGACTGCGAGAGAGACTGCGAGGGAGACAGCGAGGGAGACTGCGAGGGAGACTGCGAGGGACACAGCGAGGGAGACAGCGAGGGAGACAGCGAGAGAGACTGCAAGAGAGACTGCAAGGGAGACTGCAAGGGAGACAGCGAGAGAGACAGCGAGAGAGACAGCGAGAGAGACAGCGAGAGAGACAGCGAGAGAGACAGCGAGAGAGACAGCGTGAGAGACAGCGAGAGAGACAGCGAGAGAGACAGCGAGAGAGACGGCGTGGGAGACAGCGAGGGAGACAGCGAGGGAGACAGCGAGGGAGACAGCGAGGGAGACAGCGATGGAGACAGCGAGGGAGACAGCGAGGGAGACAGCGAGGGAGACAGCGAGGGAGACAGCGAGGGAGACAGCGCTGGAGACAGCGAGAGAGACTGCGAGAAGGACTGCGAGAGAGACAGCGAGGGAGAAAGCAAGAGCGACTTCGAGAGAGACTGCGAGGGAGACAGCGAGAGAGACTGTGAGGGAAACAGCGAGGGAGACAGCGAGAGAGACTGCGAGAGAGACTGCGAGGGAGACAGTGAGGGAGAGAGCGAGAGAGACTGCGAGGGAGACAGCGAGGGAGACAGCGAGAGAGACAGCGAGAGAGACTGCGAGAGAGACTGCGAGAGAGACTGCGAGAGATACAGCGAGGGATAGAGCGAGTGAGACAGCGAGGGAGACAGCGAGAGTACATTGAGAGAGACAGCGAGAGAGACGGCGAGGGAGACGCCGAGGGAGACGGCGAGGGAGACGGCGAGGGAGACGGCGAGGGAGACGGCGAGGGAGACGGCGAGGGAGACGGCGAGGGAGACGGCGAGGGAGACGGCGAGGGAGACGACGAGGGAGACGGCGAGGGAGACGGCGAGGGAGACGGCGAGGGAGACAGCGAGGGAGACTGCGAGAGAGACAGCGAGGGACACAGCGAGGGACACAGCGAGGGACACAGCGAGGGACACAGCGAGGGACACAGCGAGGGAAACAGCGAGGGAGACAGCGAGAGAGACAGCGAGAGAGACAGCGAGAGAGACAGCGAGAGAGACTGCGAGAGAGAGCGCGTGAGACAGCGAGTGAGACAGCGAGGGAGACAGCGAGGGAGAGAGCGAGAGATACAGCGAGGGAAACAGCGAGAGAGACTGCAAGAGAGACTGCAAGGGAGACAGCGAGAGAGACAGCGAGAGAGACAGCGAGGAAGACTGCAAGAGAGACTGCGAGAGAGACTGCGAGAGAGACTGCGAGAGAGACTGCAAAGGAGACTGCGAGGGAGACTGCGAGAGAGACAGCGAGAGAGACAGCGAGAGAGACAGTGAGGGACACAGCGAGGGACACAGCGAGGGACACAGCGAGGGAAACAGCGAGGGAGACAACGAGAGAGAATGCGAGAGAGATCGTGTGAGACAGCGTGGGAGGCAGCGAGGGACACAGCGAGAGAAACTGCGAGGAAGACTGCGAGAGAGACTGCGAGAGAGACTGCAAAGGAGACTGCGAGGGAGACTGCGAGAGAGACAGCGAAGGACACAGCGAGGGACACAGCGAGGGAAACAGCGAGGGAGACAGCGAGAGAGACAGCGAGAGAGACTGCGAGAGAGACTGCGAGAGAGAGCGCGTGAGACAGCGAGGGAGACAGCGAGGGAGAGAGCGAGAGATACAGCGAGGGAAACAGCGAGAGAGACTGCAAGAGAGACTGCAAGGGAGACAGCGAGAGAGACAGCGAGAGAGGCAGCGAGAGAGACAGCGAGAGAGACAGCGAGAGAGACAGCGAGAGAGACAGCGAGAGAGACAGCGAGAGAGACAGCGAGAGAGACAGCGAGGGAGACAGCGAGGGAGACAGCGAGGGAGACAGCGAGGGAGACAGCCATGGAGACAGCGAGAGAGACAGCGAGAGAGACAGCGAGAGAGACTGCGTGGGAGACAGCGAGGGAGACTGCGAGAGAGACAGCGAAGGACACAGCGAGGGACACAGAGAGTGAAACAGCGAGGGAGACAGCGAGAGAGACAGCGAGAGAGACTGCGAGAGAGAGCGCGTGAGACAGCGAGGGAGACAGCGAGGGAGAAAGCGAGAGATACAGCGAGGGAAACAGCGAGAGAGACTGCAAGAGAGACTGCAAGGGAGACAGCGAGAGAGACAGCGAGAGAGGCAGCGAGAGAGGCAGCGAGAGAGGCAGCGAGAGAGACAGCGAGAGAGACAGCGAGAGAGACAGCGAGAGAGACAGCGAGAGACAGCGAGAGAGACAGCGGGAGAGACAGCGAGAGAGACAGCGAGGGAGACAGCAAGGGAGACAGCGAGGGAGACAGCGAGGGAGAAAGCCATGGAGACAGCGAGAGAGACAGCGAGAGAGACTGCGTGGGAGACAGCGAGGGAGACAGCGAGGGAGACAGCGAGGGAGACAGCGAGGGAGACAGCGAGGGAGACAGCGAGGGAGACAGCGAGGGAGACAGCGAGGGAGACAGCGAGGGAGACAGCGAGGGAGACAGCGAGAGAGACTGCGAGAAGGACTGCGAGAGAGACAGTGAGGGAGAAAGCGAGAGCGACTTCGAGAGAGACTGCGAGGGAGACTGCAAGAGAGACTGCGAGGGAGACAGCGAGAGAGACAGCGAGAGAGACAGCGAGAGAGACAGCGAGAGAGACAGCAAGGGAGAAAGCGAGGGAGACAGCGAGAGAGACTGCGAGGGAGACTGCGAGGGAGACTGCGAGGGAGACTGCGAGGGAGACTGCGAGGGAGACAGCGAGAGAGACTGCAAGAGAGACTGCGAGGGAGACAGCGAGAGAGACAGCGAGAGAGACAGCGAGAGAGACAGCGAGGGAGAAAGCCATGGAGACAGCGAGAGAGACAGCGAGAGAGACAGCGAGAGAGACAGCGAGAGAGACAGCGAGAGAGACAGCGAGAGAGACTGCGTGGGAGACAGCGAGGGAGACAGCGAGAGAGACTGCGAGAAGGACTGCGAGAAGGACTGCGAGAAGGACTGCGAGAAGGACTGCGAGAAGGACTGCGAGAAGGACTGCGAGAAGGACTGCGAGAAGGACTGCGAGAAGGACTGCGAGAAGGACTGCGAGAGAGACTGCGAGGGAGAAAGCGAGAGCGACTTCGAGAGAGACTGCAAAGGAGACTGCGAGAGAGACTGCGAGAGAGACAGCGAGAGAGACAGCGAGAGAGACTGCGAGAGGGACAGCGAGAGAGACTGCGAGGGAGACAGCGAGAGAGACTGTGAGGGAGACAGCGAGAGAGACTGCGAGAGAGACTGCGAGAGAGACTGCAAAGGAGACTGCGAGAGAGACTGCGAGAGAGACAGCGAGAGAGACAGCGAGAGAGACTGCGAGAGGGACAGCGAGAGAGACTGCGAGAGAGACTGCGAGAGAGACTGCGAGAGAGACTGCGAGAGAGACTGCGAGAGAGACTGCGAGAGAGACTGGGAGGGAGACAGCGAGGGAGACTGCGAGAGAGACTGCGAGAGAGACTGCGAGAGAGACTGCGAGGGAGACAGCGAGGGAGACAGCGAGGGAGACTGCGAGAGAGATGGCGAGAGAGATGGCGAGAGAGACAGTGAGGGAGAGAGCGAGAGAGACTGCGAGGGAGACAGCGAGAGAGACAGCGAGAGAGACTGTGAGAGAGACTGCGAGAGATACAGCGAGGGAGTGAGCGAGTGAGACAGTGAGGGAGACAGCGAGAGTACATTGAGAGAGACAGCGACAGAGACAGAGACAGCGAGGGAGACAGTGAGAGATACTGCTATGGAGTTGGCGAGAGAGACAGCCGGGGATAGAGAGAGAGAGACTGCAAGGGAGACGGCGAGGGAGACGACGAGGGAGACAGCGAGGGAGACAGCGAGAGAGACTGCGAGGGAGACAGCGAGAGAGACTGCGAGGGAGACAGCGAGAGAGACTGCGAGAGAGAGCGCCTGAGACAGCGAGGGAGACAGCGAGGGAGAGAGCGAGAGACACAGCGAGGGAGACAGCGAGGGAGACAGCGAAGGAGACAGCGAAGGAGACTGCGAGAGAGACTGCGAGAGCGACTGCGAGAGCGACTGCGAGAGCGACTGCTAGGGAGACAGCGAGAGAGGCAGCGAGGGAGACAGCGAGGGAGACAGCGAGAGAAACTGCGAGGAAGACAGCGAGAGAGACTGCGAGAGAGACGGCGAGGGAGACAGCGAGGGAGACAGCAAGAGAGACTGCGAGGGAGACAGCGAGAGAGACAGCGAGAGAGACAGCGAGGGAGAAAGCGAGGGAGAAAACGAGGGAGAAAGCGAGGGAGAAAGCGAGGGAGACAGCGAGAGAGACAGCGAGAGAGACAGCGAGAGAGACAGCGAGAGAGACAGCGAGAGAGACAGCGAGAGAGACAGCGAGAGAGACAGCGAGGGAGACAGCGAGGGAGACAGCGAGGGAGACAGCGAGGGAGACAGCCATGGAGACAGCGAGAGAGACAGCGAGAGAGACAGCGAGAGAGACTGCGTGGGAGACAGCGAGGGAGACTGCGAGAGAGACAGCGAAGGACACAGCGAGGGACACAGAGAGTGAAACAGCGAGGGAGACAGCGAGAGAGACAGCGAGAGAGACTGCGAGAGAGAGCGCGTGAGACAGCGAGGGAGACAGCGAGGGAGAAAGCGAGAGATACAGCGAGGGAAACAGCGAGAGAGACTGCAAGAGAGACTGCAAGGGAGACAGCGAGAGAGACAGCGAGAGAGGCAGCGAGAGAGGCAGCGAGAGAGGCAGCGAGAGAGACAGCGAGAGAGACAGCGAGAGAGACAGCGAGAGACAGCGAGAGAGACAGCGAGAGAGACAGCGAGAGAGACAGCGAGAGAGACAGCGAGAGAGACAGCGAGGGAGACAGCAAGGGAGACAGCGAGGGAGACAGCGAGGGAGAAAGCCATGGAGACAGCGAGAGAGACAGCGAGAGAGACTGCGTGGGAGACAGCGAGGGAGACAGCGAGGGAGACAGCGAGGGAGACAGCGAGGGAGACAGCGAGGGAGACAGCGAGGGAGACAGCGAGGGAGACAGCGAGGGAGACAGCGAGGGAGACAGCGAGGGAGACAGCGAGAGAGACTGCGAGAAGGACTGCGAGAGAGACAGTGAGGGAGAAAGCGAGAGCGACTTCGAGAGAGACTGCGAGGGAGACAGCGAGGGAGACAGCGAGAGAGACTGCAAGAGAGACTGCAAGGGAGACTGCAAGGGAGACAGCGAGAGAGACAGCGAGAGAGACAGCGAGAGAGACAGCGAGAGAGACAGCGAGAGAGACAGCGAGAGAGACAGCGTGAGAGACAGCGAGAGAGACAGCGAGAGAGACAGCGAGAGAGACGGCGTGGGAGACAGCGAGGGAGACAGCGAGGGAGACAGCGAGGGAGACAGCGAGGGAGACAGCGATGGAGACAGCGAGGGAGACAGCGAGGGAGACAGCGAGGGAGACAGCGAGGGAGACAGCGAGGGAGACAGCGCTGGAGACAGCGAGAGAGACTGCGAGAAGGACTGCGAGAGAGACAGCGAGGGAGAAAGCAAGAGCGACTTCGAGAGAGACTGCGAGGGAGACAGCGAGAGAGACTGTGAGGGAAACAGCGAGGGAGACAGCGAGAGAGACTGCGAGAGAGACTGCGAGGGAGACAGTGAGGGAGAGAGCGAGAGAGACTGCGAGGGAGACAGCGAGGGAGACAGCGAGAGAGACAGCGAGAGAGACTGCGAGAGAGACTGCGAGAGAGACTGCGAGAGATACAGCGAGGGATAGAGCGAGTGAGACAGCGAGGGAGACAGCGAGAGTACATTGAGAGAGACAGCGAGAGAGACGGCGAGGGAGACGGCGAGGGAGACGGCGAGGGAGACGGCGAGGGAGACGGCGAGGGAGACGGCGAGGGAGACGGCGAGGGAGACGGCGAGGGAGACGGCGAGGGAGACGACGAGGGAGACGGCGAGGGAGACGGCGAGGGAGACGGCGAGGGAGACAGCGAGGGAGACTGCGAGAGAGACAGCGAGGGACACAGCGAGGGACACAGCGAGGGACACAGCGAGGGACACAGCGAGGGACACAGCGAGGGAAACAGCGAGGGAGACAGCGAGAGAGACAGCGAGAGAGACAGCGAGAGAGACAGCGAGAGAGACTGCGAGAGAGAGCGCGTGAGACAGCGAGTGAGACAGCGAGGGAGACAGCGAGGGAGAGAGCGAGAGATACAGCGAGGGAAACAGCGAGAGAGACTGCAAGAGAGACTGCAAGGGAGACAGCGAGAGAGACAGCGAGAGAGACAGCGAGGAAGACTGCAAGAGAGACTGCGAGAGAGACTGCGAGAGAGACTGCGAGAGAGACTGCAAAGGAGACTGCGAGGGAGACTGCGAGAGAGACAGCGAGAGAGACAGCGAGAGAGACAGTGAGGGACACAGCGAGGGACACAGCGAGGGACACAGCGAGGGAAACAGCGAGGGAGACAACGAGAGAGAATGCGAGAGAGATCGTGTGAGACAGCGTGGGAGGCAGCGAGGGACACAGCGAGAGAAACTGCGAGGAAGACTGCGAGAGAGACTGCGAGAGAGACTGCAAAGGAGACTGCGAGGGAGACTGCGAGAGAGACAGCGAAGGACACAGCGAGGGACACAGCGAGGGAAACAGCGAGGGAGACAGCGAGAGAGACAGCGAGAGAGACTGCGAGAGAGACTGCGAGAGAGAGCGCGTGAGACAGCGAGGGAGACAGCGAGGGAGAGAGCGAGAGATACAGCGAGGGAAACAGCGAGAGAGACTGCAAGAGAGACTGCAAGGGAGACAGCGAGAGAGACAGCGAGAGAGGCAGCGAGAGAGACAGCGAGAGAGACAGCGAGAGAGACAGCGAGAGAGACAGCGAGAGAGACAGCGAGAGAGACAGCGAGAGAGACAGCGAGGGAGACAGCGAGGGAGACAGCGAGGGAGACAGCGAGGGAGACAGCCATGGAGACAGCGAGAGAGACAGCGAGAGAGACAGCGAGAGAGACTGCGTGGGAGACAGCGAGGGAGACTGCGAGAGAGACAGCGAAGGACACAGCGAGGGACACAGAGAGTGAAACAGCGAGGGAGACAGCGAGAGAGACAGCGAGAGAGACTGCGAGAGAGAGCGCGTGAGACAGCGAGGGAGACAGCGAGGGAGAAAGCGAGAGATACAGCGAGGGAAACAGCGAGAGAGACTGCAAGAGAGACTGCAAGGGAGACAGCGAGAGAGACAGCGAGAGAGGCAGCGAGAGAGGCAGCGAGAGAGGCAGCGAGAGAGACAGCGAGAGAGACAGCGAGAGAGACAGCGAGAGAGACAGCGAGAGACAGCGAGAGAGACAGCGGGAGAGACAGCGAGAGAGACAGCGAGGGAGACAGCAAGGGAGACAGCGAGGGAGACAGCGAGGGAGAAAGCCATGGAGACAGCGAGAGAGACAGCGAGAGAGACTGCGTGGGAGACAGCGAGGGAGACAGCGAGGGAGACAGCGAGGGAGACAGCGAGGGAGACAGCGAGGGAGACAGCGAGGGAGACAGCGAGGGAGACAGCGAGGGAGACAGCGAGGGAGACAGCGAGAGAGACTGCGAGAAGGACTGCGAGAGAGACAGTGAGGGAGAAAGCGAGAGCGACTTCGAGAGAGACTGCGAGGGAGACTGCAAGAGAGACTGCGAGGGAGACAGCGAGAGAGACAGCGAGAGAGACAGCGAGAGAGACAGCGAGAGAGACAGCAAGGGAGAAAGCGAGGGAGACAGCGAGAGAGACTGCGAGGGAGACTGCGAGGGAGACTGCGAGGGAGACTGCGAGGGAGACTGCGAGGGAGACAGCGAGAGAGACTGCAAGAGAGACTGCGAGGGAGACAGCGAGAGAGACAGCGAGAGAGACAGCGAGAGAGACAGCGAGGGAGAAAGCCATGGAGACAGCGAGAGAGACAGCGAGAGAGACAGCGAGAGAGACAGCGAGAGAGACAGCGAGAGAGACAGCGAGAGAGACTGCGTGGGAGACAGCGAGGGAGACAGCGAGAGAGACTGCGAGAAGGACTGCGAGAAGGACTGCGAGAAGGACTGCGAGAAGGACTGCGAGAAGGACTGCGAGAAGGACTGCGAGAAGGACTGCGAGAAGGACTGCGAGAAGGACTGCGAGAGAGACTGCGAGGGAGAAAGCGAGAGCGACTTCGAGAGAGACTGCAAAGGAGACTGCGAGAGAGACTGCGAGAGAGACAGCGAGAGAGACAGCGAGAGAGACTGCGAGAGGGACAGCGAGAGAGACTGCGAGGGAGACAGCGAGAGAGACTGTGAGGGAGACAGCGAGAGAGACTGCGAGAGAGACTGCGAGAGAGACTGCAAAGGAGACTGCGAGAGAGACTGCGAGAGAGACAGCGAGAGAGACAGCGAGAGAGACTGCGAGAGGGACAGCGAGAGAGACTGCGAGAGAGACTGCGAGAGAGACTGCGAGAGAGACTGCGAGAGAGACTGCGAGAGAGACTGCGAGAGAGACTGGGAGGGAGACAGCGAGGGAGACTGCGAGAGAGACTGCGAGAGAGACTGCGAGAGAGACTGCGAGGGAGACAGCGAGGGAGACAGCGAGGGAGACTGCGAGAGAGATGGCGAGAGAGATGGCGAGAGAGACAGTGAGGGAGAGAGCGAGAGAGACTGCGAGGGAGACAGCGAGAGAGACAGCGAGAGAGACTGTGAGAGAGACTGCGAGAGATACAGCGAGGGAGTGAGCGAGTGAGACAGTGAGGGAGACAGCGAGAGTACATTGAGAGAGACAGCGACAGAGACAGAGACAGCGAGGGAGACAGTGAGAGATACTGCTATGGAGTTGGCGAGAGAGACAGCCGGGGATAGAGAGAGAGAGACTGCAAGGGAGACGGCGAGGGAGACGACGAGGGAGACAGCGAGGGAGACAGCGAGAGAGACTGCGAGGGAGACAGCGAGAGAGACTGCGAGGGAGACAGCGAGAGAGACTGCGAGAGAGAGCGCCTGAGACAGCGAGGGAGACAGCGAGGGAGAGAGCGAGAGACACAGCGAGGGAGACAGCGAGGGAGACAGCGAAGGAGACAGCGAAGGAGACTGCGAGAGAGACTGCGAGAGCGACTGCGAGAGCGACTGCGAGAGCGACTGCTAGGGAGACAGCGAGAGAGGCAGCGAGGGAGACAGCGAGGGAGACAGCGAGAGAAACTGCGAGGAAGACAGCGAGAGAGACTGCGAGAGAGACGGCGAGGGAGACAGCGAGGGAGACAGCAAGAGAGACTGCGAGGGAGACAGCGAGAGAGACAGCGAGAGAGACAGCGAGGGAGAAAGCGAGGGAGAAAACGAGGGAGAAAGCGAGGGAGAAAGCGAGGGAGACAGCGAGAGAGACAGCGAGAGAGACAGCGAGAGAGACAGCGAGAGAGACAGCGAGAGAGACAGCGAGAGAGACAGCGAGGGAGACAGCGAGGGAGACAGCGAGGGAGACAGCGAGGGAGACAGCCATGGAGACAGCGAGAGAGACAGCGAGAGAGACAGCGAGAGAGACTGCGTGGGAGACAGCGAGGGAGACTGCGAGAGAGACAGCGAAGGACACAGCGAGGGACACAGAGAGTGAAACAGCGAGGGAGACAGCGAGAGAGACAGCGAGAGAGACTGCGAGAGAGAGCGCGTGAGACAGCGAGGGAGACAGCGAGGGAGAAAGCGAGAGATACAGCGAGGGAAACAGCGAGAGAGACTGCAAGAGAGACTGCAAGGGAGACAGCGAGAGAGACAGCGAGAGAGGCAGCGAGAGAGGCAGCGAGAGAGGCAGCGAGAGAGACAGCGAGAGAGACAGCGAGAGAGACAGCGAGAGACAGCGAGAGAGACAGCGAGAGAGACAGCGAGAGAGACAGCGAGAGAGACAGCGAGAGAGACAGCGAGGGAGACAGCAAGGGAGACAGCGAGGGAGACAGCGAGGGAGAAAGCCATGGAGACAGCGAGAGAGACAGCGAGAGAGACTGCGTGGGAGACAGCGAGGGAGACAGCGAGGGAGACAGCGAGGGAGACAGCGAGGGAGACAGCGAGGGAGACAGCGAGGGAGACAGCGAGGGAGACAGCGAGGGAGACAGCGAGGGAGACAGCGAGAGAGACTGCGAGAAGGACTGCGAGAGAGACAGTGAGGGAGAAAGCGAGAGCGACTTCGAGAGAGACTGCGAGGGAGACTGCAAGAGAGACTGCGAGGGAGACAGCGAGAGAGACAGCGAGAGAGACAGCGAGAGAGACAGCGAGAGAGACAGCAAGGGAGAAAGCGAGGGAGACAGCGAGAGAGACTGCGAGGGAGACTGCGAGGGAGACTGCGAGGGAGACTGCGAGGGAGACTGCGAGGGAGACAGCGAGAGAGACTGCAAGAGAGACTGCGAGGGAGACAGCGAGAGAGACAGCGAGAGAGACAGCGAGAGAGACAGCGAGGGAGAAAGCCATGGAGACAGCGAGAGAGACAGCGAGAGAGACAGCGAGAGAGACAGCGAGAGAGACAGCGAGAGAGACAGCGAGAGAGACTGCGTGGGAGACAGCGAGGGAGACAGCGAGAGAGACTGCGAGAAGGACTGCGAGAAGGACTGCGAGAAGGACTGCGAGAAGGACTGCGAGAAGGACTGCGAGAAGGACTGCGAGAAGGACTGCGAGAAGGACTGCGAGAGAGACTGCGAGGGAGAAAGCGAGAGCGACTTCGAGAGAGACTGCAAAGGAGACTGCGAGAGAGACTGCGAGAGAGACAGCGAGAGAGACAGCGAGAGAGACTGCGAGAGGGACAGCGAGAGAGACTGCGAGGGAGACAGCGAGAGAGACTGTGAGGGAGACAGCGAGAGAGACTGCGAGAGAGACTGCGAGAGAGACTGCAAAGGAGACTGCGAGAGAGACTGCGAGAGAGACAGCGAGAGAGACAGCGAGAGAGACTGCGAGAGGGACAGCGAGAGAGACTGCGAGAGAGACTGCGAGAGAGACTGCGAGAGAGACTGCGAGAGAGACTGCGAGAGAGACTGCGAGAGAGACTGGGAGGGAGACAGCGAGGGAGACTGCGAGAGAGACTGCGAGAGAGACTGCGAGAGAGACTGCGAGGGAGACAGCGAGGGAGACAGCGAGGGAGACTGCGAGAGAGATGGCGAGAGAGATGGCGAGAGAGACAGTGAGGGAGAGAGCGAGAGAGACTGCGAGGGAGACAGCGAGAGAGACAGCGAGAGAGACTGTGAGAGAGACTGCGAGAGATACAGCGAGGGAGTGAGCGAGTGAGACAGTGAGGGAGACAGCGAGAGTACATTGAGAGAGACAGCGACAGAGACAGAGACAGCGAGGGAGACAGTGAGAGATACTGCTATGGAGTTGGCGAGAGAGACAGCCGGGGATAGAGAGAGAGAGACTGCAAGGGAGACGGCGAGGGAGACGACGAGGGAGACAGCGAGGGAGACAGCGAGAGAGACTGCGAGGGAGACAGCGAGAGAGACTGCGAGGGAGACAGCGAGAGAGACTGCGAGAGAGAGCGCCTGAGACAGCGAGGGAGACAGCGAGGGAGAGAGCGAGAGACACAGCGAGGGAGACAGCGAGGGAGACAGCGAAGGAGACAGCGAAGGAGACTGCGAGAGAGACTGCGAGAGCGACTGCGAGAGCGACTGCGAGAGCGACTGCTAGGGAGACAGCGAGAGAGGCAGCGAGGGAGACAGCGAGGGAGACAGCGAGAGAAACTGCGAGGAAGACAGCGAGAGAGACTGCGAGAGAGACGGCGAGGGAGACAGCGAGGGAGACAGCAAGAGAGACTGCGAGGGAGACAGCGAGAGAGACAGCGAGAGAGACAGCGAGGGAGAAAGCGAGGGAGAAAACGAGGGAGAAAGCGAGGGAGAAAGCGAGGGAGACAGCGAGAGAGACTGTGAGGGAGACTGCGAGTGAGACAGCGAGGGAGACAGCGAGGGAGACAGCGAGGGAGACAACGAGGGAGACAGCGAGGGAGACAGCGAGGGAGACTGCGAGAGAGACAGCGAGAGAGACTGCGAGAGAGACAGCGAGAGAGACTGCGAGAGGGACAGCGAGAGAGACAGCGAGAGAGACAGCGAGAGAGACAGCGAGGGAGAAAGCGAGGCAGAAAGCGAGGGAGAAAGCGAGGGAGAAAGCGAGGGAGAAAGCGAGGGAGACAGCGAGAGAGACTGCGAGAGAGACTGCGAGAGAGACAGCGAGAGAGACAGCGAGAGAGACAGCGAGAGAGACAGCGAGAGAGACAGCGAGAGAGACAGCGAGGGAGAAAGCGAGGGAGAAAGCGATGGAGACAGCGAGAGAGACAGCGTGGGAGACAGCGAGGGAGACAGCGAGGGAGACAGCGAGGGAGACAGCGAGGGAGACAGCGAGGGAGACAGCGAGGGAGACAGCGAGGGAGACAGCGAGAGAGACTGCGAGGGAGACAGCGAGAGAGACAGCGAGAGAGACAGCGAGAGAGACAGCGAGAGAGACAGCAAGGGAGAAAGCGAGGGAGACAGCGAGAGAGACTGCGAGGGAGACTGCGAGGGAGACTGCGAGGGAGACTGCGAGGGAGACTGCGAGGGAGACTGCGAGGGAGACTGCAAGAGAGACTGCGAGGGAGACAGCGAGAGAGACAGCGAGAGAGACAGCGAGAGAGACAGCGAGGGAGAAAGCCATGGAGACAGCGAGAGAGACAGCGAGAGAGACAGCGAGAGAGACAGCGAGAGAGACAGCGAGAGAGACAGCGAGAGAGACTGCGTGGGAGACAGCGAGGGAGACAGCGAGAGAGACTGCGAGAAGGACTGCGAGAAGGACTGCGAGAAGGACTGCGAGAAGGACTGCGAGAAGGACCGCGAGAAGGACTGCGAGAGAGACAGCGAGGGAGAAAGCGAGAGCGACTTCGAGAGAGACTGCGAGGGAGACAGCGAGAGAGACTGTGAGGGAGACAGCGAGAGAGACTGCGAGAGAGACTGCAAAGGAGACTGCGAGAGAGACTGCGAGAGAGACAGCGAGAGAGACAGCGAGAGAGACTGCGAGAGGGACAGCGAGAGAGACTGCGAGAGAGACTGCGAGAGAGACTGCAAGAGAGACTGCGAGAGAGACTGCGAGAGAGACTGCGAGAGAGACTGGGAGGGAGACAGCGAGGGAGACTGCGAGAGAGACTGCGAGAGAGACTGCGAGAGAGACTGCGAGGGAGACAGCGAGGGAGACAGCGAGGGAGACTGCGAGAGAGATGGCGAGAGAGATGGCGAGAGAGACAGTGAGGGAGAGAGCGAGAGAGACTGCGAGGGAGACAGCGAGAGAGACAGCGAGAGAGACTGTGAGAGAGACTGCGAGAGATACAGCGAGGGAGTGAGCGAGTGAGACAGCGAGGGAGACAGCGAGAGTACATTGAGAGAGACAGCGACAGAGACAGAGACAGCGAGTGAGACAGTGAGAGATACTGCTATGGAGTTGGCGAGAGAGACAGCCGGGGATAGAGAGAGAGAGACTGCAAGGGAGACGGCGAGGGAGACGACGAGGGAGACAGCGAGAGAGACTGCGAGGGAGACAGCGAGGGAGACAGCGAGGGAGACTGCGAGAGAGACAGCGAGAGAGACAGCGAGGGACACAGCGAGGGACACAGCGAGGGACACAGCGAGGGACACAGCGAGGGAGAAAGCGAGAGAGACAGCGAGGGAGAAAGCGAGAGAGACAGCGAGAGAGACAGCGAGAGAGACAGCGAGAGAGACTGCGAGAGAGAGCGCGTGAGACAGCGAGGGAGACAGCGAGGGAGAGAGCGAGAGACACAGCGAGGGAGACAGCGCGGGACACAGTGAGGGAGACAGCGAGAGAGACTGCGAGAGAGAGCGCCTGAGACAGCGAGGGAGACAGCGAGGGAGAGAGCGAGAGACACAGCGAGAGAGACAGCGAGGGAGACAGCGAAGGAGACAGCGAAGGAGACAGCGAGAGAGACTGCGAGAGCGACTGCGAGAGCGACTGCGAGAGCGACTGCTAGGGAGACAGCGAGAGAGGCAGCGAGGGAGACAGCGAGGGAGACAGCGAGAGAAACTGCGAGGAAGACAGCGAGAGAGACTGCGAGAGAGACGGCGAGGGAGACAGCGAGGGAGACAGCGAGAGAGACTGCGAGGGAGACAGCGAGAGAGACAGCGAGAGAGACAGCGAGAGAGACAGCGAGGGAGAAAGCGAGGGAGAAAACGAGGGAGAAAGCGAGGGAGAAAGCGAGGGAGACAGCGAGAGAGACTGTGAGGGAGACTGCGAGTGAGACAGCGAGGGAGACAGCGAGGGAGACAGCGAGGGAGACAGCGAGGGAGACAACGAGGGAGACAGCGAGGGAGACAGCGAGGGAGACTGCGAGAGAGACTGCGAGAGAGACAGCGAGAGAGACTGCGAGAGAGACAGCGAGAGAGACTGCGAGAGGGACAGCGAGAGAGACTGCGAGAGGGACAGCGAGAGAGACAGCGAGAGAGACAGCGAGGGAGAAAGCGAGGCAGAAAGCGAGGGAGAAAGCGAGGGAGAAAGCGAGGGAGAAAGCGAGGGAGACAGCGAGAGAGACTGCGAGAGAGACTGCGAGAGAGACAGCGAGAGAGACAGCGAGAGAGACAGCGAGAGAGACAGCGAGAGAGACAGCGAGAGAGACAGCGAGGGAGAAAGCGAGGGAGAAAGCGATGGAGACAGCGAGAGAGACAGCGTGGGAGACAGCGAGGGAGACAGCGAGGGAGACAGCGAGGGAGACAGCGAGGGAGACAGCGAGGGAGACAGCGAGAGAGACTGCGAGAAGGACTGCGAGAGAGACAGCGAGGGAGAAAGCGAGAGCGACTTCGAGAGAGACTGCGAGGGAGACAGCGAGAGAGACTGTGAGGGAAACAGCGAGGGAGACAGCGAGAGAGACTGCGAGAGAGACTGCGAGAGAGACTGCGAGAGAGACTGCGAGAGAGACTGCGAGAGATACAGCGAGGGATAGAGCGAGTGAGACAGCGAGGGAGACAGCGAGAGTACATTGAGAGAGACAGCGAGAGAGACGGCGAGGGAGACGGCGAGGGAGACGGCGAGGGAGACGGCGAGGGAGACGGCGAGGGAGACGGCGAGGGAGACAGCGCTGGAGACAGCGAGAGAGACTGCGAGAAGGACTGCGAGAAGGACTGCGAGAGAGACAGTGAGGGAGAAAGCGAGAGCGACTTCGAGGGAGACTGCGAGGGAGACTGCGAGGGAGACTGCGAGGGAGACAGCGAGAGAGACAGCGAGAGAGACAGCGAGAGAGACAGCGAGAGAGACAGCGAGGGAGAAAGCGAGGGAGACAGCGAGAGAGACTGCGAGGGAGACTGCGAGGGAGACTGCGAGGGAGACTGCGAGGGAGACTGCGAGGGAGACTGCGAGGGAGACTGCGAGGGAGACTGCGAGGGAGACAGCGAGAGAGACTGCAAGAGAGACTGCGAGGGAGACAGCGAGAGAGACAGCGAGAGAGACAGCGAGAGAGACAGCGAGGGAGAAAGCCATGGAGACAGCGAGAGAGACAGCGAGAGAGACAGCGAGAGAGACAGCGAGAGAGACAGCGAGAGAGACAGCGAGAGAGACAGCGAGAGAGACAGCGAGAGAGACAGCGAGAGAGACAGCGAGAGAGACAGCGAGAGAGACAGCGAGAGAGACTGCGTGGGAGACAGAGAGGGAGACAGCGAGAGAGACTGCGAGAAGGACTGCGAGAAGGACTGCGAGAAGCACTGCGAGAAGGACTGCGAGAAGGACTGCGAAAAGGACTGCGAGAAGGACTGCGAGAAGGACTGCGAGAGAGACAGCGAGGGAGAAAGCGAGAGCGACTTCGAGGGAGACAGCGAGAGAGACTGCGAGAGAGACTGCAAAGGAGACTGCGAGAGAGACTGCGAGAGAGACAGCGAGAGAGACAGCGAGAGAGACTGCGAGAGGGACAGCGAGAGAGACTGCGAGAGAGACTGCGAGAGAGACTGCGAGAGAGACTGCGAGAGAGACTGCGAGAGAGACTGCGAGAGAGACTGCGAGAGAGACTGGGAGGGAGACAGCGAGAGAGACTGCGAGAGAGACTGCGAGAGAGACTGCGAGGGAGACTGCGAGGGAGACAGCGAGGGAGACTGCGAGAGAGATGGCGAGAGAGATGGCGAGAGAGACAGTGAGGGAGAGAGCGAGAGAGACTGCGAGGGAGACAGCGAGAGAGACAGCGAGAGAGACTGTGAGAGAGACTGCGAGAGATACAGCGAGGGAGTGAGCGAGTGAGACAGCGAGGGAGACAGCGAGAGTACATTGAGAGAGACAGCGACAGAGACAGAGACAGCGAGGGAGACAGTGAGAGATACTGCTATGGAGTTGGCGAGAGAGACAGCCGGGGATAGAGAGAGAGAGACTGCAAGGGAGACGGCGAGGGAGACGACGAGGGAGACAGCGAGGGAGACAGCGAGAGAGACTGCGAGGGAGACAGCGAGGGAGACAGCGAGGGAGACTGCGAGAGAGACAGCGAGAGAGACAGCGAGGGACACAGCGAGGGACACAGCGAGGGACACAGCGAGGGACACAGCGAGGGAGAAAGCGAGAGAGACAGCGAGGGAGAAAGCGAGAGAGACAGCGAGAGAGACTGCGAGAGAGAGCGCGTGAGACAGCGAGGGAGACAGCGAGGGAGAGAGCGAGAGACACAGCGAGGGAGACAGCGCGGGACACAGTGAGGGAGACAGCGAGAGAGACTGCGAGAGAGAGCGCCTGAGACAGCGAGGGAGACAGCGAGGGAGAGAGCGAGAGACACAGCGAGGGAGACAGCGAGGGAGACAGCGAAGGAGACAGCGAAGGAGACAGCGAAGGAGACAGCGAGAGAGACTGCGAGAGCGACTGCGAGAGCGACTGCGAGAGCGACTGCTAGGGAGACAGCGAGAGAGGCAGCGAGGGAGACAGCGAGGGAGACAGCGAGAGAAACTGCGAGGAAGACAGCGAGAGAGACTGCGAGAGAGACGGCGAGGGAGACAGCGAGGGAGACAGCAAGAGAGACTGCGAGGGAGACAGCGAGAGAGACAGCGAGAGAGACAGCGAGGGAGAAAGCGAGGGAGAAAACGAGGGAGAAAGCGAGGGAGAAAGCGAGGGAGACAGCGAGAGAGACTGTGAGGGAGACTGCGAGTGAGACAGCGAGGGAGACAGCGAGGGAGACAGCGAGGGAGACAGCGAGGGAGACAACGAGGGAGACAACGAGGGAGACAGCGAGGGAGACTGCGAGAGAGACAGCGAGAGAGACTGCGAGAGAGACAGCGAGAGAGACTGCGAGAGGGACAGCGAGAGAGACTGCGAGAGGGACAGCGAGAGAGACAGCGAGAGAGACAGCGAGGGAGAAAGCGAGGCAGAAAGCGAGGGAGAAAGCGAGGGAGAAAGCGAGGGAGACAGCGAGAGAGACTGCGAGAGAGACTGCGAGAGAGACAGCGAGAGAGACAGCGAGAGAGACAGCGAGAGAGACAGCGAGAGAGACAGCAAGAGAGACAGCAAGAGAGACAGCGAGGGAGAAAGCGAGGGAGAAAGCGATGGAGACAGCGAGAGAGACAGCGAGGGAGACAGCGAGGGAGACAGCGAGGGAGACAGTGAGGGAGACAGCGAGGGAGACAGCGAGGGAGACAGCGAGGGAGACAGCGAGGGAGACAGCGAGGGAGACAGCGAGAGAGACTGCGAGAAGGACTGCGAGAGAGACAGCGAGGGAGAAAGCGAGAGCGACTTCGAGAGAGACTGCGAGGGAGACAGCGAGAGAGACTGTGAGGGAAACAGCGAGGGAGACAGCGAGAGAGACTGCGAGAGAGACTGCGAGAGAGACTGCGAGAGATACAGCGAGGGATAGAGCGAGTGAGACAGCGAGGGAGACAGCGAGAGTACATTGAGAGAGACAGCGAGAGAGACGGCGAGGGAGACGGCGAGGGAGACGGCGAGGGAGACGGCGAGGGAGACGGCGAGGGAGACGGCGAGGGAGACGGCGAGGGAGACGGCGAGGGAGACGGCGAGGGAGACGGCGAGGGAGACGGCGAGGGAGACGGCGAGGGAGACAGCGAGGGAGACGGCGAGGGAGACAGCGAGGGAGACAGCGAGGGAGACTGCGAGGGAGACTGCGAGAGAGACAGCGAGGGACACAGCGAGGGACACAGCGAGGGACACAGCGAGGGACACAGCGAGGGAAACAGCGAGGGAGACAGCGAGAGAGACAGCGAGAGAGACAGCGAGAGAGACAGCGAGAGAGACTGCGAGAGAGAGCGCGTGAGACAGCGAGGGAGACAGCGAGGGAGACAGCGAGGGAGACAGCGAGGGAGAGAGCGAGAGATACAGCGAGGGAAACAGCGAGAGAGACTGCAAGAGAGACTGCAAGGGAGACAGCGAGAGAGACAGCGAGAGAGACAGCGAGGAAGACTGCGAGAGAGACTGCGAGAGAGACTGCAAAGGAGACTGCGAGGGAGACTGCGAGAGAGACAGCGAGAGTGACAGCGAGGGACACAGCGAGGGACACAGCGAGGGACACAGCGAGGGACACAGCGAGGGACACAGCGAGGGACACAGCGAGGGAAACAGCGAGGGAGACAACGAGAGAGAATGCGAGAGAGATCGCGTGAGACAGCGTGGGAGGCAGCGAGGGACACAGCGAGAGAAACTGCGAGGAAGACTGCGAGAGAGACTGCGAGAGAGACTGCAAAGGAGACTGCGAGGGAGACTGCGAGAGAGACAGCGAAGGACACAGCGAGGGACACAGCGAGGAAAACAGCGAGGGAGACAGCGAGAGAGACAGCGAGAGAGACTGCGAGAGAGACTGCGAGAGAGACTGCGAGAGAGAGCGCGTGAGACAGCGAGGGAGACAGCGAGGGAGAGAGCGAGAGATACAGCGAGGGAAACAGCGAGAGAGACTGCAAGAGAGACTGCAAGGGAGACAGCGAGAGAGACAGCGAGAGAGACAGCGAGAGAGACAGCGAGAGAGGCAGCGAGAGAGGCAGCGAGAGAGGCAGCGAGAGAGGCAGCGAGAGAGGCAGCGAGAGAGACAGCGAGAGAGACAGCGAGAGAGACAGCGAGAGAGACAGCGAGGGAGACAGCGAGGGAGACAGCGAGGGAGACAGCGAGGGAGACAGCGAGGGAGACAGCGAGGGAGACAGCGAGGGAGAAAGCCATGGAGACAGCGAGAGAGACAGCGAGAGAGACTGCGTGGGAGACAGCGAGGGAGACAGCGAGGGAGACAGCGAGGGAGACAGCGAGGGAGACAGCGAGGGAGACAGCGAGGGAGACAGCGAGGGAGACAGCGAGGGAGACAGCGAGGGAGACAGCGAGGGAGACAGCGCTGGAGACAGCACTGGAGACAGCGAGAGAGACTGCGAGAAGGACTGCGAGAAGGACTGCGAGAGAGACAGTGAGGGAGAAAGCGAGAGCGACTTCGAGAGAGACTGCGAGGGAGACTGCAAGAGAGACTGCGAGGGAGACAGCGAGAGAGACAGCGAGAGAGACAGCGAGAGAGACAGCGAGAGAGACAGCGAGGGAGACAGCGAGAGAGACTGCGAGAGAGACTGCGAGGGAGACTGCGAGGGAGACTGCGAGGGAGACTGCGAGGGAGACAGCGTGGGAGACAGTGAGGGAGACAGTGAGGGAGACAGTGAGGGAGACAGCGAGGGAGACAGTGAGGGAGACAGCGAGGGAGACAGCGAGGGAGACAGCGAGGGAGACAGCGAGGGAGACAGCGAGGGAGACAGCGAGGGAGACAGCGAGGGAGACTGCGAGGGAGACTGCGAGGGAGACTGCGAGGGAGACTGCGAGGGAGACTGCGAGAGAGACAGCGAGAGAGACAGCGAGAGAGACTGCAAAGGAGACTGCGAGAGAGACTGCGAGAGAGACTGCGAGAGAGACGGCGAGAGAGACTGCGAGAGAGACTGCGAGAGAGACTGCGAGAGGGACAGCGAGAGAGACTGCGAGAGAGACTGCGAGAGAGACTTCGAGAGAGACTGCGAGAGAGACTGGGAGGGAGACAGCGAGGGAGACAGCGAGGGAGACTGCGAGAGAGACTGCGAGAGAGACTGCGAGAGAGACTGCGAGAGAGACTGCGAGAGAGACTGCAAAGGAGACTGCGAGAGAGACTGCGAGAGAGACTGCGAGAGAGACGGCGAGAGAGACTGCGAGAGAGACTGCGAGAGGGACAGCGAGAGAGACTGCGAGAGGGACAGCGAGAGAGACTGCGAGAGAGACTGCGAGAGAGACTGCGAGAGAGACTGGGAGGGAGACAGCGAGGGAGACTGCGAGAGAGACTGCGAGAGAGACTGCGAGAGAGACTGCGAGAGAGACTGCGAGGGAGACTGCGAGGGAGACTGCGAGGGAGACTGCGAGAGATACAGCGAGGGATAGAGCGAGTGAGACAGCGAGAGTACATTGAGAGAGACAGCGAGAGAGACTGCGAGAGAGACGGCCAGGGAGACGGCCAGGGAGACGGCCAGGGAGACGGCCAGGGAGACGGCCAGGGAGACGGCCAGGGAGACGGCGAGGGAGACAGCGAGGGAGACAGCGAGGGAGACAGCGAGGGAGACAGCGACAGAGACAGCGACAGAGACAGCGACAGAGACAGCGACAGCGACAGAGACAGCGACAGAGACAGAGACAGAGACAGAGACAGAGACAGCGAGGGAGACAGTGAGAGATACTGCTATGGAGATAGCGAGAGAGACAGCCGGGGATACAGAGAGAGTGACTGCAAGGGAGACGGCGAGGGAGACGACGAGGGAGACAGCGAGGGAGACAGCGAGAGAGACAGCGAGGGAGACAGCGAGGGAGACAGCGAGGGAGACAGCGAGGGAGAGTGTGAGAGAGACAGCGAGGGACACAGCGAGGGCAACAGCGAGAGAAACTGCGAGAGAGAGTGCGTGAGACAGCGAGGGAGACAGCGAGGGAGAGAGCGAGAGAGACTGCGAGGGAGACAGCGAGAGAGACAGCGAGAGAGACTGTGAGAGAGACTGCGAGAGATACAGCGAGGGAGAGAGCGAGTGAGACAGCGAGGGAGACAGCGAGAGTACATGGAGAGAGACAGCGAGAGAGACTGCGAGGGAGACGGCCAGGGAGACGGCCAGGGAGACGGCCAGGGAGACGGCCAGGGAGACGGCCAGGGAGACGGCCAGGGAGACGGCCAGGGAGACGGCCAGGGAGACGGCCAGGGAGACGACGAGGGAGACGACGAGGGAGACGACGAGGGAGACAGCGAGGGAGACAGCGAGGGAGACAGCGAGGGAGACAGCGACAGAGACAGCGACAGAGACAGCGACAGAGACAGCGACAGAGACAGCGAGAGAGACAGCAAGGGAGAAAGCGAGGGAGACAGCGAGAGAGACTGCGAGGGAGACTGCGAGGGAGACTGCGAGGGAGACTGCGAGGGAGACTGCGAGGGAGACTGCGAGGGAGACTGCGAGGGAGACAGCGAGAGAGACTGCAAGAGAGACTGCGAGGGAGACAGCGAGAGAGACAGCGAGAGAGACAGCGAGGGAGAAAGCCATGGAGACAGCGAGAGAGACAGCGAGAGAGACAGCGAGAGAGACAGCGAGAGAGACAGCGAGAGAGACAGCGAGAGAGACAGCGAGAGAGACAGCGAGAGAGACTGCGTGGGAGACAGCGAGGGAGACAGCGAGAGAGACTGCGAGAAGGACTGCGAGAAGGACTGCGAGAAGGACTGCGAGAAGGACTGCGAGAGAGACAGCGAGGGAGAAAGCGAGAGCGACTTCGAGAGAGACTGCGAGGGAGACAGCGAGAGAGACTGTGAGGGAGACAGCGAGAGAGACTGCGAGAGAGACTGCAAAGGAGACTGCGAGAGAGACTGCGAGAGAGACAGCGAGAGAGACAGCGAGAGAGACAGCGAGAGAGACTGCGAGAGAGACTGCGAGAGGGACAGCGAGAGAGACTGCGAGAGAGACTGCGAGAGAGACTGCGAGAGAGACTGCGAGAGAGACTGGGAGGGAGACAGCGAGGGAGACTGCGAGAGAGACTGCGAGAGAGACTGCGAGAGAGACTGCGAGGGAGACAGCGAGGGAGACAGCGAGGGAGACAGCGAGGGAGACTGCGAGAGAGATGGCGAGAGAGATGGCGAGAGAGACAGTGAGGGAGAGAGCGAGAGAGACTGCGAGGGAGACAGCGAGAGAGACAGCGAGAGAGACTGTGAGAGAGACTGCGAGAGATACAGCGAGGGAGTGAGCGAGTGAGACAGCGAGGGAGAAAGCGAGAGTACATTGAGAGAGACAGCGACAGAGACAGAGACAGCGAGGGAGACAGTGAGAGATACTGCTATGGAGTTGGCGAGAGAGACAGCCGGGGATAGAGAGAGAGAGACTGCAAGGGAAGCGGCGAGGGAGACGACGAGGGAGACAGCGAGGGAGACAGCGAGAGAGACTGCGAGGGAGACAGCGAGGGAGACAGCGAGGGAGACTGCGAGAGAGACAGCGAGAGAGACAGCGAGGGACACAGCGAGGGACACAGCGAGGGACACAGCGAGGGAGAAAGCGAGAGAGACAGCGAGGGAGAAAGCGAGAGAGACAGCGAGAGAGACAGCGAGAGAGACAGCGAGAGAGACTGCGAGAGAGACTGCGAGAGAGAGCGCGTGAGACAGCGAGGGAGACAGCGAGGGAGAGAGCGAGAGACACAGCGAGGGAGACAGCGCGGGACACAGTGAGGGAGACAGCGAGAGAGACTGCGAGAGAGAGCGCCTGAGACAGCGAGGGAGACAGCGAGGGAGAGAGCGAGAGACACAGCGAGGGAGACAGCGAGGGAGACAGCGAAGGAGACAGCGAAGGAGACAGCGAGAGAGACTGCGAGAGCGACTGCGAGAGCGACTGCTAGGGAGACAGCGAGAGAGGCAGCGAGGGAGACAGCGAGGGAGACAGCGAGAGAAACTGCGAGGAAGACAGCGAGAGAGACTGCGAGAGAGACGGCGAGGGAGACAGCGAGGGAGACAGCAAGAGAGACTGCGAGGGAGACAGCGAGAGAGACAGCGAGAGAGACAGCGAGGGAGAAAGCGAGGGAGAAAACGAGGGAGAAAGCGAGGGAGAAAGCGAGGGAGACAGCGAGAGAGACAGCGAGAGAGACTGTGAGGGAGACTGTGAGGGAGACTGCGAGTGAGACAGCGAGGGAGACAGCGAGGGAGACAGCGAGGGAGACAACGAGGGAGACAGCGAGGGAGACAGCGAGGGAGACTGCGAGAGAGACAGCGAGAGAGACTGCGAGAGAGACAGCGAGAGAGACTGCGAGAGGGACAGCGAGAGAGACTGCGAGAGGGACAGCGAGAGAGACAGCGAGAGAGACAGCGAGGGAGAAAGCGAGGCAGAAAGCGAGGGAGAAAGCGAGGGAGAAAGCGAGGGAGAAAGCGAGGGAGACAGCGAGAGAGACTGCGAGAGAGACTGCGAGAGAGACAGCGAGAGAGACAGCGAGAGAGACAGCGAGAGAGACAGCAAGAGAGACAGCGAGGGAGAAAGCGAGGGAGAAAGCGATGGAGACAGCGAGAGAGACAGCGTGGGAGACAGCGAGGGAGACAGCGAGGGAGACAGCGAGGGAGACAGCGAGGGAGACAGCGAGGGAGACAGCGAGAGAGACTGCGAGAAGGACTGCGAGAGAGACAGCGAGGGAGAAAGCGAGAGCGACTTCGAGAGAGACTGCGAGGGAGACAGCGAGAGAGACTGTGAGGGAAACAGCGAGGGAGACAGCGAGAGAGACTGCGAGAGAGACTGCGAGAGAGACTGCGAGAGATACAGCGAGGGATAGAGCGAGTGAGACAGCGAGGGAGACAGCGAGAGTACATTGAGAGAGACAGCGAGAGAGACGGCGAGGGAGACGGCGAGGGAGACGGCGAGGGAGACGGCGAGGGAGACGGCGAGGGAGACGGCGAGGGAGACGGCGAGGGAGACGGCGAGGGAGACGGCGAGGGAGACGGCGAGGGAGACGGCGAGGGAGACAGCGAGGGAGACAGCGAGGGAGACAGCGAGGGAGACTGCGAGAGAGACAGCGAGGGACACAGCGAGGGACACAGCGAGGGACACAGCGAGGGACACAGCGAGGGACACAGCGAGGGAAACAGCGAGGGAGACAGCGAGAGAGACAGCGAGAGAGACAGCGAGAGAGACAGCGAGAGAGACTGCGAGAGAGAGCGCGTGAGACAGCGAGGGAGACAGCGAGGGAGAAAGCGAGGCAGAAAGCGAGGGAGAAAGCGAGGGAGAAAGCGAGGGAGACAGCGAGAGAGACTGCGAGAGAGACTGCGAGAGAGACAGCGAGAGAGACAGCGAGAGAGACAGCGAGAGAGACAGCGAGAGAGACAGCAAGAGAGACAGCAAGAGAGACAGCGAGGGAGAAAGCGAGGGAGAAAGCGATGGAGACAGCGAGAGAGACAGCGAGGGAGACAGCGAGGGAGACAGCGAGGGAGACAGCGAGGGAGACAGCGAGGGAGACAGCGAGGGAGACAGCGAGGGAGACAGCGAGGGAGACAGCGAGGGAGACAGCGAGGGAGACAGCGAGAGAGACTGCGAGAAGGACTGCGAGAGAGACAGCGAGGGAGAAAGCGAGAGCGACTTCGAGAGAGACTGCGAGGGAGACAGCGAGAGAGACTGTGAGGGAAACAGCGAGGGAGACAGCGAGAGAGACTGCGAGAGAGACTGCGAGAGAGACTGCGAGAGATACAGCGAGGGATAGAGCGAGTGAGACAGCGAGGGAGACAGCGAGAGTACATTGAGAGAGACAGCGAGAGAGACGGCGAGGGAGACGGCGAGGGAGACGGCGAGGGAGACGGCGAGGGAGACGGCGAGGGAGACGGCGAGGGAGACGGCGAGGGAGACGGCGAGGGAGACGGCGAGGGAGACGGCGAGGGAGACGGCGAGGGAGACGGCGAGGGAGACAGCGAGGGAGACAGCGAGGGAGACAGCGAGGGAGACAGCGAGGGAGACAGCGAGGGAGACTGCGAGAGAGACAGCGAGGGACACAGCGAGGGACACAGCGAGGGACACAGCGAGGGACACAGCGAGGGAAACAGCGAGGGAGACAGCGAGAGAGACAGCGAGAGAGACAGCGAGAGAGACAGCGAGAGAGACTGCGAGAGAGAGCGCGTGAGACAGCGAGGGAGACAGCGAGGGAGACAGCGAGGGAGACAGCGAGGGAGAGAGCGAGAGATACAGCGAGGGAAACAGCGAGAGAGACTGCAAGAGAGACTGCAAGGGAGACAGCGAGAGAGACAGCGAGAGAGACAGCGAGGAAGACTGCGAGAGAGACTGCGAGAGAGACTGCAAAGGAGACTGCGAGGGAGACTGCGAGAGAGACAGCGAGAGTGACAGCGAGGGACACAGCGAGGGACACAGCGAGGGACACAGCGAGGGACACAGCGAGGGAAACAGCGAGGGAGACAACGAGAGAGAATGCGAGAGAGATCGCGTGAGACAGCGTGGGAGGCAGCGAGGGACACAGCGAGAGAAACTGCGAGGAAGACTGCGAGAGAGACTGCGAGAGAGACTGCAAAGGAGACTGCGAGGGAGACTGCGAGAGAGACAGCGAAGGACACAGCGAGGGACACAGCGAGGAAAACAGCGAGGGAGACAGCGAGAGAGACAGCGAGAGAGACTGCGAGAGAGACTGCGAGAGAGACTGCGAGAGAGAGCGCGTGAGACAGCGAGGGAGACAGCGAGGGAGAGAGCGAGAGATACAGCGAGGGAAACAGCGAGAGAGACTGCAAGAGAGACTGCAAGGGAGACAGCGAGAGAGACAGCGAGAGAGACAGCGAGAGAGACAGCGAGAGAGGCAGCGAGAGAGGCAGCGAGAGAGGCAGCGAGAGAGGCAGCGAGAGAGACAGCGAGAGAGACAGCGAGAGAGACAGCGAGAGAGACAGCGAGGGAGACAGCGAGGGAGACAGCGAGGGAGACAGCGAGGGAGACAGCGAGGGAGACAGCGAGGGAGACAGCGAGGGAGAAAGCCATGGAGACAGCGAGAGAGACAGCGAGAGAGACTGCGTGGGAGACAGCGAGGGAGACAGCGAGGGAGACAGCGAGGGAGACAGCGAGGGAGACAGCGAGGGAGACAGCGAGGGAGACAGCGAGGGAGACAGCGCTGGAGACAGCACTGGAGACAGCGAGAGAGACTGCGAGAAGGACTGCGAGAAGGACTGCGAGAGAGACAGTGAGGGAGAAAGCGAGAGCGACTTCGAGAGAGACTGCGAGGGAGACTGCAAGAGAGACTGCGAGGGAGACAGCGAGAGAGACAGCGAGAGAGACAGCGAGAGAGACAGCGAGAGAGACAGCGAGAGAGACAGCGAGGGAGACAGCGAGAGAGACTGCGAGAGAGACTGCGAGGGAGACTGCGAGGGAGACAGCGTGGGAGACAGTGAGGGAGACAGTGAGGGAGACAGTGAGGGAGACAGCGAGGGAGACAGTGAGGGAGACAGCGAGGGAGACAGCGAGGGAGACAGCGAGGGAGACAGCGAGGGAGACAGCGAGGGAGACAGCGAGGGAGACTGCGAGGGAGACTGCGAGGGAGACTGCGAGGGAGACTGCGAGGGAGACTGCGAGGGAGACTGCGAGGGAGACTGCGAGAGAGACAGCGAGAGAGACTGCAAAGGAGACTGCGAGAGAGACTGCGAGAGAGACTGCGAGAGAGACGGCGAGAGAGACTGCGAGAGAGACTGCGAGAGAGACTGCGAGAGGGACAGCGAGAGAGACTGCGAGAGAGACTGCGAGAGAGACTTCGAGAGAGACTGCGAGAGAGACTGGGAGGGAGACAGCGAGGGAGACAGCGAGGGAGACTGCGAGAGAGACTGCGAGAGAGACTGCGAGAGAGACTGCGAGAGAGACTGCGAGAGAGACTGCAAAGGAGACTGCGAGAGAGACTGCGAGAGAGACTGCGAGAGAGACGGCGAGAGAGACTGCGAGAGAGACTGCGAGAGGGACAGCGAGAGAGACTGCGAGAGGGACAGCGAGAGAGACTGCGAGAGAGACTGCGAGAGAGACTGCGAGAGAGACTGGGAGGGAGACAGCGAGGGAGACTGCGAGAGAGACTGCGAGAGAGACTGCGAGAGAGACTGCGAGAGAGACTGCGAGGGAGACTGCGAGGGAGACTGCGAGGGAGACTGCGAGAGATACAGCGAGGGATAGAGCGAGTGAGACAGCGAGAGTACATTGAGAGAGACAGCGAGAGAGACTGCGAGAGAGACGGCCAGGGAGACGGCCAGGGAGACGGCCAGGGAGACGGCCAGGGAGACGGCCAGGGAGACGGCCAGGGAGACGGCCAGGGAGACGGCCAGGGAGACGGCGAGGGAGACAGCGAGGGAGACAGCGAGGGAGACAGCGAGGGAGACAGCGACAGAGACAGCGACAGAGACAGCGACAGAGACAGCGACAGCGACAGAGACAGCGACAGAGACAGAGACAGAGACAGAGACAGAGACAGCGAGGGAGACAGTGAGAGATACTGCTATGGAGATAGCGAGAGAGACAGCCGGGGATACAGAGAGAGTGACTGCAAGGGAGACGGCGAGGGAGACGACGAGGGAGACAGCGAGGGAGACAGCGAGAGAGACTGCGAGGGAGACAGCGAGGGAGACAGCGAGGGAGACAGCGAGGGAGACAGCGAGGGAGAGTGTGAGAGAGACAGCGAGGGACACAGCGAGGGCAACAGCGAGAGAAACTGCGAGAGAGAGTGCGTGAGACAGCGAGGGAGACAGCGAGGGAGAGAGCGAGAGAGACTGCGAGGGAGACAGCGAGAGAGACAGCGAGAGAGACTGTGAGAGAGACTGCGAGAGATACAGCGAGGGAGAGAGCGAGTGAGACAGCGAGGGAGACAGCGAGAGTACATGGAGAGAGACAGCGAGAGAGACTGCGAGGGAGACGGCCAGGGAGACGGCCAGGGAGACGGCCAGGGAGACGGCCAGGGAGACGGCCAGGGAGACGGCCAGGGAGACGGCCAGGGAGACGACGAGGGAGACGACGAGGGAGACGACGAGGGAGACAGCGAGGGAGACAGCGAGGGAGACAGCGAGGGAGACAGCGAGGGAGACAGCGACAGAGACAGCGACAGAGACAGCGACAGAGACAGCGACAGAGACAGCGAGAGAGACAGCAAGGGAGAAAGCGAGGGAGACAGCGAGAGAGACTGCGAGGGAGACTGCGAGGGAGACTGCGAGGGAGACTGCGAGGGAGACTGCGAGGGAGACTGCGAGGGAGACTGCGAGGGAGACTGCGAGGGAGACTGCGAGGGAGACTGCGAGGGAGACTGCGAGGGAGACAGCGAGAGAGACTGCAAGAGAGACTGCGAGGGAGACAGCGAGAGAGACAGCGAGAGAGACAGCGAGGGAGAAAGCCATGGAGACAGCGAGAGAGACAGCGAGAGAGACAGCGAGAGAGACAGCGAGAGAGACAGCGAGAGAGACAGCGAGAGAGACTGCGTGGGAGACAGCGAGGGAGACAGCGAGAGAGACTGCGAGAAGGACTGCGAGAAGGACTGCGAGAAGGACTGCGAGAAGGACTGCGAGAGAGACAGCGAGGGAGAAAGCGAGAGCGACTTCGAGAGAGACTGCGAGGGAGACAGCGAGAGAGACTGTGAGGGAGACAGCGAGAGAGACTGCGAGAGAGACTGCAAAGGAGACTGCGAGAGAGACAGCGAAGGAGACAGCGAATGAGACAGCGAGAGAGACTGCGAGAGCGACTGCGAGAGCGACTGCGAGAGCGACTGCGAGAGCGACTGCGAGAGCGACTGCTAGGGAGACAGCGAGAGAGGCAGCGAGGGAGACAGCGAGAGAAACTGCGAGGAAGACAGCGAGAGAGACTGCGAGAGAGACGGCGAGGGAGACGGCGAGGGAGACGGCGAGGGAGACTGCGAGGGAGAGAGCGAGGGACACAGTGAGGGAGAAAGCGAGGGAGACAGCGAGGGAGACAGCGAGGGAGACAGCAAGAGAGACTGCGAGGGAGACAGCGAGAGGGACAGCGAGAGAGACAGCGAGGGAGAAAGCGAGGGAGAAAACGAGGGAGAAAGCGAGGGAGACAGCGAGAGAGACTGCGAGGGAGACTGCGAGTGAGACAGCGAGGGAGACAGCGAGGGAGACAGCGAGGGAGACAGCGAGGGAGACAGCGAGGGAGACAGCGAGGGAGACAGCGAGGGAGACTGCGAGAGAGACAGCGAGAGAGACTGCAAAGAAGACTGCGAGGGAGACAGCGAGAGAGACTGCGAGGGAGACTGCGAGTGAGACAGCGAGGGAGACAGCGAGGGAGACAGCGAGGGAGACAGCGAGGGAGACAGCGAGGGAGACAGCGAGAGAGACTGCGAGGGAGACAGCGAGAGAGACAGCGAGAGAGACAGCGAGAGAGACAGCGAGAGAGACAGCAAGGGAGAAAGCGAGGGAGACAGCGAGAGAGACTGCGAGGGAGACTGCGAGGGAGACTGCGAGGGAGACTGCGAGGGAGACTGCGAGGGAGACAGCGAGAGAGACTGCAAGAGAGACTGCGAGGGAGACAGCGAGAGAGACAGCGAGAGAGACAGCGAGAGAGACAGCGAGGGAGAAAGCCATGGAGACAGCGAGAGAGACAGCGAGAGAGACAGCGAGAGAGACAGCGAGAGAGACAGCGAGAGAGACAGCGAGAGAGACTGCGTGGGAGACAGCGAGGGAGACAGCGAGAGAGACTGCGAGAAGGACTGCGAGAAGGACTGCGAGAAGGACTGCGAGAAGGACTGCGAGAAGGACCGCGAGAAGGACTGCGAGAGAGACAGCGAGGGAGAAAGCGAGAGCGACTTCGAGAGAGACTGCGAGGGAGACAGCGAGAGAGACTGTGAGGGAGACAGCGAGAGAGACTGCGAGAGAGACTGCAAAGGAGACTGCGAGAGAGACTGCGAGAGAGACAGCGAGAGAGACAGCGAGAGAGACTGCGAGAGGGACAGCGAGAGAGACTGCGAGAGAGACTGCGAGAGAGACTGCAAGAGAGACTGCGAGAGAGACTGCGAGAGAGACTGCGAGAGAGACTGGGAGGGAGACAGCGAGGGAGACTGCGAGAGAGACTGCGAGAGAGACTGCGAGAGAGACTGCGAGGGAGACAGCGAGGGAGACAGCGAGGGAGACTGCGAGAGAGATGGCGAGAGAGATGGCGAGAGAGACAGTGAGGGAGAGAGCGAGAGAGACTGCGAGGGAGACAGCGAGAGAGACAGCGAGAGAGACTGTGAGAGAGACTGCGAGAGATACAGCGAGGGAGTGAGCGAGTGAGACAGCGAGGGAGACAGCGAGAGTACATTGAGAGAGACAGCGACAGAGACAGAGACAGCGAGTGAGACAGTGAGAGATACTGCTATGGAGTTGGCGAGAGAGACAGCCGGGGATAGAGAGAGAGAGACTGCAAGGGAGACGGCGAGGGAGACGACGAGGGAGACAGCGAGGGAGACAGCGAGAGAGACTGCGAGGGAGACAGCGAGGGAGACAGCGAGGGAGACTGCGAGAGAGACAGCGAGAGAGACAGCGAGGGACACAGCGAGGGACACAGCGAGGGACACAGCGAGGGAGAAAGCGAGAGAGACAGCGAGGGAGAAAGCGAGAGAGACAGCGAGAGAGACAGCGAGAGAGACAGCGAGAGAGACTGCGAGAGAGAGCGCGTGAGACAGCGAGGGAGACAGCGAGGGAGAGAGCGAGAGACACAGCGAGGGAGACAGCGCGGGACACAGTGAGGGAGACAGCGAGAGAGACTGCGAGAGAGAGCGCCTGAGACAGCGAGGGAGACAGCGAGGGAGAGAGCGAGAGACACAGCGAGGGAGACAGCGAGGGAGACAGCGAAGGAGACAGCGAAGGAGACAGCGAAGGAGACAGCGAGAGAGACTGCGAGAGCGACTGCGAGAGCGACTGCGAGAGCGACTGCTAGGGAGACAGCGAGAGAGGCAGCGAGGGAGACAGCGAGGGAGACAGCGAGAGAAACTGCGAGGAAGACAGCGAGAGAGACTGCGAGAGAGACGGCGAGGGAGACAGCGAGGGAGACAGCGAGAGAGACTGCGAGGGAGACAGCGAGAGAGACAGCGAGAGAGACAGCGAGGGAGAAAGCGAGGGAGAAAACGAGGGAGAAAGCGAGGGAGAAAGCGAGGGAGAAAGCGAGGGAGACAGCGAGAGAGACTGTGAGGGAGACTGCGAGTGAGACAGCGAGGGAGACAGCGAGGGAGACAGCGAGGGAGACAGCGAGGGAGACAACGAGGGAGACAGCGAGGGAGACAGCGAGGGAGACTGCGAGAGAGACAGCGAGAGAGACTGCGAGAGAGACAGCGAGAGAGACTGCGAGAGGGACAGCGAGAGAGACTGCGAGAGGGACAGCGAGAGAGACAGCGAGAGAGACAGCGAGGGAGAAAGCGAGGCAGAAAGCGAGGGAGAAAGCGAGGGAGAAAGCGAGGGAGAAAGCGAGGGAGACAGCGAGAGAGACTGCGAGAGAGACTGCGAGAGAGACAGCGAGAGAGACAGCGAGAGAGACAGCGAGAGAGACAGCGAGAGAGACAGCGAGGGAGAAAGCGAGGGAGAAAGCGATGGAGACAGCGAGAGAGACAGCGTGGGAGACAGCGAGGGAGACAGCGAGGGAGACAGCGAGGGAGACAGCGAGGGAGACAGCGAGGGAGACAGCGAGGGAGACAGCGAGGGAGACAGCGAGGGAGACAGCGAGAGAGACTGCGAGAAGGACTGCGAGAGAGACAGCGAGGGAGAAAGCGAGAGCGACTTCGAGAGAGACTGCGAGGGAGACAGCGAGAGAGACTGTGAGGGAAACAGCGAGGGAGACAGCGAGAGAGACTGCGAGAGAGACTGCGAGAGAGACTGCGAGAGAGACTGCGAGAGAGACTGCGAGAGAGACTGCGAGAGATACAGCGAGGGATAGAGCGAGTGAGACAGCGAGGGAGACAGCGAGGGAGACAGCGAGAGTACATTGAGAGAGACAGCGAGAGAGACGGCGAGGGAGACGGCGAGGGAGACGGCGAGGGAGACGGCGAGGGAGACGGCGAGGGAGACGGCGAGGGAGACGGCGAGGGAGACAGCGCTGGAGACAGCGCTGGAGACAGCGAGAGAGACTGCGAGAAGGACTGCGAGAAGGACTGCGAGAGAGACAGTGAGGGAGAAAGCGAGAGCGACTTCGAGAGAGACTGCGAGGGAGACTGCAAGAGAGACTGCGAGGGAGACAGCGAGAGAGACAGCGAGAGAGACAGCGAGAGAGACAGCGAGAGAGACAGCAAGGGAGAAAGCGAGGGAGACAGCGAGAGAGACTGCGAGGGAGACTGCGAGGGAGACTGCGAGGGAGACTGCGAGGGAGACTGCGAGGGAGACTGCGAGGGAGACTGCGAGGGAGACAGCGAGAGAGACTGCAAGAGAGACTGCGAGGGAGACAGCGAGAGAGACAGCGAGAGAGACAGCGAGAGAGACAGCGAGGGAGAAAGCCATGGAGACAGCGAGAGAGACAGCGAGAGAGACAGCGAGAGAGACAGCGAGAGAGACAGCGAGAGAGACAGCGAGAGAGACTGCGTGGGAGACAGAGAGGGAGACAGCGAGAGAGACTGCGAGAAGGACTGCGAGAAGGACTGCGAGAAGGACTGCGAGAAGGACTGCGAGAAGGACTGCGAGAAGGACTGCGAGAAGGACTGCGAGAAGGACTGCGAGAGAGACAGCGAGGGAGAAAGCGAGAGCGACTTCGAGAGAGACTGCGAGGGAGACAGCGAGAGAGACTGTGAGGGAGACAGCGAGAGAGACTGCGAGAGAGACTGCAAAGGAGACTGCGAGAGAGACTGCGAGAGAGACAGCGAGAGAGACAGCGAGAGAGACTGCGAGAGGGACAGCGAGAGAGACTGCGAGAGAGACTGCGAGAGAGACTGCGAGAGAGACTGCGAGAGAGACTGCGAGAGAGACTGCGAGAGAGACTGGGAGGGAGACTGTGAGGGAGACAGCGAGAGAGACTGCGAGAGAGACTGCAAAGGAGACTGCGAGAGAGACTGCGAGAGAGACAGCGAGAGAGACAGCGAGAGAGACTGCGAGAGGGACAGCGAGAGAGACTGCGAGAGAGACTGCGAGAGAGACTGCGAGAGAGACTGCGAGAGAGACTGCGAGAGAGACTGCGAGAGAGACTGCGAGAGAGACTGGGAGGGAGACAGCGAGGGAGACTGCGAGAGAGACTGCGAGAGAGACTGCGAGAGAGACTGCGAGAGAGACTGCGAGGGAGACAGCGAGGGAGACAGCGAGGGAGACTGCGAGAGAGATGGCGAGAGAGATGGCGAGAGAGACAGTGAGGGAGAGAGCGAGAGAGACTGCGAGGGAGACAGCGAGAGAGACAGCGAGAGAGACTGTGAGAGAGACTGCGAGAGATACAGCGAGGGAGTGAGCGAGTGAGACAGCGAGGGAGACAGCGAGAGTACATTGAGAGAGACAGCGACAGAGACAGAGACAGCGAGGGAGACAGTGAGAGATACTGCTATGGAGTTGGCGAGAGAGACAGCCGGGGATAGAGAGAGAGAGACTGCAAGGGAGACGGCGAGGGAGACGACGAGGGAGACAGCGAGGGAGACAGCGAGAGAGACTGCGAGGGAGACAGCGAGGGAGACAGCGAGGGAGACTGCGAGAGAGACAGCGAGAGAGACAGCGAGGGACACAGCGAGGGACACAGCGAGGGACACAGCGAGGGACACAGCGAGGGAGAAAGCGAGAGAGACAGCGAGGGAGAAAGCGAGAGAGACAGCGAGAGAGACAGCGAGAGAGACAGCGAGAGAGACTGCGAGAGAGAGCGCGTGAGACAGCGAGGGAGACAGCGAGGGAGAGAGCGAGAGACACAGCGAGGGAGACAGCGCGGGACACAGTGAGGGAGACAGCGAGAGAGACTGCGAGAGAGAGCGCCTGAGACAGCGAGGGAGACAGCGAGGGAGAGAGCGAGAGACACAGCGAGGGAGACAGCGAGGGAGACAGCGAAGGAGACAGCGAAGGAGACAGCGAAGGAGACAGCGAGAGAGACTGCGAGAGCGACTGCGAGAGCGACTGCGAGAGCGACTGCTAGGGAGACAGCGAGAGAGGCAGCGAGGGAGACAGCGAGGGAGACAGCGAGAGAAACTGCGAGGAAGACAGCGAGAGAGACTGCGAGAGAGACGGCGAGGGAGACAGCGAGGGAGACAGCGAGGGAGACAGCAAGAGAGACTGCGAGGGAGACAGCGAGAGAGACAGCGAGAGAGACAGCGAGGGAGAAAGCGAGGGAGAAAACGAGGGAGAAAGCGAGGGAGAAAGCGAGGGAGACAGCGAGAGAGACTGTGAGGGAGACTGCGAGTGAGACAGCGAGGGAGACAGCGAGGGAGACAGCGAGGGAGACAACGAGGGAGACAACGAGGGAGACAGCGAGGGAGACTGCGAGAGAGACAGCGAGAGAGACAGCGAGAGAGACAGCGAGAGAGACTGCGAGAGGGACAGCGAGAGAGACTGCGAGAGGGACAGCGAGAGAGACAGCGAGAGAGACAGCGAGGGAGAAAGCGAGGCAGAAAGCGAGGGAGAAAGCGAGGGAGAAAGCGAGGGAGACAGCGAGAGAGACTGCGAGAGAGACTGCGAGAGAGACAGCGAGAGAGACAGCGAGAGAGACAGCGAGAGAGACAGCGAGAGAGACAGCAAGAGAGACAGCAAGAGAGACAGCGAGGGAGAAAGCGAGGGAGAAAGCGATGGAGACAGCGAGAGAGACAGCGTGGGAGACAGCGAGGGAGACAGCGAGGGAGACAGCGAGGGAGACAGCGAGGGAGACAGCGAGGGAGACAGCGAGGGAGACAGCGAGGGAGACAGCGAGGGAGACAGCGAGGGAGACAGCGAGAGAGACTGCGAGAAGGACTGCGAGAGAGACAGCGAGGGAGAAAGCGAGGGAGAAAGCGAGAGCGACTTCGAGAGAGACTGCGAGGGAGACAGCGAGAGAGACTGTGAGGGAAACAGCGAGGGAGACAGCGAGAGAGACTGCGAGAGAGACTGCGAGAGAGACTGCGAGAGATACAGCGAGGGATAGAGCGAGTGAGACAGCGAGGGAGACAGCGAGAGTACATTGAGAGAGACAGCGAGAGAGACGGCGAGGGAGACGGCGAGGGAGACGGCGAGGGAGACGGCGAGGGAGACGGCGAGGGAGACGGCGAGGGAAACGGCGAGGGAGACGGCGAGGGAGACGGCGAGGGAGACGGCGAGGGAGACGACGAGGGAGACAGCGAGGGAGACAGCGAGGGAGACAGCGAGGGAGACAGCGAGGGAGACAGCGAGGGAGACTGCGAGAGACACAGCGAGGGACACAGCGAGGGACACAGCGAGGGACACAGCGAGGGACACAGCGAGGGAAACAGCGAGGGAGACAGCGAGAGAGACAGCGAGAGAGACAGCGAGAGAGACAGCGAGAGAGACTGCGAGAGAGAGCGCGTGAGACAGCGAGGGAGACAGCGAGGGAGACAGCGAGGGAGACAGCGAGGGAGAGAGCGAGAGATACAGCGAGGGAAACAGCGAGAGAGACTGCAAGAGAGACTGCAAGGGAGACAGCGAGAGAGACAGCGAGAGAGACAGCGAGGAAGACTGCGAGAGAGACTGCGAGAGAGACTGCAAAGGAGACTGCGAGGGAGACTGCGAGAGAGACAGCGAGAGTGACAGCGAGGGACACAGCGAGGGACACAGCGAGGGACACAGCGAGGGACACAGCGAGGGAAACAGCGAGGGAGACAACGAGAGAGAATGCGAGAGAGATCGCGTGAGACAGCGTGGGAGGCAGCGAGGGACACAGCGAGAGAAACTGCGAGGAAGACTGCGAGAGAGACTGCGAGAGAGACTGCAAAGGAGACTGCGAGGGAGACTGCGAGAGAGACAGCGAAGGACACAGCGAGGGACACAGCGAGGAAAACAGCGAGGGAGACAGCGAGAGAGACAGCGAGAGAGACTGCGAGAGAGACTGCGAGAGAGACTGCGAGAGAGAGCGCGTGAGACAGCGAGGGAGACAGCGAGGGAGAGAGCGAGAGATACAGCGAGGGAAACAGCGAGAGAGACTGCAAGAGAGACTGCAAGGGAGACAGCGAGAGAGACAGCGAGAGAGACAGCGAGAGAGACAGCGAGAGAGGCAGCGAGAGAGGCAGCGAGAGAGGCAGCGAGAGAGGCAGCGAGAGAGGCAGCGAGAGAGACAGCGAGAGAGACAGCGAGAGAGACAGCGAGAGAGACAGCGAGGGAGACAGCGAGGGAGACAGCGAGGGAGACAGCGAGGGAGACAGCGAGGGAGACAGCGAGGGAGAAAGCCATGGAGACAGCGAGAGAGACAGCGAGAGAGACTGCGTGGGAGACAGCGAGGGAGACAGCGAGGGAGACAGCGAGGGAGACAGCGAGGGAGACAGCGAGGGAGACAGCGAGGGAGACAGCGAGGGAGACAGCGAGGGAGACAGCGAGGGAGACAGCGAGGGAGACAGCGCTGGAGACAGCACTGGAGACAGCGAGAGAGACTGCGAGAAGGACTGCGAGAGAGACAGTGAGGGAGAAAGCGAGAGCGACTTCGAGAGAGACTGCGAGGGAGACTGCAAGAGAGACTGCGAGGGAGACAGCGAGAGAGACAGCGAGAGAGACAGCGAGAGAGACAGCGAGAGAGACAGCGAGGGAGACAGCGAGAGAGACTGCGAGAGAGACTGCGAGGGAGACTGCGAGGGAGACTGCGAGGGAGACAGCGTGGGAGACAGTGAGGGAGACAGTGAGGGAGACAGCGAGGGAGACAGCGAGGGAGACAGCGAGGGAGACAGCGAGGGAGACAGCGAGGGAGACAGCGAGGGAGACAGCGAGGGAGACAGCGAGGGAGACTGCGAGGGAGACTGCGAGGGAGACTGCGAGGGAGACTGCGAGGGAGACTGCGAGAGAGACAGCGAGAGAGACTGCGAAGGAGACTGCGAGAGAGACTGCGAGAGAGACGGCGAGAGAGACTGCGAGAGAGACTGCGAGAGAGACTGCGAGAGGGACAGCGAGAGAGACTGCGAGAGAGACTGCGAGAGAGACTTCGAGAGAGACTGCGAGAGAGACTGGGAGGGAGACAGCGAGGGAGACAGCGAGGGAGACTGCGAGAGAGACTGCGAGAGAGACTGCGAGAGAGACTGCGAGAGAGACTGCGAGAGAGACTGCGAGAGAGACTGCAAAGGAGACTGCGAGAGAGACTGCGAGAGAGACTGCGAGAGAGACGGCGAGAGAGACTGCGAGAGAGACTGCGAGAGGGACAGCGAGAGAGACTGCGAGAGGGACAGCGAGAGAGACTGCGAGAGAGACTGGGAGGGAGACAGCGAGGGAGACTGCGAGAGAGACTGCGAGAGAGACTGCGAGAGAGACTGCGAGAGAGACTGCGAGGGAGACTGCGAGGGAGACTGCGAGGGAGACTGCGAGGGAGACTGCGAGAGATACAGCGAGGGATAGAGCGAGTGAGACAGCGAGAGTACATTGAGAGAGACAGCGAGAGAGACTGCGAGAGAGACGGCCAGGGAGACGGCCAGGGAGACGGCCAGGGAGACGGCCAGGGAGACGGCCAGGGAGACGGCCAGGGAGACGGCCAGGGAGACGGCCAGGGAGACGGCGAGGGAGACAGCGAGGGAGACAGCGAGGGAGACAGCGAGGGAGACAGCGAGGGAGACAGCGACAGAGACAGCGACAGAGACAGCGACAGAGACAGCGACAGCGACAGAGACAGCGACAGAGACAGAGACAGAGACAGAGACAGCGAGGGAGACAGTGAGAGATACTGCTATGGAGATAGCGAGAGAGACAGCCGGGGATACAGAGAGAGTGACTGCAAGGGAGACGGCGAGGGAGACGACGAGGGAGACAGCGAGGGAGACAGCGAGAGAGACTGCGAGGGAGACAGCGAGGGAGACAGCGAGGGAGACAGCGAGGGAGACAGCGAGGGAGAGTGTGAGAGAGACAGCGAGGGACACAGCGAGGGCAACAGCGAGAGAAACTGCGAGAGAGAGTGCGTGAGACAGCGAGGGAGACAGCGAGGGAGAGAGCGAGAGAGACTGCGAGGGAGACAGCGAGAGAGACAGCGAGAGAGACTGTGAGAGAGACTGCGAGAGATACAGCGAGGGAGAGAGCGAGTGAGACAGCGAGGGAGACAGCGAGAGTACATGGAGAGAGACAGCGAGAGAGACTGCGAGGGAGACGGCCAGGGAGACGGCCAGGGAGACGGCCAGGGAGACGGCCAGGGAGACGGCCAGGGAGACGGCCAGGGAGACGACGAGGGAGACGACGAGGGAGACAGCGAGGGAGACAGCGAGGGAGACAGCGAGGGAGACAGCGACAGAGACAGCGACAGAGACAGCGACAGAGACAGCGACAGAGACAGCGAGAGAGACAGCAAGGGAGAAAGCGAGGGAGACAGCGAGAGAGACTGCGAGGGAGACTGCGAGGGAGACTGCGAGGGAGACTGCGAGGGAGACTGCGAGGGAGACTGCGAGGGAGACTGCGAGGGAGACTGCGAGGGAGACTGCGAGGGAGACTGCGAGGGAGACAGCGAGAGAGACTGCAAGAGAGACTGCGAGGGAGACAGCGAGAGAGACAGCGAGAGAGACAGCGAGAGAGACAGCGAGGGAGAAAGCCATGGAGACAGCGAGAGAGACAGCGAGAGAGACAGCGAGAGAGACAGCGAGAGAGACAGCGAGAGAGACAGCGAGAGAGACAGCGAGAGAGACTGCGTGGGAGACAGCGAGGGAGACAGCGAGAGAGACTGCGAGAAGGACTGCGAGAAGGACTGCGAGAAGGACTGCGAGAAGGACTGCGAGAAGGACTGCGAGAGAGACAGCGAGGGAGAAAGCGAGAGCGACTTCGAGAGAGACTGCGAGGGAGACAGCGAGAGAGACTGTGAGGGAGACAGCGAGAGAGACTGCGAGAGAGACTGCAAAGGAGACTGCGAGAGAGACTGCGAGAGAGACAGCGAGAGAGACAGCGAGAGAGACTGCGAGAGGGACAGCGAGAGAGACTGCGAGAGAGACTGCGAGAGAGACTGCGAGAGAGACTGCGAGAGAGACTGCGAGAGAGACTGGGAGGGAGACAGCGAGGGAGACTGCGAGAGAGACTGCGAGAGAGACTGCGAGAGAGACTGCGAGGGAGACAGCGAGGGAGACAGCGAGGGAGACAGCGAGGGAGACTGCGAGAGAGATGGCGAGAGAGATGGCGAGAGAGACAGTGAGGGAGAGAGCGAGAGAGACTGCGAGGGAGACAGCGAGAGAGACAGCGAGAGAGACTGTGAGAGAGACTGCGAGAGATACAGCGAGGGAGTGAGCGAGTGAGACAGCGAGGGAGAAAGCGAGAGTACATTGAGAGAGACAGCGACAGAGACAGAGACAGCGAGGGAGACAGTGAGAGATACTGCTATGGAGTTGGCGAGAGAGACAGCCGGGGATAGAGAGAGAGAGACTGCAAGGGAAGCGGCGAGGGAGACGACGAGGGAGACAGCGAGGGAGACAGCGAGAGAGACTGCGAGGGAGACAGCGAGGGAGACAGCGAGGGAGACTGCGAGAGAGACAGCGAGAGAGACAGCGAGGGACACAGCGAGGGACACAGCGAGGGACACAGCGAGGGAGAAAGCGAGAGAGACAGCGAGGGAGAAAGCGAGAGAGACAGCGAGAGAGACAGCGAGAGAGACAGCGAGAGAGACTGCGAGAGAGAGCGCGTGAGACAGCGAGGGAGACAGCGAGGGAGAGAGCGAGAGACACAGCGAGGGAGACAGCGCGGGACACAGTGAGGGAGACAGCGAGAGAGACTGCGAGAGAGAGCGCCTGAGACAGCGAGGGAGACAGCGAGGGAGAGAGCGAGAGACACAGCGAGGGAGACAGCGAGGGAGACAGCGAAGGAGACAGCGAAGGAGACAGCGAGAGAGACAGCGAGAGAGACAGCGAGAGCGACTGCGAGAGCGACTGCGAGAGCGACTGCGAGAGCGACTGCTAGGGAGACAGCGAGAGAGGCAGCGAGGGAGACAGCGAGGGAGACAGCGAGAGAAACTGCGAGGAAGACAGCGAGAGAGACTGCGAGAGAGACGGCGAGGGAGACAGCGAGGGAGACAGCAAGAGAGACTGCGAGGGAGACAGCGAGAGAGACAGCGAGAGAGACAGCGAGGGAGAAAGCGAGGGAGAAAACGAGGGAGAAAGCGAGGGAGAAAGCGAGGGAGACAGCGAGAGAGACTGTGAGGGAGACTGCGAGTGAGACAGCGAGGGAGACAGCGAGGGAGACAACGAGGGAGACAGCGAGGGAGACAGCGAGGGAGACTGCGAGAGAGACAGCGAGAGAGACTGCGAGAGAGACAGCGAGAGAGACTGCGAGAGGGACAGCGAGAGAGACTGCGAGAGGGACAGCGAGAGAGACTGCGAGAGGGACAGCGAGAGAGACAGCGAGAGAGACAGCGAGGGAGAAAGCGAGGCAGAAAGCGAGGGAGAAAGCGAGGGAGAAAGCGAGGGAGAAAGCGAGGGAGACAGCGAGAGAGACTGCGAGAGAGACAGCGAGAGAGACAGCGAGAGAGACAGCGAGAGAGACAGCGAGAGAGACAGCAAGAGAGACAGCGAGGGAGAAAGCGAGGGAGAAAGCGATGGAGACAGCGAGAGAGACAGCGTGGGAGACAGCGAGGGAGACAGCGAGGGAGACAGCGAGGGAGACAGCGAGGGAGACAGCGAGGGAGACAGCGAGAGAGACTGCGAGAAGGACTGCGAGAGAGACAGCGAGGGAGAAAGCGAGAGCGACTTCGAGAGAGACTGCGAGGGAGACAGCGAGAGAGACTGTGAGGGAAACAGCGAGGGAGACAGCGAGAGTACATTGAGAGAGACAGCGAGAGAGACGGCGAGGGAGACGGCGAGGGAGACGGCGAGGGAGACGGCGAGGGAGACGGCGAGGGAGACGGCGAGGGAGACGGCGAGGGAGACGGCGAGGGAGACGGCGAGGGAGACGGCGAGGGAGACGGCGAGGGAGACGGCGAGGGAGACGGCGAGGGAGACAGCGAGGGAGACTGCGAGAGAGACAGCGAGGGACACAGCGAGGGACACAGCGAGGGACACAGCGAGGGACACAGCGAGGGACACAGCGAGGGACACAGCGAGGGAAACAGCGAGGGAGACAGCGAGAGAGACAGCGAGAGAGACAGCGAGAGAGACAGCGAGAGAGACTGCGAGAGAGAGCGCGTGAGACAGCGAGGGAGACAGCGAGGGAGAGAGCGAGAGATACAGCGAGGGAAACAGCGAGAGAGACTGCAAGAGAGACTGCAAGGGAGACAGCGAGAGAGACAGCGAGAGAGACAGCGAGGAAGACTGCGAGAGAGACTGCGAGAGAGACTGCAAAGGAGACTGCGAGGGAGACTGCGAGAGAGACAGCGAGAGAGACAGCGAGGGACACAGCGAGGGACACAGCGAGGGACACAGCGAGGGAAACAGCGAGGGAGACAACGAGAGAGAATGCGAGAGAGATCGCGTGAGACAGCGTGGGAGGCAGCGAGGGACACAGCGAGAGAAACTGCGAGGAAGACTGCGAGAGAGACTGCGAGAGAGACTGCAAAGGAGACTGCGAGGGAGACTGTGAGAGAGACAGCGAAGGACACAGCGAGGGACACAGCGAGGAAAACAGCGAGGGAGACAGCGAGAGAGACAGCGAGAGAGACTGCGAGAGAGACTGCGAGAGAGACTGCGAGAGAGAGCGCGTGAGACAGCGAGGGAGACAGCGAGGGAGAGAGCGAGGGAGAGAGCGAGAGATACAGCGAGGGAAACAGCGAGAGAGACTGCAAGAGAGACTGCAAGGGAGACAGCGAGAGAGACAGCGAGAGAGACAGCGAGAGAGGCAGCGAGAGAGGCAGCGAGAGAGGCAGCGAGAGAGGCAGCGAGAGAGACAGCGAGAGAGACAGCGAGAGAGACAGCGAGAGAGACAGCGAGGGAGACAGCGAGGGAGACAGCGAGGGAGACAGCGAGGGAGACAGCGAGGGAGACAGCGAGGGAGACAGCGAGGGAGACAGCGAGGGAGACAGCGAGGGAGACAGCGAGGGAGAAAGCCATGGAGACAGCGAGAGAGACAGCGAGAGAGACTGCGTGGGAGACAGCGAGGGAGACAGCGAGGGAGACAGCGAGGGAGACAGCGAGGGAGACAGCGAGGGAGACAGCGAGGGAGACAGCGAGGGAGACAGCGAGGGAGACAGCGAGGGAGACAGCGAGGGAGACAGCGAGGGAGACAGCGAGGGAGACAGCGCTGGAGACAGCACTGGAGACAGCGAGAGAGACTGCGAGAAGGACTGCGAGAAGGACTGCGAGAGAGACAGTGAGGGAGAAAGCGAGAGCGACTTCGAGAGAGACTGCGAGGGAGACTGCAAGAGAGACTGCGAGGGAGACAGCGAGAGAGACAGCGAGAGAGACAGCGAGAGAGACAGCGAGAGAGACAGCGAGGGAGACAGCGAGAGAGACTGCGAGAGAGACTGCGAGGGAGACTGCGAGGGAGACTGCGAGGGAGACAGCGTGGGAGACAGTGAGGGAGACAGTGAGGGAGACAGCGAGGGAGACAGCGAGGGAGACAGCGAGGGAGACAGCGAGGGAGACAGCGAGGGAGACTGCGAGGGAGACTGCGAGGGAGACTGCGAGGGAGACTGCGAGGGAGACTGCGAGGGAGACTGCGAGGGAGACTGCGAGAGAGACAGCGAGAGAGACTGCAAAGGAGACTGCGAGAGAGACTGCGAGAGAGACTGCGAGAGAGACGGCGAGAGAGACTGCGAGAGAGACTGCGAGAGGGACAGCGAGAGAGACTGCGAGAGAGACTGCGAGAGAGACTTCGAGAGAGACTGCGAGAGAGACTGGGAGGGAGACAGCGAGGGAGACTGCGAGAGAGACTGCGAGAGAGACTGCGAGAGAGACTGCGAGAGAGACTGCGAGAGAGACTGCAAAGGAGACTGCGAGAGAGACTGCGAGAGAGACTGCGAGAGAGACGGCGAGAGAGACTGCGAGAGAGACTGCGAGAGGGACAGCGAGAGAGACTGCGAGAGGGACAGCGAGAGAGACTGCGAGAGAGACTGCGAGAGAGACTGCGAGAGAGACTGCGAGAGAGACTGGGAGGGAGACAGCGAGGGAGACTGCGAGAGAGACTGCGAGAGAGACTGCGAGAGAGACTGCGAGAGAGACTGCGAGGGAGACTGCGAGGGAGACTGCGAGGGAGACTGCGAGAGATACAGCGACAGAGACAGCGACAGAGACAGCGACAGCGACAGAGACAGCGACAGAGACAGCGACAGAGACAGCGACAGAGACAGCGAGGGAGACAGCGAGGGAGACAGCGAGGGAGACAGCGAGGGAGACAGCGAGGGAGACAGCGAGGGAGACAGCGAGGGAGACAGTGAGAGATACTGCTATGGAGTTGGCGAGAGAGACAGCCGGGGATACAGAGAGAGTGACTGCAAGGGAGACGGCGAGGGAGACGACGAGGGAGACAGCGAGGGAGACAGCGAGGGAGACAGCGAGGGAGACAGCGAGGGAGACAGCGAGGGAGACAGCGAGGGAGACAGCGAGGGAGACTGCGAGAGAGACAGCGAGGGACACAGCGAGGGACACAGCGAGGGACACAGCGAGGGACACAGTGAGGGACACAGCGAGGGACACAGCGAGGGAGAAAGCGAGAGAGACAGCGAGGGAGAAAGCGAGAGAGACAGCGAGAGAGACAGCGAGAGAGACTGCGAGAGAGAGCGCGTGAGACAGCGAGGGAGACAGCGAGGGAGAGAGCGAGAGACACAGCGAGGGAGACAGCGAGGGACACAGCGAGGGAGACAGCGAGAGAGACTGCGAGAGAGACTGCGAGAGAGTGCGCATGAGACAGCGAGGGAGACAGCGAGGGAGAGAGCGAGAGACACAGCGAGGGAGACAGCGAGGGAGACAGCGAGGGAGACAGCGAAGGAGACAGCGAGAGAGACTGCGAGAGCGACTGCGAGAGCGACTGCGAGAGCGACTGCTAGGGAGACAGCGAGAGAGGCAGCGAGGGAGACAGCGAGGGAGACAGCGAGAGAAACTGCGAGGAAGACAGCGAGAGAGACTGCGAGAGAGACGGCGAGGGAGACGGCGAGGGAGACTGCGAGGGAGAGAGCGAGGGACACAGTGAGGGAGACAGCGAGGGAGACAGCGAGAAGACAGCGAGGGAGACAGCAAGAGAGACTGCGAGGGAGACTGCAAAGGAGACTGCGAGGGAGACTGCGAGAGTGACTGCGAGAGTGACTGCGAGAGAGACTGCGAGGGAGACTGCGAGGGAGACTGCGAGGGAGCCTGCGAGAGAGACTGCGAGAGAGACAGCGAGAGAGACTGTGAGAGAGACTGTGAGAGAGACTGCGAGAGAGACTGCGAGAGATACAGCGAGGGATAGAGCAAGTGAGACAGCGAGGGAGACAGCGACAGAGACAGCGACAGAGACAGCGACAGAGACAGCGACAGAGACAGTGAGAGAGACTGCTATGGAGATAGCGAGAGAGACAGCCGGGGATACAGAGAGAGTGACTGCAAGGGAGACGGCGAGGGAGACGGCGAGGGAGACGGCGAGGGAGACGGCGAGGGAGACAGCGAGGGAGACAGCGAGGGAGACAGTGAGGGAGACAGCGAGAGAGACTGCGAGAGAGAGCGCGTGAGACAGCGAGGGAGAGAGCGAGACACACAGCGAGGGAGACAGCGAGAGAGACTGCAAGAGAGACTGCAAGGGAGACAGCGAGAGAGACAGCGAGAGAGACAGCGAGAGAGACAGCGAGAGAGACAGCGAGAGAGACAGCGAGGGAGAAAGCGATGGAGACAGCGAGAGAGACTGCGTGGGAGACAGCGAGGGAGACAGCGAGGGAGACAGCGAGGGAGACAGCGAGGGAGACAGCGAGGGAGACAGCGAGGGAGACAGCGAGGGAGACAGCGTTGGAGACAGCGTTGGAGACAGCGTTGGAGACAGCGAGAGAGACTGCGAGAGAGACTGCGAGAGAGACTGCGAGAGAGACTGCGAGAGAGACTGCGAGAGAGACTGCGAGAGAGACTGCGAGGGAGACAGCGAGAGAGACAGCGAGAGAGACAGCGAGGGAGAAAGCGAGGGAGACAGCGAGAGAGACTGCGAGGGAGACTGCGAGGGAGACTGCGAGGGAGACTGCGAGGGAGACAGCGTGGGAGACAGCGTGGGAGACAGCGTGGGAGACAGCGAGGGAGACAGCGAGGGAGACAGCGAGGGAGACAGCGAGGGAGACAGCGAGGGAGACAGCGAGGGAGATAGCGAGGGAGACAGCGAGAGAGACAGCGAGAGAGACAGCGAGAGAGAATGCGAGAAGGACTGCGAGAAGGACTGCGAGAAGGACTGCGAGAGAGACAGCGAGGGAGAAAGTGAGAGCGACTGCGAGAGAGACTGCGAGGGAGACTGTGAGGGAGACAGCGAAAGAGACTGCGAGGGAGACTGCGAGGGAGACAGCGTGGGAGACAGCGTGGGAGACAGCGTGGGAGACAGCGTGGGAGACAGCGAGGGAGACAGCGAGGGAGACAGCGAGGGAGACAGCGAGGGAGACAGCGAGGGAGACAGCGAGGGAGACAGCGAGAGAGACAGCGAGAGAGACAGCGAGAGAGACAGCGAGAGAGACAGCGAGAGAGACTGCGAGAAGGACTGCGAGAAGGACTGCGAGAAGGACTGCGAGAAGGACTGCGAGAGAGACAGCGAGGGAGAAAGTGAGAGCGACTGCGAGAGAGACTGCGAGGGAGACTGTGAGGGAGACAGCGAAAGAGACTGCGAGGGAAACTGCGAGGCAGACTGCGAGGGAGACTGCGAGAGAGACAGCGAGAGAGACAGCGAGAGAGACTGCAAAGGAGACTGCGAGAGAGACAGCGAGAGAGACTGCAAAGGAGACTGCGAGAGAGACTGCGAGGGAGACTGCGAGAGAGACTGCGAGAGAGACTGCGAGAGAGACTGCGAGAGAGACTGCGAGAGAGACTGCGAGAGAGACTGCGAGGGAGAAAGCGAGGGAGAAAGCGAGGGAGAAAGCGTGAGAGAAAGCGTGAGAGACTGTGTGGGAGACTGCAAGGGAGACAGCGAGAGAGACTGTGAGGGAGACAGCGAGAGAGACTGCGAGAGGGATAGTGAGGGAGACTGCGAGGGAGACAGCGAGGGAGACAGCGAGGGAGACAGCGAGGGAGACAGCGAGGGTGACAGCGAGGGTGACAGCGAGAGAGAGAGCGAGGTAGACAGCGAGGGTAACAGCGAGGGAGACTGCGAGGGAGACAGCGAGCGAGACTGCGAGAGAGACTGCGAGGGAGAGAGCGAGGGAGAAAGCGAGAGAGACTGCGAGGGAGACAGCGATAGAAACTGCGAGGGAGTCAGCGAGAGAGACAGCGAGAGAGACAGCGAGAGAGACTGCGAGAGAGACTGCGAGAGAGACTGCGAGAGAGACTGCGAGAGAGACTGCGAGAGAGACCTCGAGGGAGACAGCGAGGGAGACAGCGAGGGAGACAGCGAGAGAGACTGTGAGGGAGACAGCGAGGGAGACAGTGAGAGAGACAGCGAGAGACACTGTGAGGGAGACAGCGAGAGAGACTGCGAGGGAGGAAGCGAGAGAAACTGCGAGTGAGACTGCTATGGAGATAGCGAGAGAGACAGCGAGGGATACAGCGAGAGACACTGCGAGAGAGAATGCGAGAGAGAATGCGAGGGAGACAGCGATTAAGACGGCGAGGGAGAGAGCGAGAGAGACAGCGAGGTAGACAGCGAGAGAGACTTCGAGAGAGACTGCGAGGGAGGCAGCGAGAGAGACAGCGAGGGAGACAGCGAGGGAGACAGCGAGGTAGACAGCGAGAGAGACTTCGAGAGAGACTGCGAGGGAGGCAGCGAGGGAGACAGCGAGGGAGACAGCGAGGGAGACAGCGAGGGAGACAGCGAGGGAGACTGCGAGAGAGACTGCGAGGGACACAGCGAGAGAGACTGCAAGGGAGACAACGAGAGAGAATGCGAGAGAGATCGCGTGAGACTGCGAGGGAGACAGCGTGGGAGGCAGCGAGGGAGACAGCGAGAGAAACTGAGAGGAAGACTGCGAGAGAGACTGCGAGAGAGACTGCGAGAGAGACTGCGAGAGAGACTGCGAGGGACACAGCGAGGAAGACAGCGAGAGAGACTGCGAGAGAGACAGCGAGGGAGACAACGAGTGAGACTGCGAGGGAGAGAGCGAGGGGGAGAGCGAGGGGGAGAGCGAGGGACACAGCGAGGGAGACAGCGAGGGAGAGAGCGAGGGAGACGGTGAGGGAGACTGCGAGGGAGAGAGCGAGGAACACAGTGAGGGAGAGAGCGAGGGAGAGAGCGAGGGAGACAGCGAGGGAGACAGCGAGGGAGACAGCGAGGGAGACAGCTAGAGAGACTGCAAGAGAGACTGCAAGAGAGACTGCAAGAGAGACTGCGAGGGAGACAGCGAGAGAGACAGCGAGAGAGACAGCGAGAGAGACAGCGAGGGAGAAAGCCATGGAGACAGCGAGAGAGACAGCGAGAGAGACAGCGAGAGAGACAGCGAGAGAGACAGCGAGAGAGACAGCGAGAGAGACAGCGAGAGAGACAGCGAGAGAGACAGCGAGAGAGACTGCGTGGGAGACAGCGAGGGAGACAGCGAGAGAGACTGCGAGAAGGACTGCGAGAAGGACTGCGAGAGAGACAGCGAGGGAGAAAGCGAGAGCGACTTCGAGAGAGACTGCGAGGGAGACAGCGAGAGAGACAGCGAGAGAGACTGCGAGAGAGACTGCGAGAGAGACAGCGAGAGAGACAGCGAGAGGGACAGCGAGAGAGACTGCGAGAGGGACAGCGAGAGAGACTGCGAGAGGGACAGCGAGAGAGACTGCGAAAGAGACTGCGAGAGAGACTGCGAGAGAGACTGGGAGGGAGACAGCGAGGGAGACTGCGAGAGAGACTGCGAGAGAGACTGCGAGAGAGACTGCGAGAGAGACTGCGAGAGAGACTGCGAGGGAGACTGCGAGGGAGACAGCGAGGGAGACAGCGAGGGAGACAGCGAGGGAGACAGCGAGGGAGACTGCGAGAGAGATGGCGAGAGAGATGGAGAGAGAGACGGCGAGAGAGACGGCGAGAGAGACGGCGAGAGAGACAGTGAGGGAGAGAGCGAGAGAGACAGCGAGAGAGACTGTGAGAGAGACTGCGAGAGAGACGGCGAGGGAGACGGCGAGGGAGACGGCGAGGGAGACGGCGAGGGAGACAGCGAGGGAGACAGCGAGGGAGACAGCGAGGGACACAGCGAGGGACACAGCGAGGGACACAGCGAGAGAGACAGCGAGAGAGACAGCGAGAGAGACAGCGAGAGAGAGCGCGAGAGACAGCGAGGGAGACAGCGAGAGATACAGCGAGGGAAACAGCGAGAGAGACTGCAAGAGAGACTGCAAGAGAGACTGCGAGAGAGACTGCGAGGAAGACAGCGAGAGAGACGGCGAGGGAGACGGTGAGGGAGACTGCGAGGGAGAGAGCGAGGGACACAGTGAGGGAGACAGCGAGGGAGACAGCGAGGGAGACAGCGAGGGAGACAGCGAGAGAGACTGCAAGAGAGACTGCGAGGGAGACAGCGAGAGGTACAGCGAGAGAGACAGCGAGAGAGACAGCGAGAGAGACAGCGAGAGAGACAGCGAGAGAGACAGCGAGAGAGACAGCGAGGGAGAAAGCCATGGAGACAGCGAGAGAGACAGCGAGAGAGACAGCGAGAGAGACAGCGAGAGAGACAGCGAGAGAGACAGCGAGAGAGACTGCGTGGCAGACAGCGAGGGAGACAGCGAGAGAGACTGCGAGAAGGACTGCGAGAAGGACTGCGAGAAGGACTGCGAGAGAGACAGCGAGGGAGAAAGCGAGAGCGACTTCGAGAGAGACTGCGAGGGAGACAGCGAGAGAGACTGTGAGGGAGACAGCGAGAGAGACTGGGAGGGAGACAGCGAGGGAGACTGCGAGAGAGACTGCGAGAGAGACTGGGAGGGAGACAGCGAGGGAGACTGCGAGAGAGACTGCGAGAGAGACTGCGAGAGTGACTGCGAGAGAGACTGCGAGAGAGACTGCGAGGGAGACAGCGAGGGAGACTGCGAGAGAGATGGCGAGAGAGATGGAGAGAGAGACGGCGAGAGAGACAGTGAGGGAGAGAGCGAGAGAGACAGCGAGAGAGACAGCGAGAGAGACTGTGAGAGAGACTGCGAGAGATACAGCGAGGGAGAGAGCGAGTGAGACAGCGAGGGAGACAGCGAGAGTACATTGAGAGAGACAGCGAGAGAGACAGCGAGAGAGACAGCGAGGGAGACGGCCAGGGAGACGGCCAGGGAGACGGCCAGGGAGACGGCCAGGGAGACGGCCAGGGAGACGGCCAGGGAGACGGCGAGGGAGACAGCGAGGGAGACAGCGAGGGAGACAGCGACGGAGACAGCGACGGAGACAGCGACAGAGACAGCGACAGAGACAGCGACAGAGACAGCGACAGAGACAGCGACAGAGACAGCGACAGAGACAGAGACAGAGACAGAGACAGCGAGGGAGACAGCGAGGGAGACAGTGAGAGATACTGCTATGGAGTTGGCGAGAGAGACAGCCGGGGATACAGAGAGAGTGACTGCAAGGGAGACGGCGAGGGAGACGACGAGGGAGACAGCGAGGGAGACAGCGAGAGAGACTGCGAGGGAGGCAGCGAGGGAGACAGCGAGGGAGACAGCGAGGGAGACAGCGAGGGAGACAGCGAGGGAGACTGCGAGAGAGACCGCGAGAGAGACAGCGAGGGACACAGCGAGGGACACAACGAGGGACACAGCGAGGGACACAGCGAGGGAGAAAGCGAGAGAGACAGCGAGGGAGAAAGCGAGAGAGACAGTGAGAGAGACTGCGAGAGAGAGCGCGTGAGACAGCGAGGGAGACAGCGAGGGAGAGAGCGAGAGACACAGCGAGAGAGACAGCGCGGGACACAGTGAGGGAGACAGCGAGAGAGACTGCGAGAGAGAGCGCCTGAGACAGCGAGGGAGACAGCGAGGGAGAGAGCGAGAGACACAGCGAGGGAGACAGCGAGGGAGACAGCGAAGGAGACAGCGAAGGAGACAGCGAAGGAGACAGCGAGAGAGACAGCGAGAGCGACTGCGAGAGCGACTGCGAGAGCGACTGCGAGAGCGACTGCTAGGGAGACAGCGAGAGAGGCAGCGAGGGAGACAGCGAGAGAAACTGCGAGGAAGACAGCGAGAGAGACTGCGAGAGAGACGGCGAGGGAGACGTCGAGGGAGACGGCGAGGGAGACTGCGAGGGAGAGAGCGAGGGACACAGTGAGGGAGACAGCGAGGGAGACAGCGAGGGAGACAGCGAGGGAGACAGCGAGGGAGACAGCGAGGGAGACAGCAAGAGAGACTGCGAGGGAGACAGCGAGAGGGACAGCGAGAGAGACAGCGAGGGAGAAAGCGAGGGAGAAAACGAGGGAGAAAGCGAGGGAGACAGCGAGAGAGACTGCGAGGGAGACTGCGAGTGAGACAGCGAGGGAGACAGCGAGGGAGACAGCGAGGGAGACAGCGAGGGAGACAGCGAGGGAGACAGCGAGGGAGACAGCGAGGGAGACTGCGAGAGAGACAGCGAGAGAGACTGTAAAGGAGACTGCGAGAGAGACAGCGAGAGAGACTGCGAGAGGGACAGCGAGAGAGACAGCGAGAGAGACAGCGAGGGAGAAAGCGAGGCAGAAAGCGAGGGAGAAAGCGAGGGAGAAAGCGAGGGAGACAGCGAGAGAGACTGCGAGAGAGACTGCGAGAGAGACTGCGAGAGAGACTGCGAGGGAGACAGCGAGGGAGACTGCGAGGGACACAGCGAGGGACACAGCGAGGGACACAGCGAGGGACACAGCGAGGGACACAGCGAGGGACACAGTGAGGGAGACAGCGAGAGAGACTGCGAGAGAGACTGCGAGAGAGAGCGCATGAGACAGCGAGGGAGACAGCGAGGGAGAGAGCGAGAGACACAGCGAGGGAGACAGCGAGGGAGACAGCGAGAGAGACTGCAAGAGAGACTGCAAGGGAGACTGCAAGGGAGACAGCGAGAGAGACAGCGAGAGAGACAGCGAGCGAGACAGCGAGGGAGAAAGCGATGGAGACAGCGAGAGAGACAGCGAGAGAGACAGCGAGAGAGACTGCGTGGGAGACAGCGAGGGAGACAGCGAGGGAGACAGCGAGGGAGACAGCGAGGGAGACAGCGAGGGAGACAGCGAGGGAGACAGCGAGAGGGACAGCGAGAGAGACTGCGAAAGAGACTGCGAGAGAGACTGCGAGAGAGACTGGGAGGGAGACAGCGAGGGAGACTGCGAGAGAGACTGCGAGAGAGACTGCGAGAGAGACTGCGAGAGAGACTGCGAGAGAGACTGCGAGGGAGACTGCGAGAGGGACAGCGAGAGAGACTGCGAAAGAGACTGCGAGAGAGACTGCGAGAGAGACTGGGAGGGAGACAGCGAGGGAGACTGCGAGAGAGACTGCGAGAGAGACTGCGAGAGAGACTGCGAGAGAGACTGCGAGGGAGACTGCGAGGGAGACAGCGAGGGAGACAGCGAGGGAGACAGCGAGGGAGACTGCGAGAGAGATGGCGAGAGAGATGGAGAGAGAGACTGCGAGACAGATGGCGAGGGAGACGGCGAGGGAGACGGCGAGGGAGACGGCGAGGGAGACGGCGAGGGAGACGGCGAGGGAGACGGCGAGGGAGACGGCGAGGGAGACAGCGAGGGAGACAGCGAGGGAGACAGCGAGGGACACAGCGAGGGACACAGCGAGGGACACAGCGAGGGACACAGCGAGGGACACAGCGAGGGACACAGCGAGAGAGACAGCGAGAGAGACAGCGAGAGAGACAGCGAGAGAGACTGCGAGAGAGAGCGCGAGAGACAGCGAGGGAGACAGCGAGAGATACAGCGAGGGAAACAGCGAGAGAGACTGCAAGAGAGACTGCAAGAGAGACTGCGAGAGAGACTGCGAGGAAGACAGCGAGAGAGACGGCGAGGGAGACGGTGAGGGAGACTGCGAGGGAGAGAGCGAGGGACACAGTGAGGGAGAGAGCGAGGGAGACAGCGAGGGAGACAGCGAGGGAGACAGCGAGAGAGACTGCAAGAGAGACTGCGAGGGAGACAGCGAGAGGTACAGCGAGAGAGACAGCGAGAGAGACAGCGAGAGAGACAGCGAGAGAGACAGCGAGAGAGACAGCGAGGGAGAAAGCCATGGAGACAGCGAGAGAGACAGCGAGAGAGACAGCGAGAGAGACAGCGAGAGAGACAGCGAGAGAGACAGCGAGAGAGACTGCGTGGCAGACAGCGAGGGAGACAGTGAGAGAGACTGCGAGAAGGACTGCGAGAAGGACTGCGAGAAGGACTGCGAGGGAGACAGCGAGGGAGAAAGCGAGAGCGACTTCGAGAGAGACTGCGAGGGAGACAGCGAGAGAGACTGTGAGGGAGACAGCGAGAGAGACTGGGAGGGAGACAGCGAGGGAGACTGCGAGAGAGACTGCGAGAGAGACTGGGAGGGAGACAGCGAGGGAGACTGCGAGAGAGACTGCGAGAGAGACTGCGAGAGTGACTGCGAGAGTGACTGCGAGAGAGACTGCGAGAGAGACTGCGAGGGAGACAGCGAGGGAGACTGCGAGAGAGATGGCGAGAGAGACTGCGAGAGAGACTGCGAGAGAGACTGCGAGGGAGACTGCGAGGGAGACAGCGAGGGAGACAGCGAGGGAGACAGCGAGGGAGACAGCGAGGGAGACTGCGAGAGAGATGGCGAGAGAGATGGAGAGAGAGACGGCGAGAGAGACGGCGAGAGAGACGGCGAGAGAGACAGTGAGGGAGAGAGCAAGAGAGACAGCGAGAGAGACTGTGAGAGAGACTGCGAGAGAGACGGCGAGGGAGACGGCGAGGGAGACGGCGAGGGAGACAGCGAGGGAGACAGCGAGGGAGACAGCGAGGGACACAGCGAGGGACACAGCGAGGGACACAGCGAGGGACACAGCGAGAGAGACAGCGAGAGAGACAGCGAGAGAGACAGCGAGAGAGACAGCGAGAGAGAGCGCGAGAGAGAGCGCGAGAGACAGCGAGGGAGACAGCAAGAGATACAGCGAGGGAAACAGCGAGAGAGACTGCAAGAGAGACTGCGAGAGAGACTGCGAGAGAGACTGCGAGGAAGACAGCGAGAGAGACGGCGAGGGAGACGGTGAGGGAGACTGCGAGGGAGAGAGCGAGGGACACAGTGAGGGAGAGAGCGAGGGAGACAGCGAGGGAGACAGCGAGGGAGACAGCGAGAGAGACTGCAAGAGAGACTGCGAGGGAGACAGCGAGAGGTACAGCGAGAGAGACAGCGAGAGAGACAGCGAGAGAGACAGCGAGAGAGACAGCGAGAGAGACAGCGAGGGAGAAAGCCATGGAGACAGCGAGAGAGACAGCGAGAGAGACAGCGAGAGAGACAGCGAGAGAGACAGCGAGAGAGACAGCGAGAGAGACTGCGTGGCAGACAGCGAGGGAGACAGCGAGAGAGACTGCGAGAAGGACTGCGAGAAGGACTGCGAGAAGGACTGCGAGAGAGACAGCGAGGGAGAAAGCGAGAGCGACTTCGAGAGAGACTGCGAGGGAGACAGCGAGAGAGACTGTGAGGGAGACAGCGAGAGAGACTGGGAGGGAGACAGCGAGGGAGACTGCGAGAGAGACTGCGAGAGAGACTGGGAGGGAGACAGCGAGGGAGACTGCGAGAGAGACTGCGAGAGAGACTGCGAGAGTGACTGCGAGAGAGACTGCGAGAGAGACTGCGAGGGAGACAGCGAGGGAGACAGCGAGGGAGACTGCGAGAGAGATGGCGAGAGAGATGGAGAGAGAGACGGCGAGAGAGACAGTGAGGGAGAGAGCGAGAGAGACAGCGAGAGAGACAGCGAGAGAGACTGTGAGAGAGACTGCGAGAGATACAGCGAGGGAGAGAGCGAGTGAGACAGCGAGGGAGACAGCGAGAGTACATTGAGAGAGACAGCGAGAGAGACAGCGAGAGAGACAGCGAGGGAGACGGCCAGGGAGACGGCCAGGGAGACGGCCAGGGAGACGGCCAGGGAGACGGCCAGGGAGACGGCCAGGGAGACGGCGAGGGAGACGGCGAGGGAGACAGCGAGGGAGACAGCGAGGGAGACAGCGACGGAGACAGCGACAGAGACAGCGACAGAGACAGCGACAGAGACAGCGACAGAGACAGCGACAGAGACAGAGACAGAGACAGAGACAGCGAGGGAGACAGCGAGGGAGACAGTGAGAGATACTGCTATGGAGTTGGCGAGAGAGACAGCCGGGGATACAGAGAGAGTGACTGCAAGGGAGACGGCGAGGGAGACGACGAGGGAGACAGCGAGGGAGACAGCGAGAGAGACTGCGAGGGAGGCAGCGAGGGAGACAGCGAGGGAGACAGCGAGGGAGACAGCGAGGGAGACAGCGAGGGAGACTGCGAGAGAGACCGCGAGAGAGACAGCGAGGGACACAGCGAGGGACACAACGAGGGACACAGCGAGGGACACAGCGAGGGAGAAAGCGAGAGAGACAGCGAGGGAGAAAGCGAGAGAGACAGTGAGAGAGACTGCGAGAGAGAGCGCGTGAGACAGCGAGGGAGACAGCGAGGGAGAGAGCGAGAGACACAGCGAGAGAGACAGCGCGGGACACAGTGAGGGAGACAGCGAGAGAGACAGCGAGAGAGACTGCGAGAGAGAGCGCCTGAGACAGCGAGGGAGACAGCGAGGGAGAGAGCGAGAGACACAGCGAGGGAGACAGCGAGGGAGACAGCGAAGGAGACAGCGAAGGAGACAGCGAAGGAGACAGCGAGAGAGACAGCGAGAGCGACTGCGAGAGCGACTGCGAGAGCGACTGCGAGAGCGACTGCTAGGGAGACAGCGAGAGAGGCAGCGAGGGAGACAGCGAGAGAAACTGCGAGGAAGACAGCGAGAGAGACTGCGAGAGAGACGGCGAGGGAGACGTCGAGGGAGACGGCGAGGGAGACGGCGAGGGAGAGAGCGAGGGACACAGTGAGGGAGACAGCGAGGGAGACAGCGAGGGAGACAGCGAGGGAGACAGCGAGGGAGACAGCGAGGGAGACAGCGAGGGAGACAGCAAGAGAGACTGCGAGGGAGACAGCGAGAGGGACAGCGAGAGAGACAGCGAGGGAGAAAGCGAGGGAGAAAACGAGGGAGAAAGCGAGGGAGACAGCGAGAGAGACTGCGAGGGAGACTGCGAGTGAGACAGCGAGGGAGACAGCGAGGGAGACAGCGAGGGAGACAGCGAGGGAGACAGCGAGGGAGACAGCGAGGGAGACAGCGAGGGAGACTGCGAGAGAGACAGCGAGAGAGACTGTAAAGGAGACTGCGAGAGAGACAGCGAGAGAGACTGCGAGAGGGACAGCGAGAGAGACAGCGAGAGAGACAGCGAGGGAGAAAGCGAGGCAGAAAGCGAGGGAGAAAGCGAGGGAGAAAGCGAGGGAGACAGCGAGAGAGACTGCGAGAGAGACTGCGAGAGAGACTGCGAGAGAGACTGCGAGGGAGACAGCGAGGGAGACTGCGAGGGACACAGCGAGGGACACAGCGAGGGACACAGCGAGGGACACAGCGAGGGACACAGCGAGGGACACAGCGAGGGACACAGTGAGGGAGACAGCGAGAGAGACTGCGAGAGAGACTGCGAGAGAGAGCGCATGAGACAGCGAGGGAGACAGCGAGGGAGAGAGCGAGAGACACAGCGAGGGAGACAGCGAGGGAGACAGCGAGAGAGACTGCAAGAGAGACTGCAAGGGAGACTGCAAGGGAGACAGCGAGAGAGACAGCGAGAGAGACAGCGAGAGAGACAGCGAGCGAGACAGCGAGGGAGAAAGCGATGGAGACAGCGAGAGAGACAGCGAGAGAGACAGCGAGAGAGACTGCGTGGGAGACAGCGAGGGAGACAGCGAGGGAGACAGCGAGGGAGACAGCGAGGGAGACAGCGAGGGAGACAGCGAGGGAGACAGCGAGGGAGACAGCGAGGGAGACAGCGAGAGGGACAGCGAGAGAGACTGCGAAAGAGACTGCGAGAGAGACTGCGAGAGAGACTGGGAGGGAGACAGCGAGGGAGACTGCGAGAGAGACTGCGAGAGAGACTGCGAGAGAGACTGCGAGAGAGACTGCGAGGGAGACTGCGAGGGAGACAGCGAGGGAGACAGCGAGGGAGACAGCGAGGGAGACAGCGAGGGAGACTGCGAGAGAGATGGCGAGAGAGATGGAGAGAGAGACTGCGAGAGAGACGGCGAGGGAGACGGCGAGGGAGACGGCGAGGGAGACGGCGAGGGAGACGGCGAGGGAGACGGCGAGGGAGACGGCGAGGGAGACGGCGAGGGAGACGGCGAGGGAGACGGCGAGGGAGACAGCGAGGGAGACAGCGAGGGACACAGCGAGGGACACAGCGAGGGACACAGCGAGGGACACAGCGAGGGACACAGCGAGGGACACAGCGAGGGACACAGCGAGGGACACAGCGAGGGACACAGCGAGAGAGACAGCGAGAGAGACAGCGAGAGAGACAGCGAGAGAGACTGCGAGAGAGAGCGCGAGAGACAGCGAGGGAGACAGCGAGAGATACAGCGAGGGAAACAGCGAGAGAGACTGCAAGAGAGACTGCAAGAGAGACTGCGAGAGAGACTGCGAGGAAGACAGCGAGAGAGACGGCGAGGGAGACGGTGAGGGAGACTGCGAGGGAGAGAGCGAGGGACACAGTGAGGGAGAGAGCGAGGGAGACAGCGAGGGAGACAGCGAGGGAGACAGCGAGAGAGACTGCAAGAGAGACTGCGAGGGAGACAGCGAGAGGTACAGCGAGAGAGACAGCGAGAGAGACAGCGAGAGAGACAGCGAGAGAGACAGCGAGAGAGACAGCGAGGGAGAAAGCCATGGAGACAGCGAGAGAGACAGCGAGAGAGACAGCGAGAGAGACAGCGAGAGAGACAGCGAGAGAGACAGCGAGAGAGACTGCGTGGCAGACAGCGAGGGAGACAGTGAGAGAGACTGCGAGAAGGACTGCGAGAAGGACTGCGAGAAGGACTGCGAGGGAGACAGCGAGGGAGAAAGCGAGAGCGACTTCGAGAGAGACTGCGAGGGAGACAGCGAGAGAGACTGTGAGGGAGACAGCGAGAGAGACTGGGAGGGAGACAGCGAGGGAGACTGCGAGAGAGACTGCGAGAGAGACTGGGAGGGAGACAGCGAGGGAGACTGCGAGAGAGACTGCGAGAGAGACTGCGAGAGAGACTGCGAGAGTGACTGCGAGAGTGACTGCGAGAGAGACTGCGAGAGAGACTGCGAGGGAGACAGCGAGGGAGACTGCGAGAGAGATGGCGAGAGAGATGGAGAGAGAGACGGCGAGAGAGACAGTGAGGGAGAGAGCGAGAGAGACAGCGAGAGAGACAGCGAGAGAGACAGCGAGAGAGACTGTGAGAGAGACTGCGAGAGATACAGCGAGGGAGAGAGCGAGTGAGACAGCGAGGGAGACAGCGAGAGTACATTGAGAGAGACAGCGAGAGAGACAGCGAGAGAGACGGCCAGGGAGACGGCCAGGGAGACGGCCAGGGAGACGGCCAGGGAGACGGCCAGGGAGACGGCCAGGGAGACGGCCAGGGAGACGGCCAGGGAGACGGCCAGGGAGACGGCCAGGGAGACGGCGAGGGAGACAGCGACGGAGACAGCGAGGGAGACAGCGACGGAGACAGCGACAGAGACAGCGACAGAGACAGCGACAGAGACAGCGACAGAGACAGCGACAGAGACAGAGACAGAGACAGCGAGGGAGACAGCGAGGGAGACAGTGAGAGATACTGCTATGGAGTTGGCGAGAGAGACAGCCGGGGATACAGAGAGAGTGACTGCAAGGGAGACGGCGAGGGAGACGACGAGGGAGACAGCGAGGGAGACAGCGAGAGAGACTGCGAGGGAGGCAGCGAGGGAGACAGCGAGGGAGACAGCGAGGGAGACAGCGAGGGAGACAGCGAGGGAGACTGCGAGAGAGACCACGAGAGAGACAGCGAGGGACACAGCGAGGGACACAACGAGGGACACAGCGAGGGACACAGCGAGGGAGAAAGCGAGAGAGACAGCGAGGGAGAAAGCGAGAGAGACAGTGAGAGAGACTGCGAGAGAGAGCGCGTGAGACAGCGAGGGAGACAGCGAGGGAGAGAGCGAGAGACACAGCGAGAGAGACAGCGCGGGACACAGTGAGGGAGACAGCGAGAGAGACTGCGAGAGAGAGCGCCTGAGACAGCGAGGGAGACAGCGAGGGAGAGAGCGAGAGACACAGCGAGGGAGACAGCGAGGGAGACAGCGAAGGAGACAGCGAAGGAGACAGCGAATGAGACAGCGAGAGAGACTGCGAGAGCGACTGCGAGAGCGACTGCGAGAGCGACTGCTAGGGAGACAGCGAGAGAGGCAGCGAGGGAGACAGCGAGAGAAACTGCGAGGAAGACAGCGAGAGAGACTGCGAGAGAGACGGCGAGGGAGACGGCGAGGGAGACGGCGAGGGAGACGGCGAGGGAGACTGCGAGGGAGAGAGCGAGGGACACAGTGAGGGAGAAAGCGAGGGAGACAGCGAGGGAGACAGCGAGGGAGACAGCGAGGGAGACAGCAAGAGAGACTGCGAGGGAGACAGCGAGAGGGACAGCGAGAGAGACAGCGAGGGAGAAAGCGAGGGAGAAAACGAGGGAGAAAGCGAGGGAGACAGCGAGAGAGACTGCGAGGGAGACTGCGAGTGAGACAGCGAGGGAGACAGCGAGGGAGACAGCGAGGGAGACAGCGAGGGAGACAGCGAGGGAGACAGCGAGGGAGACAGCGAGGGAGACTGCGAGAGAGACAGCGAGAGAGACTGCAAAGAAGACTGCGAGAGAGACAGCGAGAGAGACTGCGAGAGGGACAGCGAGAGAGACAGCGAGAGAGACAGCGAGGGAGAAAGCGAGGCAGAAAGCGAGGGAGAAAGCGAGGGAGAAAGCGAGGGAGACAGCGAGAGAGACTGCGAGAGAGACTGCGAGAGAGACTGCGAGGGAGACAGCGAGGGAGACTGCGAGGGACACAGCGAGGGACACAGCGAGGGACACAGCGAGGGACACAGCGAGGGACACAGCGAGGGACACAGCGAGGGACACAGTGAGGGAGACAGCGAGAGAGACTGCGAGAGAGACTGCGAGAGAGACTGCGAGAGAGAGCGCATGAGACAGCGAGGGAGACAGCGAGGGAGAGAGCGAGAGACACAGCGAGGGAGACAGCGAGGGAGACAGCGAGAGAGACTGCAAGAGAGACTGCAAGGGAGACTGCAAGGGAGACAGCGAGAGAGACAGCGAGAGAGACAGCGAGAGAGACAGCGAGAGAGACAGCGAGAGAGACAGCGAGCGAGACAGCGAGGGAGAAAGCGATGGAGACAGCGAGAGAGACAGCGAGAGAGACTGCGTGGGAGACAGCGAGGGAGACAGCGAGGGAGACAGCGAGGGAGACAGCGAGGGAGACAGCGAGGGAGACAGCGAGGGAGACAGCGAGGGAGACAGCGCTGGAGACAGCGAGAGAGACAGCGAGAGAGACAGCGAGAGAGACTGCGAGAGAGACTGCGAGAGAGACTGCGAGAGAGACTGCGAGAGAGACTGCGAGAGATACAGCGAGGGAGAAAGCGAGAGCGACTTCGAGAGAGACTGCGAGGGAGACAGCGAGAGAGACTGTGAGGGAAACAGCGAGGGAGACAGCGAGAGAGACTGCGAGAGAGACTGCGAGAGAGACTGCGAGGGAGACAGTGAGGGAGAGAGCGAGAGAGACAGCGAGGGAGACAGCGAGGGAGACAGCGAGGGAGACAGCGAGGGAGACAGCGAGGGAGACAGCGAGAGAGACTGCGAGAGAGACTGCGAGAGAGACTGCGAGAGAGACTGCGAGAGAGACTGCGAGAGAGACTGCGAGAGATACAGCGAGGGATACAGCGAGGGATACAGCGAGTGAGACAGCGAAGAAGACAGCGAGAGTACATTGAGAGAGACGGCGAGGGAGACGGCGAGGGAGACGGCGAGGGAGACGGCGAGGGAGACGGCGAGGGAGACGGCGAGGGAGACGGCGAGGGAGACGGCGAGGGAGACGGCGAGGGAGACTGCGAGAGAGACAGCGAGGGACACAGCGAGGGAAACAGCGAGGGAGACAGCGAGGGAGACAGCGAGAGAGACAGCGAGAGAGACTGCGAGAGAGAGCGCGTGAGACAGCGAGTGAGACAGCGAGGGAGACAGCGAGAGATACAGCGAGGGAAACAGCGAGAGAGACTGCAAGAGAGACTGCAAGGGAGACAGCGAGAGAGACAGCGAGAGAGACAGCGAGGAAGACTGCGAGAGAGACTGCGAGAGAGACTGCGAGGGAGACTGCGAGAGAGACAGCGAGAGAGACAGCGAGAGAGACAGCGAGAGAGACAGCGAGGGCCACAGCGAGGGACACAGCGAGGGACACAGCGAGGGACACAGCGAGGGACACAGCGAGGGACACAGCGAGGGACACAGCGAGGGACACAGCGAGGGAAACAGCGAGGGAGACAACGAGAGAGAATGCGAGAGAGATCGCGTGAGACAGCGTGGGAGGCAGCGAGGGACACAGCGAGAGAAACTGCGAGGAAGACTGCGAGAGAGACTGCGAGAGAGACTGCAAAGGAGACTGCGAGGGAGACTGCGAGAGAGACAGCGAAGGACACAGCGAGGGACACAGCGAGGGACACAGCGAGGGAAACAGCGAGGGAGACAGCGAGAGAGACAGCGAGAGAGACTGCGAGAGAGAGCGCGTGAGACAGCGAGGGAGACAGCGAGGGAGAGAGCGAGAGATACAGCGAGGGAAACAGCGAGAGAGACTGCAAGAGAGACTGCAAGGGAGACAGCGAGAGAGACAGCGAGAGAGACAGCGAGAGAGGCAGCGAGAGAGGCAGCGAGAGAGGCAGCGAGAGAGACAGCGAGAGAGACAGCGAGGGAGACAGCGAGGGAGACAGCGAGGGAGACAGCGAGGGAGACAGCGAGGGAGACAGCGTGGGAGAAAGCCATGGAGACAGCGAGAGAGACAGCGAGGGAGACAGCGAGGGAGACAGCGAGGGAGACAGCGAGGGAGACAGCGAGGGAGACAGCGAGGGAGACAGCGAGGGAGACAGCGAGGGAGACAGCGAGGGAGACAGCGAGGGAGACAGCGAGGGAGACAGCGCTGGAGACAGCGAGAGAGACTGCGAGAAGGACTGCGAGAAGGACTGCGAGAGAGACAGTGAGGGAGAAAGCGAGAGCGACTTCGAGAGAGACTGCGAGGGAGACTGCAAGAGAGACTGCGAGAGAGACAGCGAGAGAGACAGCGAGAGAGACAGCAAGGGAGAAAGCGAGGGAGACAGCGAGAGAGACAGCGAGAGAGACTGCGAGGGAGACTGCGAGGGAGACTGCGAGGGAGACAGCGTGGGAGACAGCGAGGGAGACAGCGAGGGAGACAGCGAGAGAGACTGCGAGAGAGACTGCGAGAGAGACTGCGAGAGTGACAGCGAGAGAGACTGCGAGAGAGACTGCGAGGGAGACAGCGAGGGAGACTGCGAGAGAGATGGCGAGAGAGATGGAGAGAGAGACGGCGAGAGAGACAGTGAGGGAGAGACAGTGAGGGAGAGAGCGAGAGAGACTGCGAGGGAGACAGCGAGAGAGACAGCGAGAGAGACTGTGAGAGAGACTGCGAGAGATACAGCGAGGGAGAGAGCGAGTGAGACAGCGAGGGAGACAGCGAGAGTACATTGAGAGATACAGCGAGAGAGACAGCGAGAGAGACGGCCAGGGAGACGGCCAGGGAGACGGCCAGGGAGACGGCCAGGGAGACGGCCAGGGAGACGGCCAGGGAGACGGCGAGGGAGACAGCGAGGGAGACAGCGAGGGAGACAGCGACGGAGACAGCGACAGAGACAGCGACAGAGACAGCGACAGAGACAGCGACAGAGACAGCGACAGAGACAGCGACAGAGACAGAGACAGCGAGGGAGACAGCGAGGGAGACAGCGAGGGAGACAGCGAGGGAGACAGTGAGAGATACTGCTATGGAGTTGGCGAGAGAGACAGCCGGGGATACAGAGAGAGTGACTGCAACGGAGACGGCGAGGGAGACGACGAGGGAGACAGCGAGGGAGACAGCGAGGGAGACTGCGAGGGAGACAGCGAGGGAGACAGCGAGGGAGACTGCGAGAGAGACAGCGAGAGAGACAGCGAGGGACACAGCGAGGGACACAGCGAGGGACACAGCGAGGGACACAGCGAGGGAGAAAGCGAGAGAGACAGCGAGGGAGAAAGCGAGAGAGACAGTGAGAGAGACTGCGAGAGAGAGCGCGTGAGACAGCGAGGGAGACAGCGAGGGAGAGAGCGAGAGACACAGCGAGGGAGACAGCGCGGGACACAGTGAGGGAGACAGCGAGAGAGACTGCGAGAGAGAGCGCCTGAGACAGCGAGGGAGACAGCGAGGGAGAGAGCGAGAGACACAGCGAGGGAGACAGCGAGGGAGACAGCGAAGGAGACAGCGAAGGAGACAGCGAAGGAGACAGCGAGAGAGACTGCGAGAGCGACTGCGAGAGCGACTGCGAGAGCGACTGCGAGAGCGACTGCGAGAGCGACTGCGAGAGCGACTGCTAGGGAGACAGCGAGAGAGGCAGCGAGGCAGACAGCGAGGGAGACAGCGAGGGAGACAGCGAGAGAAACTGCGAGGAAGACAGCGAGAGAGACTGCGAGAGAGACGGCGAGGGAGACGGCGAGGGAGAACGGCGAGGGAGACGGCGAGGGAGACAGCGAGGGAGACAGCGAGGGAGACAGCGAGGGAGACAGCGAGGGAGACAGCAAGAGAGACTGCGAGGGAGACAGCGAGAGAGAAAGCGAGGGAGAAAACGAGGGAGAAAGCGAGGGAGACAGCGAGAGAGACTGCGAGGGAGACTGCGAGGGAGACAGCGAGGGAGACAGCGAGGGAGACAGCGAGGGAGACAGCGAGGGAGACAGCGAGGGAGACAGCGAGGGAGACAGCGAGGGAGACAGCGAGGGAGACAGCGAGGGAGACAGCGAGGGAGACAGCGAGGGAGACTGCGAGAGAGACAGCGAGAGAGACTGCAAAGGAGACTGCGAGAGAGACAGCGAGAGAGACTGCGAGAGGGACAGCGAGAGAGACAGCGAGAGAGACAGCGAGGGAGAAAGCGAGGCAGAAAGCGAGGGAGAAAGCGAGGGAGAAAGCGAGGGAGACAGCGAGAGAGACTGCGAGAGAGACTGCGAGAGAGACTGCGAGAGAGACTGCGAGGGAGACTGCGAGGGAGACTGCGAGGGAGACTGCGAGGGAGACTGCGAGGGAGACTGCGAGGGACACAGCGAGGGACACAGCGAGGGACACAGTGAGGGAGACAGCGAGAGAGACTGCGAGAGAGACTGCGAGAGAGAGCGCATGAGACAGCGAGGGAGACAGCGAGGGAGAGAGCGAGAGACACAGCGAGGGAGACAGCGAGGGAGACAGCGAGGGAGACAGCGAGAGAGACTGCAAGAGAGACTGCAAGGGAGACTGCAAGGGAGACAGCGAGAGAGACAGCGAGAGAGACAGCGAGAGAGACAGCGAGGGAGAAAGCGATGGAGACAGCGAGAGAGACAGCGAGAGAGACAGGGAGAGAGACTGCGTGGGAGACAGCGAGGGAGACAGCGAGTGAGACAGCGAGAGTACATTGAGAGAGACTGCGAGAGAGACGGCCAGGGAGACGGCCAGGGAGACGGCCAGGGAGACTGCGAGAGAGACAGCGAGAGAGACAGCGAGAGAGACAGCGAGAGAGACAGCGAGAGAGACAGCGAGGGAGACAGCGAGAGAGACAGCGAGAGAGACAGCGAGAGAGACAGCGAGAGAGACAGCGAGGGAGACAGCGAGAGAGACAGCGAGGGAGAGAGCGAGGGAGAAAGCGAGAGAGACAGCGAGAGAGACTGCGAGAGAGACTGCGAGGGAGACAGCGATAGAAACTGCGAGGGAGTCAGCGAGAGAGACAGCGAGAGAGACAGCGAGAGAGACTGCGAGGGAGACATCGATAGAAACTGCGAGGGAGTCAGCGAGAGAGACAGCGAGAGAGTCAGCGAGAGAGACAGCGAGAGAGACAGCGAGAGAGACAGCGAGAGAGACTGCGAGAGAGACTGCGAGAGAGACTGCGAGAGAGACTGCGAGAGAGACTGCGAGGGAGAGAGCGAGGGAGAAAGCGAGAGAGACTGCGAGGGAGACTGCGAGTGGGACAGCGAGAGGGACAGCGAGAGAGACTGCGAGAGAGACTGCAAGAGAGACTGCGAGAGAGACTGCGAGAGAGACTGCGAGGGAGAAAGCGAGGGAGAAAGCGAGGGAGAAAGCGTGAGAGACAGCGAGGGAGACAGCGAGGGAGACAGCGAGAGAGACTGCGAGAGAGACTGCGAGGGAGACAGCGAGAGAGACAGCGAGAGAGACAGCGAGGGAGACAGCGAGAGAGACTGCGAGGGAGACTGCGAGGGAGACTGCGAGGGAGACTGCGAGGGAGACAGCGAGGGAGACAGCGAGGGAGACAGCGTGGGAGACAGCGTGGGAGACAGCGAGGGAGACAGCGAGGGAGACAGCGAGGGAGACAGCGAGGGAGACAGCGAGAGAGACAGCGAGAGAGACAGCGAGGGAGAAAGTGAGAGCGACTGCGAGAGAGACTGCGAGGGAGACTGCGAGGGAGACAGCGAAAGAGACTGTGAGGGAGACAGCGAAAGAGACTGCGAGGGAAACTGCGAGGCAGACTGCGAGGGAGACTGCGAGAGAGACAGCGAGAGAGACAGCGAGAGAGACAGCGAGAGAGACAGCGAGAGAGACAGCGAGAGAGACAGCGAGAGAGACTGCGAGGGAGGAAGCGAGAGAAACTGCGAGAGAGACTGCTATGGAGATAGCGAGAGAGACAGCGAGGGATACAGCGAGAGACACTGCGAGAGAGAATGCGAGAGAGAATGCGAGGGAGACAGCGAGAGAGACTGCGAGGGAGACAGCGAGGGTGACAGCGAGGGTGACAGCGAGGGTGACAGCGAGGGTGACAGCGAGGGTGACAGCGAGGGTGACAGCGAGGGTGACAGCGAGGGTGACAGCGAGGGTGACAGCGAGGGTGACAGCGAGGGTGACAGCGAGAGAGAGAGCGAGGTAGACAGCGAGGGAAACAGCGAGGGAGACTGCGAGGGAGACAGCGAGCGAGACTGCGAGAGAGACTGCGAGGGAGAGAGCGAGGGAGTCAGCGAGAGAGACAGCGAGAGAGACAGCGAGAGAGACTGCGAGAGAGACTGCGAGAGAGACCTCGAGGGAGACAGCGAGAGAGACTGTGAGGGAGACAGCGAGGGAGACAGTGAGAGAGACAGCGAGAGACACTGTGAGGGAGACAGCGAGAGAGACTGCGAGGGAGGAAGCGAGAGAAACTGCGAGAGAGACTGCTATGGAGATAGCGAGAGAGACAGCGAGGGATACAGCGAGAGACACTGCGAGAGAGAATGCGAGAGAGAATGCGAGGGAGACAGCGATTAAGACGGCGAGGGAGACGGCGAGAGAGAGAGCGAGAGAGACAGCGAGGGAGACAGCGAGGTAGACAGCGAGAGAGACTTCGAGAGAGACTGCGAGGAAGGCAGCGAGAGAGACAGCGAGGGAGACAGCGAGGTAGACAGCGAAAGAGACTTCGAGAGAGACTGCGAGGGAGGCAGCGAGGGAGGCAGCGAGGGAGGCAGCGAGGGAGACAGCGAGGGAGACAGCGAGGGAGACAGCGAGGGAGACAGCGAGGGAGACAGCAATAGAGACTGCGAGAGAGACTGCGAGGGACACAGCGAGAGAGACTGCAAGGGAGACAATGAGAGAGAATGCGAGAGAGATCGCGTGAGACAGCGAGGGAGACAGCGTGGGAGGCAGCGAGGGAGACAGCGAGAGAAACTGAGAGGAAGACTGCGAGAGAGACTGCGAGAGAGACTGCGAGAGAGACTGCGAGAGAGACTGCGAGAGAGACTGCGAGGGACACAGCGAGGAAGACAGCGAGAGAGACTGCGAGAGAGACAGCGAGGGAGACAACGAGTGAGACTGCGAGGGGGAGAGCGAGGGAGACAGCGAGGGAGACAGCGAGGGAGACAGCGAGGGAGACAGCGAGGGAGACAGCGAGGGAGACAGCGAGGGAGACAGCGAGAGAGACTGCAAGAGAGACTGCAAGAGAGACAGCGAGAGAGACAGCGAGAGAGACAGCGAGAGAGACAGCGAGAGAGAAAGCGAGGGAGACAGCGAGGGAGACTGCGAGGGAGACTGCGAGGGAGACTGCGAGGGAGACTGCGAGGGAGACAGCGAGGGAGACAGCGAGGGAGACAGCGTGGAAGACAGCGTGGAAGACAGCGAGGGAGACAGCGAGGGAGACAGCGAGGGAGACAGCGAGGGAGACAGCGAGGGAGACAGCGAGGGAGACAGCGAGGGAGACAGCGAGGGAGACAGCAACAGAGACTGCGAGAAGGACTGCAAGAGAGACAGCGAGGGAGAAAGTGAGAGCGACTGCGTGAGAGACTGCGAGGGAGACAGCGAGGGAGACAGCGAGGGAGACTGTGAGGGAAACAGCGAGGGAGACAGCGAGAGAGACTGCGAGGGAGACTGCGAGGGAGACTGCGAGGGAGACTGCGAGGGAGACTGCGAGGGAGACTGTGAGGGAGACTGCGAGGGAGACAGCGAGAGAGACAGCGAGAGAGACTGCAAAGTAGACTGCGAGAGAGACTGCGAGGGAGACAGCGAGAGAGACTGCGAGAGAGACTGCGAGAGGGACAGCGAGAGAGACTGCGAGAGAGACTGCGAGAGAGACTGCGAGAGAGACTGCGAGAGAGACTGCGAGAGAGACTGCGAGAGAGACTGCGAGGGAGAAAGCGACAGAGACTGTGTGGGAGACTGCAATGGAGACAGCGAGAGAGACTGTGAGGGAGACTGCAAGGGAGACTGCGAGAGAGACTGCGAAAGAGACTGCGAGAGAGACTGCGAGGGAGACTGCGAGGGAGACTGCGAGGGAGACTGCGAGGGAGACTGCGAGGGAGACTGCGAGAGAGACGGCGAGAGAGACGGCGAGAGAGATGGAGAGAGAGACGACGAGAGAGACTGCGAGAGAGAGAGTGAGAGAGACTGAGAGGGAGACAGCGAGAGAGATAGCGAGAGAGACTGCGAGAGAGACTGCGAGAGAGACTGCGAGAGAGACTGCGAGAGATACAGCGAGGGATAGAGCGAGGGAGACACCGATGGAGACAGCGAGGGAGACAGCGAGGGAGACAGCGAGGGAGACAGCGAGAGTACATTGAGAGAGACAGCGAGAGAGACAGCGAGAGAGACAGCGAGAGAGACTGCGAGAGAGACTGCGAGAGAGACTGCGAGAGAGACTGCGAGAGAGACTGCGAGGGAGACAGCGAGAGAGACTGCGAGGGAGACAGCGAGAGAGACTGCGAGAGAGACTGCGAGAGGGACAGCGAGAGAGACTGCGAGAGAGACTGCGAGAGAGACTGCGAGAGACTGCGAGAGAGACTGCGAGGGAGACAGCGAGAGAGACTGTGAGGGAGACTGCGAGGGAGACTGCGAGAGAGACTGCGAGAGAGACTGCGAGAGAGACTGCGAGGGAGACTGCGAGGGAGACTGCGAGGGAGACTGCGAGAGAGACGGCGAGAGAGATGGAGAGAGAGATGGAGAGAGAGACGACGAGAGAGACTGCGAGAGGGACAGCGAGAGAGACTGCGAGAGAGACTGCGAGAGAGACTGCGAGAGACTGCGAGAGAGACTGCGAGGGAGACAGCGAGAGAGACTGTGAGGGAGACTGCGAGGGAGACTGCGAGAGAGACTGCGAGAGAGACTGCGAGAGAGACTGCGAGAGAGAGAGTGAGAGAGACTGAGAGGGAGACAGCGAGAGAGACAGCGAGAGAGACAGCGAGAGAGACTGCGAGAGAGACTGCGAGAGAGACTGCGAGAGAGACTGCGAGTGAGACTGCGAGTGAGACTGCGAGTGATACAGCGAGGGATAGAGCGAGGGATAGAGCGAGGGAGACAGCGAGGGAGACAGCGAGGGAGACAGCGAGGGAGACAGCGAGAGTACATTGAGAGAGACAGCGAGAGAGACAGCGAGAGAGACAGCGAGAGAGACTGCGAGGGAGACGACGAGGGAGACGACGAGGGAGACGACGAGGGAGACGACGAGGGAGACGACGAGGGAGACGGCGAGGGAGACAGAGAGGGAGACAGCGACAGAGACAGCGACAGAGACAGCGACAGAGACAGCGACAGAGACAGCGACAGAGACAGCGACAGAGACAGCGACAGCGAGGGAGACAGCGAGGGAGACAGCGAGGGAGACAGCGAGGGAGACAGCGAGGGAGACAGCGAGGGAGACAGCGAGGGAGACAGCGAGAGAGACTGCTACGGAGATAGCGAGAGACACAGCGGGGGATACAGAGCGAGTGACTGCGAGGGAGACGGCGAGGGAGACGGCGAGGGAAGCGGCGAGGGAGACAGCGAGGGAGACAGCGAGAGAGACTGCGAGAGAGACTGCGAGGGAGACTGCGAGGGAGACTGCGAGGGAGACTGCGAGGGAGACTGCGAGGGAGACTGCGAGGGAGACTGCGAGGGAGACTGCGAGGGAGACTGCGAGGGAGAGAGCGAGGGAGACTGCGAGGGAGACTGCGTGGAAGACAGCGAGGGAGACAGCGAGGGAGACAGCGAGGGAGACAGCGAGGGAAACTGCGAGAGAGACAGCGAGAGAGACAGCGAGAGAGACAGCGAGAGAGACAGCGAGAGAGACAGCGAGAGAGACAGCGAGAGAGACTGCAAGAGAGACTGCGAGGGAGACAGCGAGGGAGACAGCGAGAGAGACAGCGAGAGAGACAGCGAGAGAGACAGCGAGAGAGACAGCGAGGGAGAAAGCGAGGGAGAAAGCGAGGGAGAAAGCGAGGGAGAAAGCGAGGGAGAAAGCGAGGGAGACAGCGAGAGAGACTGCGAGAGAGACTGCGAGAGAGACTGCGAGAGAGACTGCGAGAGAGACTGCGAGAGAGACTGCGAGGGAGACTGCGAGGGAGACTGCGAGGGAGACAGCGAGGGAGACAGCGAGGGAGACAGCGAGGGAGACAGCGAGGGAGATAGCAACAGAGACTGCGAGAAGGACTGCGAGAGAGACAGCGATGGAGAAAGTGAGAGCGACTGCGTGAGAGACAGCGAGGGAGACAGCGAGGGAGACTGTGAGGGAAACAGCGAGGGAGACAGCGAGAGAGACAGCGAGAGAGACAGCGAGGGAGACTGCGAGGGAGACTGCGAGGGAGACTGCGAGGGAGACTGCGAGGGAGACTGCGAGGGAGACTGCGAGGGAGACAGCGAGAGAGACAGCGAGAGAGACTGCAAAGGAGACTGCGAGAGAGACTGCGAGGGAGACAGCGAGAGAGACTGCGAGAGAGACTGCGAGAGAGACTGCGAGAGGGACAGCGAGAGAGACTGCGAGAGAGACTGCGAGAGAGACTGCGAGGGAGAAAGCGAGGGAGAAAGCGACAGAGACTGTGTGGGAGACTGCAATGGAGACAGCGAGAGAGACTGTCAGGGAGACTGCGAGGGAGACTGCGAGGGAGACTGCGAGAGAGACTGCGAGAGAGACTGCGAGAGAGACTGCGAGAGAGACTGCGAGAGAGACTGCGAGAGAGACTGCGAGGGAGACAGCGAGGGAGATGGAGAGAGAGATGGAGAGAGAGACGGCGAGAGAGACTGCGAGAGAGACTGCGAGAGAGAGAGTGAGAGAGACTGAGAGGGAGACAGCGAGAGAGACAGCAAGAGAGACTGCGAGAGAGACTGCGAGAGAGACTGCGAGAGAGACTGCGAGAGAGACTGCGAGAGAGACTGCGAGAGAGACTGCGAGAGAGACTGCGAGAGAGACTGCGAGAGATACAGCGAGGGATAGAGCGAGGGAGACAGCGAGAGTACATTGAGAGAGACAGCGAGAGAGACAGCGAGAGAGACTGCGAGAGAGACTGCGAGAGAGACTGCGAGAGAGACTGCGAGAGAGACTGCGAGAGAGACTGCGAGAGAGACTGCGAGGGAGACGTCGAGGGAGACGACGAAGGAGACGACGAGGGAGACGACGAGGGAGACGACGAGGGAGACGACGAGGGAGACGACGAGGGAGACGGCGAGGGAGACAGCGAGGGAGACAGAGAGGGAGACAGAGAGGGAGACAGCGACAGAGACAGCGAGAGAGAGAGTGAGAGAGACTGAGAGGGAGACAGCGAGAGAGACTGCGAGAGAGACTGCGAGAGATACAGCGAGGGATAGAGCGAGGGAGACAGCGAGAGTACATTGAGAGAGACAGCGAGAGAGACAGCGAGAGAGACTGCGAGAGAGACTGCGAGAGAGACTGCGAGAGAGACTGCGAGAGAGACTGCGAGAGAGACTGCGAGAGAGACTGCGAGGGAGACGTCGAGGGAGACGACGAAGGAGACGACGAGGGAGACGACGAGGGAGACGACGAGGGAGACGACGAGGGAGACGACGAGGGAGACGGCGAGGGAGACAGCGAGGGAGACAGAGAGGGAGACAGAGAGGGAGACAGCGACAGAGACAGCGACAGAGACAGCGACAGAGACAGCGACAGAGACAGCGACAGCGGGGGATACAGAGAGAGTGACTGCGAGGGAGACGGCGAGGGAGACGGCGAGGGAGACAGCGAGAGAGACTGCGAGAGAGAGAGTGAGAGAGACTGAGAGGGAGACAGCGAGAGAGACAGCAAGAGAGACTGCGAGAGAGACTGCGAGAGAGACTGCGAGAGAGACTGCGAGAGAGACTGCGAGAGAGACTGCGAGAGAGACTGCGAGAGAGACTGCGAGAGAGACTGCGAGAGATACAGCGAGGGATAGAGCGAGGGAGACAGCGAGAGTACATTGAGAGAGACAGCGAGAGAGACAGCGAGAGAGACTGCGAGAGAGACTGCGAGAGAGACTGCGAGAGAGACTGCGAGAGAGACTGCGAGAGAGACTGCGAGGGAGACGTCGAGGGAGACGACGAAGGAGACGACGAGGGAGACGACGAGGGAGACGACGAGGGAGACGACGAGGGAGACGACGAGGGAGACGGCGAGGGAGACAGCGAGGGAGACAGAGAGGGAGACAGAGAGGGAGACAGCGACAGAGACAGCGACAGAGACAGCGACAGAGACAGCGACAGAGACAGCGACAGCGGGGGATACAGAGAGAGTGACTGCGAGGGAGACGGCGAGGGAGACGGCGAGGGAGACAGCGAGGGAGACAGCGAGGGAGACAGCGAGGGAGACAGCGAGGGAGACAGCGAGGGAGACAGCGAGGGAGACAGCGAGGGTGACTGCGAGAGAGACTGCGAGAGAGACTGCGAGAGAGACTGCGAGAGAGACTGCGAGAGAGACTGCGAGGGAGACTGCGAGGGAGACTGCGAGGGAGACTGCGAGGGAGACAGCGAGGGAGACAGCGAGGGAGACAGCGAGGGAGACAGCGAGGGAGACAGCGAGGGAAACTGCGAGAGAGACAGCGAGAGAGACAGCGAGGGAAACTGCGAGAGAGACAGCGAGGGACAAAGCGAGGGACACAGCGAGGGAGACAGCGAGGGAGACAGCGAGGGAGACAGCGAGGGAGACAGCGAGGGAGACAGCGAGGGAGACTGCGAGGGAGACAGCGAGAGAGACTGCGAGAGAGACTGCGAGAGAGACTGCGAGAGAGAGCGCTTGAGAGACAGCGAGAGAGACTGCGTGGGAGACAGCGAGGGAGACACCGAGGGAGACCGCGCTGGAGACAGCGAGAGAGAATGCGAGAAGGACTGCGAGAGAGACAGCGAGGGAGAAAGCGAGAGCGACTTCGAGAGAGACTGCGAGGGAGACAGCGAGAGAGACTGTGAGGGAAACAGCGAGGGAGACAGCGAGGGGACTGCGAGAGAGACTGCGAGGGAGACTGCGAGAGAGACTGCGAGAGACTGCGAGAGAGACTGCGAGAGAGACTGCCAGGGAGACTGCCAGGGAGACTGCCAGGGAGACTGCGAGAGAGACTGCGAGAGAGACTGCGAGGGAGACTGCGAGAGAGACTGCGAGAGAGACTGCGAGAGAGACTGCGAGAGAGACTGCGGGAGAGAGCGAGGGAGAAAGCGAGAGAGAAAGCGAGGGAGACAGCGAGGGAGACAGCGAGGGAGACAGCGAGGGAGACAGCGAGGGAGACAGCGAGGGAGACAGCGAGGGAGACAGCGAGGGAGACAGCGAGGGAGACAGCGAGAGAGACTGCGAGAGAGACTGCGAGAGAGACTGCGAGAGAGACTGCGAGAGAGACTGCGAGGGAGACTGCGAGGGAGACTGCGAGGGAGACTGCGAGGGAGACTGCGAGAGAGACTGCGAGAGAGACTGCGAGAGAGACTGCAAGGGAGACAGCGAGGGAGAAAGCGAGGGAGACAGCGAGGGAGACAGCGAGGGAGACAGCGAGGGAGACAGCGAGAGAGACTTCGAGAGAGACAGCGAGGGAGACAGCGAGGGAGACAGCGAGGGAGACAGCGAGGGAGACAGCGAGGGAGACAGCGAGGGAGACAGCGAGGGAGACAGCGAGGGAGACAGCGAGGGAGACAGCGAGGGACACAGCGAGAGAGACAGCAATAGAGACTGCGAGAGAGACTGCGAGGGACACAGCGAGAGAGACTGCGAGGGAGACAACGAGATAGAATGTGAGAGAGATCGCGTGAGACAGCGAGGGAGACAGCGAGGGAGATAGCGAGGGAGACAGCGAGGGAGACTGCGAGAGAGAGAGCGAGAGACACAGCGAGGGAGACTGCAAGAGAGACTGCGAGGGAGACAGCGTGGGAGGCAGCGAGGGAGACAGCGAGAGAAACTGCGACGAAGACTGCGAGAGAGACTGCGAGAGAGACTGCGAGAGAGACTGCGAGAGAGACTGCGAGAGAGACTGCGAGAGAGACTGCGAGGGAGAAAGCGAGAGAGACTGCGAGAGAGACTGCGAGGGAGACTGCGAGGGAGACTGCGAGGGAGACTGCGAGGGAGACTGCGAGGGAGACTGCGAGGGAGACTGCGAGGGAGACTTCAAGGGAGACAGCGAGAGAGACAGCGAGAGAGATAGCGAGGGAGATAGCGAGGGAGATAGCGAGGGAGATAGCGAGAGAGATAGCGAGAGAGATAGCGAGAGAGATAGCGAGAGAGACTGCGAGAGAGACTGCGAGGGAGAGAGCGAGGGAGAAAGCGAGAGAGAACACGAGGGAGACAGCGATAGAAAGTGCGAGGGAGTCAGCGAGAGAGACTGTGAGAGACACCTCGAGGGAGACAGCGAGGGAGACAGCGAGGGAGACTGTGAGGGAGACAGCGAGGGAGACAGCGAGAGAGACTGCGAGAGAGACTGCGAGAGAGACTGCGAGGGATACTGCGAGGGAGACTGCGAGGGAGACTGCGAGGGAGACTGCGAGGGAGAATGCGAGGGAGACTGCGTGGAAGACAGCGAGGGAGACAGCGAGGGAAACTGCGAGAGAGACAGCGAGAGAGACAGCGAGAGAGACAGCGAGAGAGACTGCAAGAGAGACTGCGAGGGAGACAGCGAGAGAGACAGCGAGAGAGACAGCGAGAGAGACAGCGAGAGAGACAGCGAGAGAGACAGCGAGGGAGACAGCGAGGGAGACAGCGAGGGAGAAAGCGAGGGAGAAAGCGAGGGAGAAAGCGAGGGAGACAGCGAGGGAGACAGCGAGGGAGACAGCGAGGGAGACAGCGAGAGAGACAGCGAGAGAGACTGCGAGAGAGACTGCGAGAGAGACTGCGAGAGAGACTGCGAGTGAGACTGCGAGGGAGACTGCGAGGGAGACTGCGAGGGAGACTGCGAGGGAGACAGCGAGGGAGACAGCGAGGGAGACAGCGAGGGAGATAGCAACAGAGACTGCGAGAAGGACTGCGAGAGAGACAGCGAGGGAGAAAGTGAGAGCGACTGCGTGAGAGACAGCGAGGGAGACAGCGAGGGAGACAGCGAGGGAGACTGTGAGGGAAACAGCGAGGGAGACAGCGAGAGAGACAGCGAGAGAGACAGCGAGGGAGACAGCGAGGGAGACTGCGAGGGAGACTGCGAGGGAGACTGCGAGGGAGACTGCGAGGGAGACAGCGAGAGAGACAGCGAGAGAGACTGCAAAGGAGACTGCGAGAGAGACTGCGAGGGAGACAGCGAGAGAGACTGCGAGAGAGACTGCGAGAGAGACTGCGAGAGGGACAGCGAGAGAGACTGCGAGAGAGACTGCGAGAGAGACTGCGAGGGAGAAAGCGAGGGAGAAAGCGAGGGAGAAAGCGACAGAGACTGTGTGGGAGACTGCAATGGAGACAGCGAGAGAGACTGTCAGGGAGACTGCGAGGGAGACTGCGAGAGAGACTGCGAGAGAGACTGCGAGAGAGACTGCGAGAGAGACTGCGAGAGAGACTGCGAGAGAGACTGCGAGAGAGACTGCGAGGGAGACTGCGAGGGAGACTGCGAGGGAGATGGAGAGAGAGATGGAGAGAGAGACGGCGAGAGAGACTGCGAGAGAGACTGCGAGAGAGAGAGTGAGAGAGACTGAGAGGGAGACAGCGAGAGAGACAGCGAGAGAGACTGCGAGAGAGACTGCGACAGAGACTGCGAGAGAGACTGCGAGAGAGACTGCGAGAGAGACTGCGAGAGATACAGCGAGGGATAGAGCGAGGGAGACAGCGAGAGTACATTGAGAGAGACAGCGAGAGAGACAGCGAGAGAGACAGCGAGAGAGACTGCGAGAGAGACTGCGAGAGAGACTGCGAGAGAGACTGCGAGGGAGACTGCGAGGGAGACTGCGAGAGAGACTGCGAGGGAGACGTCGAGGGAGACGACGAAGGAGACGACGAGGGAGACGACGAGGGAGACGACGAGGGAGACAGCGAGGGAGACAGAGAGGGAGACAGAGAGGGAGACAGAGAGGGACACAGCGACAGAGACAGCGACAGAGACAGCGACAGAGACAGCGACAGAGACAGCGACAGAGACAGCGACAGCGGGGGATACAGAGAGAGTGACTGCGAGGGAGACGGCGAGGGAGACAGCGAGGGAGACAGCGAGGGAGACAGCGAGGGAGACAGCGAGGGTGACTGCGAGAGAGACTGCGAGAGAGACTGCGAGAGAGACTGCGAGAGAGACTGCGAGAGAGACTGCGAGAGAGACTGCGAGAGAGACTGCGAGAGAGACTGCGAGGGAGACTGCGAGGGAGACTGCGAGGGAGACTGCGAGGGAGACAGCGAGGGAGACAGCGAGGGAGACAGCGAGGGAGACAGCGAGGGAAACTGCGAGAGAGACAGCGAGAGAGACAGCGAGGGAAACTGCGAGAGAGACAGCGAGGGACAAAGCGAGGGACACAGCGAGGGAGACAGCGAGGGAGACAGCGAGGGAGACAGCGAGGGAGACAGCGAGGGAGACAGCGAGGGAGACAGCGAGAGAGACTGCGAGAGAGACTGCGAGAGAGAGCGCTTGAGAGACAGCGAGAGAGACTGCGTGGGAGACAGCGAGGGAGACACCGAGGGAGACCGCGCTGGAGACAGCGAGAGAGAATGCGAGAAGGACTGCGAGAGAGACAGCGAGGGAGAAAGCGAGAGCGACTTCGAGAGAGACTGCGAGGGAGACAGCGAGAGAGACTGTGAGGGAAACAGCGAGGGAGACAGCGAGGGGACTGCGAGAGAGACTGCGAGTGAGACTGCGAGAGAGACTGCGAGAGACTGCGAGAGAGACTGCGAGAGAGACTGCCAGGGAGACTGCCAGGGAGACTGCGAGAGAGACTGCGAGAGAGACTGCGAGGGAGACTGCGAGGGAGACTGCGAGAGAGACTGCGAGAGAGACTGCGAGAGAGACTGCGAGAGAGACTGCGGGAGAGAGCGAGGGAGAAAGCGAGAGAGAAAGCGAGGGAGACAGCGAGGGAGACAGCGAGGGAGACAGCGAGGGAGACAGCGAGAGAGACTGCGAGAGAGACTGCGAGAGAGACTGCGAGAGAGACTGCGAGAGAGACTGCGAGGGAGACTGCGAGGGAGACTGCGAGAGAGACTGCGAGAGAGACTGCAAGGGAGAGAGCGAGGGAGAAAGCGAGAGAGAAAGCGAGGGAGACAGCGAGGGAGACAGCGAGAGAGACTTCGAGAGAGACAGCGAGGGAGACAGCGAGGGAGACAGCGAGGGAGACAGCGAGGGAGACAGCGAGGGACACAGCGAGAGACAGCGAGAGAGACCTCGAGGGAGACAGCGAGGGAGACTGTGAGGGAGACAGCGAGAGAGACAGCGAGAGAGACAGCGAGAGAGACAGCGAGAGAGACTGCGAGTGAGACTGTGAGGGAGACAGCGAGAGAGACTGCGAGGGAGAAAGCGAGAGAAACTGCGAGGGAGGCAGCGAGGGAGACAGCGAGGGAGACAGCGAGGGAGACAGCGAGGGAGACAGCGAGGGAGACAGCGAGAGAGACAGCGAGAGAGACAGCGAGAGAGACAGCGAGAGAGACTTCGAGAGAGACTGCGAGGGAGGCAGCGAGGGAGACAGCGAGGGAGACAGCGAGGGAGACAGCGAGGGAGACAGCGAGGGAGACAGCGAGGGAGACAGCGAGGGAGACAGCGAGGGAGACTGCGAGAGAGACAGCGAGAGAGACAGCGAGACTAACTGCGAGGGAGACAGCGAGGGAGATGGCGAGGGAGACAGCGCTGGAGACAGCGAGACAGAATGCGAGAAGGACTGCGAGAGAGACAGCGAGGGAGAAAGCGAGAGCGACTTCGAGAGAGACTGCGAGGGAGACAGCGAGACTGTGAGGGAAACAGCAAGGGAGACTGCGAGGGAGACTGCGAGGGAGACTGCGAGAGAGACAGCGAGAGAGACAGCGAGAGAGACAGCGAGAGAGACAGCGAGAGAGACTGCGAGGGAGACTGCGAGGGAGACTGCGAGGGAGACTGCGAGGGAGACTGCGAGGGAGACTGCGAGAGAGACAGCGAGGGAGACAGCGAGGGAGACTGCGAGGGAGACTGCGAGGGAGACTGCGAGGGAGACTGCGAGAGAGACTGCGAGGGAGACTGCGAGGGAGACTGCGAGGGAGACTGCGAGGGAGACTGCGAGGGAGACTGCGAGAGAGACTGCGAGGGAGACTGCGAGAGAGACGGAGAGAGAGATGGAGAGAGAGACGGCGAGAGAGACTGCGAGAGAGAGAGTGAGAGAGACTGAGAGGGAGACAGCGAGAGAGACAGCGAGAGAGACTGCGAGAGAGACTGCGAGAGATACAGCGAGGGAGACAGCGAGGGAGACAGCGAGGGAGACAGCGAGGGAGACAGCGAGGGAGACAGCGAGGGAGACAGCGAGAGTACATTGAGAGAGACAGCGAGAGAGACAGTGAGAGAGACAGTGAGAGAGACTGCTATGGAGATAGCGAGGGAGAAAGCGAGAGAGAAAGCGAGGGAGACAGCGAGAGAGAAAGCGAGGGAGACAGCGAGGGAGACAGCGAGGGAGACAGCGAGGGAGACAGCGAGGGATACAGAGAGAGTGACTGCGAGGGAGACGGCGAGGCAGACGGCGAGGGAGACAGCGAGGGAGACAGCGAGGGAGACAGCGAGGGAGAGACAGCGAGGGAGAAAGCGAGGGAGACAGCGAGAGAGAAAGCGAGGGAGACAGCGAGAGAGAAAGCGAGGGAGACAGCGAGAGAGAAAGCGAGAGAGAAAGCGAGAGAGAAAGCGAGAGAGAAAGCGAGGGAGACAGCGAGAGAGAAAGCGAGGGAGACAGCGAGGGAGACTGCGAGGGAGACAGCGAGAGACACTTCGAGAGAGACTGCGAGGGAGACAGCGAGGGAGACAGCGAGAGAGAAAGCGAGGGAGACAGCGAGAGAGAAAGCGAGGGAGACAGCGAGAGAGAAAGCGAGAGAGAAAGCGAGAGAGAAAGCGAGAGAGAAAGCGAGGGAGACAGCGAGAGAGAAAGCGAGGGAGACAGCGAGGGAGACTGCGAGGGAGACAGCGAGAGACACTTCGAGAGAGACTGCGAGGGAGACAGCGAGGGAGACAGCGAGGGAGACAGCGAGGGAGACAGCGAGGGAGACAGCGAGGGAGACAGCAATAGAGACTGCGAGAGAGACTGCGAGGGACACAGCGAGAGAGACTGCGAGGGAGACAACGAGAGAGAATGTGAGAGAGATCGCGTGAGACAGCGAGGGAGACAGCGAGGGAGGCAGCGAGGGAGACAGCGAGGGAGATAGCGAGGGAGACAGCGAGGGAGACTGCGAGGGAGACTGCGAGGGAGAGAGCGAGAGACACAGCGAGGGAGACAGCAAGAGAGACTGCGAGGGAGACACCGTGGGAGGCAGCGAGGGAGACAGCGAGAGAAACTGCGACGAAGACTGCGAGAGAGACTGCGAGAGAGACTGCAAGAGAGACTGCGAGAGAGACTGCGAGAGAGACTGCGAGAGAGACTGCGAGAGAGACTGCGAGGGAGAAAGCGAGAGAGACTGCGAGGGAGAAAGCGAGAGAGACTGCGAGGGAGAAAGCGAGAGAGACTGCGAGGGAGAAAGCGAGAGAGACTGCGAGGGAGACTGCAAGGGAGACAGCGAGAGAGACAGCGAGAGAGATAGCGAGGGAGATAGCGAGGGAGATAGCGAGGGAGATAGCGAGAGAGATAGCGAGAGAGATAGCGAGAGAGACTGCGAGAGAGACTGCGAGGGAGAGAGCGAGGGAGAAAGCGAGAGAGAACACGAGGGAGACAGCGTTAGAAACTGCGAGGGAGTCAGCGAGAGAGACTGCGAGAGAGACTGTGAGAGAGACAGCGAGGGAGACAGCGAGGGAGACTGTGAGGGAGACAGCGAGGGAGACAGCGAGAGAGACAGCGAGAGAGATAGCGAGAGAGACTGCGAGTGAGACTGTGAGGGAGACAGCGAGAGAGACTGCGAGGGAGAAAGCGAGAGAAACTGCGAGAGAGACTGCTATGGAGATAGCGAGAAAAACAGCGAGGGATACAGCGAGAGACACTGCGAGGGAGACAGCGATTGAGACGGCGAGGGAGACGGCGAGGGAGACGGCGAGAGAGACGGCGAGAGAGACGGCGAGGGAGACGGCGAGGGAGACAGCGAGGGAGACAGCGAGAGAGACAGCGAGAGAGACAGCGAGAGAGACAGCGAGAGAGACTTCGAGAGAGACTGCGAGAGAGACTGCGAGGGAGGCAGCGAGGGAGACAGCGAGGGAGACAGCGAGGGAGACAGCGAGGGAGACAGCGAGGGAGACAGCGAGGGAGACAGCGAGGGAGACAGCGAGGGAGACAGCGACAGAGACAGCAAGAGAGACTGTGAGAGAGACTGCGATGGACACAGCGAGAGAGACTGCGAGGGAGACGAGAGAGAATGCGAGAGAGATCGCGTGAGACAGCGAGGGAGACAGCGAGGGAGACCGCGAGGGAGACTGCGAGGGAGACTGCGAGGGAGACTGCGAGGGAGACTGCGAGGGAGACTGCGAGGGAGACAGCAAGAGAGACTGCAAGAGAGACTGCGAGGGAGACTGCAAGAGAGACTGCGAGGGAGACTGCGAGGGAGACAGCGAGGGAGACAGCGAGGGAGACAGCGAGGGAGACAGCGAGGGAGAATGCGAGGAAGACTGCGAGGAAGACTGCGAGGAAGACTGCGAGAGAGACTGCGAGAGAGACTGCGAGAGAGACTGCGAGAGAGACTGCGAGAGAGACTGCGAGAGAGACTGCGAGAGAGATAGCGAGGGAGATAGCGAGGGAGATAGCGAGGGAGATAGCGAGGGAGATAGCGAGAGAGACTGCGAGAGAGACTGCGAGAGAGACTGCAAGGGAGACTGTGAGGGAGACAGCGAGGGAGACAGCGAGGGATACAGCGAGGGATACAGCGAGGGATACAGCGAGAGAGACTGCGAGAGAGACTGCGAGAGAGACTGCGAGACTAACTGCGAGGGAGACAGCGAGGGAGATGGCGAGGGAGACAGCGCTGGAGACAGCGAGACAGAATGCGAGAAGGACTGCGAGAGAGACAGCGAGGGAGAAAGCGAGAGCGACTTCGAGAGAGACTGCGAGGGAGACAGCGAGACTGTGAGGGAAACAGCAAGGGAGACTGCGAGGGAGACTGCGAGGGAGACTGCGAGGGAGACTGCGAGGGAGACTGCGAGAGAGACAGCGAGAGAGACAGCGAGAGAGACAGCGAGAGAGACAGCGAGAGAGACTGCGAGAGAGACTGCGAGAGAGACTGCGAGGGAGACTGCGAGAGAGACAGCGAGGGAGACAGCGAGGGAGACAGCGAGGGAGACTGCGAGGGAGACTGCGAGGGAGACTGCGAGGGAGACTGCGAGGGAGACTGCGAGAGAGACTGCGAGGGAGACTGCGAGGGAGACTGCGAGGGAGACTGCGAGGGAGACTGCGAGAGAGACTGCGAGGGAGACTGCGAGAGAGACGGAGAGAGAGACGGAGAGAGAGATGGAGAGAGAGACGGCGAGAGAGACTGCGAGAGAGAGAGTGAGAGAGACTGAGAGGGAGACAGCGAGAGAGACAGCGAGAGAGACAGCGAGAGAGACAGCGAGAGAGACAGCGAGAGAGACTGCGAGAGATACAGCGAGGGATAGAGCGAGGGAGACAGCGAGGGAGACAGCGAGAGTACATTGAGAGAGACAGCGAGAGAGACAGCGAGAGAGACAGTGAGAGAGACTGCTATGGAGATAGCGAGAGAGACAGCGGGGTATACTGAGAGAGTGACTGCGAGGGAGACGGCGAGAGAGACAGCGAGGGAGACTGCGAGGGAGACTGCGAGGGAGACTGCGAGGGAGACAGCGAGGGAGACAGCGAGGGAGACAGCGAGGGAGACAGCGAGGGAGACAGCGAGGGAGACAGCGAGGGAAACTGCGAGAGAGACAGCGAGGGAAACTGCGAGAGAGACAGCGAGGGACACAGCGAGGGAGACAGCGAGGGAGACAGCGAGGGAGACAGCGAGGGAGACTGCGAGGGAGACTGCGAGGGAGACTGCGAGGGAGACTGCGAGGGAGACTGCGAGAGAGACTGCGAGAGAGACTGCGAGAGAGAGCGCGTGAGAGACAGCGAGAGAGACTGCGTGGGATACAGCGAGGGAGACAGCGAGGGAGACAGCGAGGGAGACAGCGAGGGAGACAGGAAGAGAGAATGCGAGAAGGACTGCGAGAGAGACAGCGAGGGAGAAAGCGAGAGCGACTTCGAGAGAGACTGCGAGGGAGACAGCGATAGAGACTGTGAGGGAAACAGCGAGGGAGACAGCGAGGGGACTGCGAGAGAGACTGCGAGGGAGACTGCCAGAGAGACTGCGAGAGAGACTGCGAGAGAGACTGCGAGAGAGACTGCGAGGGAGACTGCGAGGGAGACTGCGAGGGAGACTGCGAGGGAGACTGCGAGGGAGACTGCGAGAGAGACTGCGAGAGAGACTGCGAGAGAGACTGCGAGAGAGACTGCAAGGGAGAGAGCGAGGGAGAAAGCGAGAGAGAAAGCGAGGGAGACAGCGAGGGAGACAGCGAGGGAGACAGCGAGGGAGACAGCGAGGGAGACAGCGAGGGAGACAGCGAGAGAGACAGCGAGAGAGACTGCGAGAGAGACTGCGAGAGAGACTGCGAGAGAGACTGCAAGGGAGACTGCAAGGGAGACTGCAAGGGAGAGAGCGAGGGAGAAAGCGAGAGAGAAAGCGAGAGAGAAAGCGAGAGAGAAAGCGAGGGAGACAGCGAGGGAGACAGCGAGGGAGACAGCGAGGGAGACAGCGAGGGAGACAGCGAGGGAGACAGCGAGGGAGACAGCGAGGGAGACAGCGAGGGAGACAGCGAGGGAGACAGCGAGAGAGACTTCGAGAGAGACTGCGAGAGAGACTGCGAGGGAGGCAGCGAGGGAGACAGCGAGGGAGACAGCGAGGGAGACAGCGAGGGAGACAGCGAGGGAGACAGCGAGGGAGACAGCGACAGAGACAGCAATAGAGACTGCGAGAGAGACTGCGAGAGAGACTGCGAGGGACACAGCGAGAGAGACTGCGAGGGAGACAACGAGAGAGAATGTGAGAGAGATCGCGTGAGACAGCGAGGGAGACAGCGAGGGAGATAGCGAGGGAGACAGCGAGGGAGACTGCGAGAGAGACTGCGAGAGAGACTGCGAGGGAGACTGCGAGGGAGACTGCGAGGGAGACTGCGAGGGAGACTGCGAGGGAGACTGCGAGGGAGACTGCGAGGGAGACAGCGTGGGAGGCAGCGAGGGAGACAGCGAGAGAAACTGCAACGAAGACTGCGAGAGAGACTGCGAGAGAGACTGCGAGAGAGACTGCGAGAGAGACTGCGAGAGAGACTGCGAGAGAGACTGCGAGAGAGACTGCGAGGGAGAAAGCGAGGGAGAAAGCGAGAGAGACTGCGAGGGAGAAAGCGAGAGAGACTGCGAGGGAGACTGCAAGGGAGACAGCGAGAGAGACAGCGAGAGAGACTGCGAGAGAGACTGCGAGGGAGAAAGCGAGAGAGACTGCGAGGGAGAAAGCGAGAGAGACTGCGAGGGAGAAAGCGAGAGAGACTGCGAGGGAGACTGCAAGGGAGACAGCGAGAGAGACAGCGAGGGAGATAGCGCGGGGGATAGCGAGGGAGATAGCGAGGGAGATAGCGAGAGAGATAGCGAGAGAGATAGCGTGAGAGACTGCGAGAGAGACTGCGAGGGAGAGAGCGAGGGAGAGAGCGAGGGAGAAAGCGAGAGAGAACACGAGGGAGACAGCGATAGAAACTGCGAGGGAGTCAGCGAGAGAGACTGCGAGAGAGACTGTGAGAGAGACAGCGAGGGAGACAGCGAGGGAGACAGCGAGGGAGACAGCGAGGGAGACAGCGAGGGAGACAGCGAGGGAGACAGCGAGGGAGACTGCGAGGGAGACAGCGAGAGAGACAGTGAGAGAGACTGCGATTGAGACGGCGAGGGAGACAGCGAGGGAGACAGCGAGAGAGACAGCGAGAGAGACAGCGAGAGAGACTTCGAGAGAGACTTCGAGAGAGACTTCGAGAGAGACTTCGAGAGAGACTTCGAGAGAGACTGCGAGGGAGGCAGCGAGGGAGACAGCGAGGGAGACAGCGAGGGAGACAGCGAGGGAGACAGCGAGGGAGACAGCAAGAGAGACAGCAAGAGAGACTGCAAGAGAGACTGCAAGAGAGACTGCAAGAGAGACTGCGAGGGAGACAGCGAGGGAGACAGCGAGGGAGACAGCGAGGGAGACAGCGAGGGAGACAGCGAGGGAGACAGCGAGGGAGACTGCGAGGAAGACTGCGAGGAAGACTGCGAGGAAGACTGCGAGAGAGACTGCGAGAGAGACTGCGAGAGAGACTGCGAGAGAGACTGCGAGAGAGACTGCGAGAGAGACTGCGAGAGAGACTGCGAGAGAGACTGCGAGAGAGACTGCGAGAGAGACTGCGAGAGAGACTGCGAGGGAGAAAGCGAGAGAGACTGCGAGAGAGACTGCGAGGGAGAAAGCGAGAGAGACTGCGAGGGAGACTACAAGGGAGACAGCGAGAGAGACAGCGAGGGAGACAGCGAGGGAGATAGCGAGGGAGACAGCGAGGGAGACAGCGAGGGAGACAGCGAGGGAGATAGCGAGGGAGATAGCGAGGGAGATAGCGAGGGAGATAGCGAGGGAGATAGCGAGAGAGATAGCGAGAGAGATAGCGAGGGAGACTGTGAGGGAGACAGCGAGGGAGACAGCGAGGGAGACTGCGAGAGAGACTGCTATGGAGATAGCGAGAGAGACAGCGAGGGATACAGCGAGAGAGACTGCGAGACTAACTGCGAGAGAGACAGCGAGGGAGATGGCGAGGGAGACAGCGCTGGAGACAGCGAGAGAGAATGCGAGAAGGACTGCGAGAGAGACAGCGAGGGAGAAAGCAAGAGCGACTTTGAGAGAGACTGCGAGGGAGACAGCGAGACTGTGAGGGAAACAGCGAGGGAGACAGCGAGAGAGACTGCGAGGGAGACTGCGAGGGAGACTGCAAGAGAGACTGCAAGAGAGACTGCAAGAGAGACAGCGTGGGAGACAGCGTGGGAGGCAGCGAGGGAGACAGCGAGAGAAACTGCGAGGAAGACTGCGAGAGAGACTGCGAGAGAGACTGCGAGAGAGACTGCAAGAGAGAAAGCGAGAGAGACTGCGAGAGAGACTGCGAGAGAGACTGCGAGGGAGAGAGCGAGCGAGAAAGCGAGAGAGAACACGAGGGAGACAGCGAGGCAGACAGCGAGGGAGACAGCGAGAGAGACAGCGAGGGAGACTGCGAGTGAGACTGTGAGGGAGACAGCGAGAAAGACTGCGAGGGAGAAAGCGAGAGAAACTGCGAGAGAGACTGCTATGGAGATAGCGAGAGAGACAGCGAGGGATACAGCGAGAGACACTGCGAGGGAGACTGCGATTGAGACGGCTAGGGAGACGGCGAGAGAGACAGCGAGGGAGACAGCGAGGGAGACAGCGAGGGAGACAGCGTGGGAGACAGCGTGGGAGACAGCGAGGGAGACAGCGAGGGAGACAGCGAGGGAGACAGCGAGAGAGACAGCGAGAGAGACAGCGAGAGAGACAGCGAGAGGGATATTGAGGGAGACAGCGAGGGAGACAGCGAGGGAGACAGCGAGAGAGACAGCGAGAGAGACAGCGAGAGAGACAGCGAGAGAGTCAGCGAGGGAGACAGCGAGGGAGACAGCGAGGGAGACAGCGAGGGAGACAGCGAGGGAGACAGCGAGAGAGACTGCGAGGGAGACTGCGAGGGAGACTGCGAGAGAGACTGCGAGAGAGACTGCGAGAGAGACTGCGAGAGAGACTGAGGGAGAGAGCGAGGGAGAAAGCGAGAGAGAAAGCGAGGGAGACAGCGAGGGAGACAGCGAGGGAGACAGCGAGGGAGACAGCGAGGGAGACAGCGAGGGAGACAGCGAGGGAGACAGCGAGGGAGACAGCGAGGTAGACAGCGAGAGAGACTTCGAGAGAGACTGCGAGGGAGGCAGCGAGGGAGACAGCGAGGGAGACAGCGAGGGAGACAGCGAGGGAGACAGCGAGGGAGACAGCGAGGGAGACAGCGACAGAGACAGCAATAGAGACTGCGAGAGAGACTGCGAGGGACACAGCGAGAGAGACTGCGAGGGAGACAACGAGAGAGAATGTGAGTGAGATCGCGTGAGACAGCGAGGGAGACTGCGAGAGAGAGAGCGAGAGACACAGCGAGGGAGACAGCAAGAGAGACTGCAAGAGAGACTGCGAGGGAGACTGCGAGGGAGACTGCGAGGGAGACTGCGAGGGAGACAGCGTGGGAGGCAGCGAGGGAGACAGCGAGGGAGACAGCGAGAGAAACTGCGAGGAAGACTGCGAGAGAGACTGCGAGAGAGACTGCGAGAGAGACTGCGAGAGAGACTGCGAGAGAGACTGCGAGAGAGACTGCGAGAGAGACTGCGAGGGAGACTGCGAGGGAGAAAGCGAGAGAGACTGCGAGGGAGATAGCGAGAGAGACTGCGAGGGAGACTGCAAGGGAGACTGCAAGGGAGACTGCAAGGGAGACAGCGAGAAAGACAGCGAGGGAGATAGCGAGGGAGATAGCGAGGGAGATAGCGAGAGAGATAGCGAGAGAGATAGCGAGAGAGACTGCGAGAGAGACTGCGAGAGAGACTGCGAGAGAGACTGCGAGGGAGAGAGCGAGCGAGAAAGCGAGAGAGAACACGAGGGAGACAGCGATAGAAACTGCGAGGGAGTCAGCGAGAGAGACTGCGAGAGAGACTGCGAGAGAGACTGTGAGAGAGACCTCGAGGGAGACAGCGAGGGAGACAGCGAGGGAGACAGCGAGAGAGACTGTGAGGGAGACAGCGAGGGAGACAGCGAGAGAGACAGCGAGAGAGACTGCGAGTGAGACTGTGAGGGAGACAGCGAGAAAGACTGCGAGGGAGAAAGCGAGAGAAAATGCGAGAGAGACTGCTATGGAGATAGCGAGAGAGACAGCGAGGGATACAGCGAGAGACACTGCGAGGGAGACTGCGATTGAGACGGCTAGGGAGATGACGAGAGAGACTGCGAGGGAGACAGCGAGGGAGACAGCGAGGGAGACAGCGAGGGAGACAGCGAGAGAGACAGCGAGAGAGACTTCGAGAGAGACTGCGAGGGTGGCAGCGAGGGAGACAGCGAGGGAGAAAGCGAGGGAGACAGCGAGGGAGACAGCGAGGGAGACAGCGAGGGAGACAGCGAGGGAGACAGCGAGGGAGACAGCGACAGAGACAGCAAGAGAGACTGTGAGAGAGACTGTGAGAGAGACTGCGATGGACACAGCGAGAGAGACTGCGAGGGACACGAGAGAGAACGCGAGAGAGATCGCGTGAGACAGCGAGGGAGACAGCGAGGGAGACAGCGAGGGAGACAGCGAGGGAGACAGCGAGGGAGACAGCGAGGGAGACTGCGAGGGAGACTGCGAGGGAGACTGCGAGGGAGACTGCGAGAGAGACTGCGAGGGAGACAGCGAGGGAGACTGCGAGGGAGACTGCGAGGAAGACTGCGAGGAAGACTGCGAGGAAGACTGCGAGAGAGACTGCGAGAGAGACTGCGAGAGAGACTGCGAGAGAGACTGCGAGAGAGACTGCGAGAGAGACTGCGAGGGAGAAAGCGAGAGAGACTGCGAGAGAGACTGCGAGGGAGAAAGCGAGAGAGACTGCGAGGGAGACTGCGAGGGAGACTGCGAGGGAGACTGCGAGGGAGACTGCGAGAGAGACAGCGAGGGAGATAGCGAGGGAGATAGCGAGGGAGATAGCGAGAGAGACTGCGAGAGAGACTGCGAGAGAGACAGCGAGGGAGACAGCGAGGGAGACTGCGAGGGAGACTGCGAGGGAGACTGCGAGGGAGACTGCGAGAGAGACTGCGAGGGAGACAGCGAGGGAGACTGCGAGGGAGACTGCGAGGAAGACTGCGAGGAAGACTGCGAGGAAGACTGCGAGAGAGACTGCGAGAGAGACTGCGAGAGAGACTGCGAGAGAGACTGCGAGAGAGACTGCGAGAGAGACTGCGAGGGAGAAAGCGAGAGAGACTGCGAGAGAGACTGCGAGGGAGAAAGCGAGAGAGACTGCGAGGGAGACTGCGAGGGAGACTGCGAGGGAGACTGCGAGGGAGACTGCGAGAGAGACAGCGAGGGAGATAGCGAGGGAGATAGCGAGGGAGATAGCGAGAGAGACTGCGAGAGAGACTGCGAGAGAGACTGTGAGGGAGACTGTGAGGGAGACAGCGAGGGAGACTGCTATGGAGATAGCGAGAGAGACAGCGAGGGATACAGCGAGAGAGACTGCGAGACTAACTGCGAGGGAGACGGCGAGGGAGATGGCGAGGGTGACAGCGAGAGAGAGAGCGAGAGAGGCAGCGAGGGAGACAGCGAGGGAGACAGCGAGGTAGACAGCGAGAGAGACTTCGAGAGAGACTGCGAGAGAGACTGCGAGAGAGACTGCGAGAGAGACTGCGAGAGAGACTGCGAGGGAGACTGCGAGGGAGACAGCGAGAGAGACTGCGAGAGAGACTGCGAGAGAGACTGCGAGAGAGACAGCGAGAGAGACTGCGAGAGAGACTGCGAGAGAGACTGCGAGAGAGACTGCGAGAGAGACTGCGAGAGAGACAGGGAGAGAGACAGGGAGAGGGACTGCGAGAGAGAAAGCGAGAGAGAAAGCCAGAGAGTGCGAGGGAGACAGCGAGGGAGACAGCGAGAGAGACAGCGAGGGAGACAGCGAGGGAGACAGCGAGGGAGACAGCGAGGGAGACAGCGAGGGAGACAGCGAGGGAGACAGCGAGGGAGACAGCGAGGGAGACAGCGAGGGAGACAGCGAGGGAGACATCGAGAGAGACAACGAGAGAGACATCGAGAGAGACAGCGAAAGAGAAAGCGAGAGAGACTGCGAGAGAGACATCCAGGGTTACTTCGAGGGAGACTTCGAGGGAGACTTCGAGGGAGACTGCGAGGGAGACTGCGAGGGAGACTGAGAGAGACAGCGAGAGAGAGAGCGAGAGAGAGAGCGAGAGAGATAGCGAGGGAGACAGCGAGGGAGACAGCGAGGGAGACAGCGAGGGAGACAGCGAGGGAGACAGCGAGGGAGACAGCGAGGGAGACAGCGAGAGAGACAGCGAGAGAGACTTCGAGAGAGACTGCGAGGGAGGCAGCGAGTGATGCAGCGAGGGAGGCAGCGAGGGAGGCAGCGAGGGAGACAGCGACAGAGACTGCGAGAGTGACTGCGAGAGAGATCACGTGAGACAGCGAGGGAGACTGAGAGGGAGACTGCGAGAGAGACTGCGAGGGAGACTGCGAGGGAGACTGCGAGGGAGACAGCGAAGGCGACTGCGAGAGACAGCGAGGGAGACAGCGAGGTAGACAGCGAGGGAGACAGCGAGGGAGACAGCGAGGGAGACAGCGAGGGAGACTGCGAGGGAGACTGCGAGGGAGACTGTGAGGGAGACTGTGAGGGAGACTGTGAGGGAGACTGCGAGGGAGACTGCGAGGGAGACTGCGAGAGACACTGCGAGAGAGACTGCGAGGGAGAATGCGAGGGAGAATGCGAGGGAGAATGCGAGGGGGACAGCGAGGGGGACAGCGAGGGGGACAGCGAGGGGGACAGCGAGGGGGACAGCGAGGGGGACAGCGAGGGGGACAGCAAGGGGGACAGCGAGAGAGACAGCGAGGGAGACAGCGAGGGAGACAGCGAGGGAGACAGCGAGGGAGACAGCGAGGGAGACAGCGAGGGAGACAGCGAGGGAGACTGAGTGAGAGACTGCGAGATAGACAGCGAAAGAGACAGCGAAAGAGACAGCGAAAGAGACAGCGAGGGATACTGCGAGGGAGACGGCGAGATAGACGGCGAGAGAGACAGCGAGTGAGACAGCGAGTGAGACGGCGTGGGAGGCGGTGAGAGACTGCGAGACAGATAGCGAGACAGTCTGCGAGAGAGACAGCGAGGGAGACCGCGAGGGAGACAGCGAGGGAGACAGCGAGGGAGACAGCGAGGGAGACATTGAGGGAGACAGTGAGAGAGACTGCGAGAGAGACTGCGAGAGAGACTGCGAGAGAGACTGCGAGAGCGACTGCTAGGGAGACAGCGAGGGAGGCAGCGAGGGAGGCAGCGAGGGAGGCAGCGAGAGAAACTGCGAGGAAGATGGCGAGAGAGACTGCGAGAGAGACGGCGAGGGAGACATTGAGGGAGAGAGCGAGGGACACAGCGAGGGAGAAAGCGAGGGAGACAGCGAGGCAGACAGCGAGAGAGACTGCGAGGGAGACTGCGAGGGAGACAGCGAGGGAGACAGCGAGGGAGACAGCGAGGGAGACAGCGAGGGAGACTGTGAGAAGGACTGCGAGAAGGACTGTGATAGAGACAGCGAGAGAGACTGCGAGGGACACAGCGAGGGAGACAGCGAGAGAGACTGCGAGGGAGACAACGAGAGAGACTGCGAGAGAGATCACGTGAGACAGTGAGGGAGATAGCGAGGGAGACAGCGAGGGAGCCTGCGAGAGAGAGAGCGAGAGACACAGCGAGGGAGACAGCGAGAGAAACCGCGAGGGAGACAGCGAGAGAGACAGCGAGAGAGACAGCGAGAGAGACAGCGAGAGAGACTGCGAGAGAGACTGCGAGAGAGACTGCGAGAGAGACTGCGAGAGAGACTGCGAGAGAGACTGCGAGAGAGACTGCGAGAGAGACTGCGAGGGATAGAGCGAGGGAGACAGCGAGGGAGACAGCGAGGGAGACAGCGAGGGAGACAGCGAGGGAGACAGCGAGGGAGACAGACTGGGAGACAGCGAGAGTACATTGAGAGAGACAGCGAGAGAGACAGCGAGAGAGACTGCGAGGGAGACTGCGAGGGAGACTGCGAGGGAGACTGCGAGGGAGACTGCGAGGGAGACTGCGAGGGAGACTGCGAGAGAGACTGCGAGGGAGACTGCGAGGGAGACTGCGAGGGAGACTGCGAGGGAGACTGCGAGGGAGACGGCGAGGGAGACGGCGAGGGAGACGGCGAGGGAGACGGCGAGGGAGACGGCGAGGGAGACGGCGAGGGAGACGGCGAGGGAGACAGCGACGGAGACAGCGACGGAGACAGCGACAGAGACAGCGAGGGAGACAGCGAGGGAGACAGCGAGGGAGACAGTGAGAGAGACTGCTATGGAGATAGCGAGAGAGACAGCGGGGGATACAGAGAGGGAGACGGCGAGGGAGACGGCGAGGGAGACGACGAGGGAGACGACGAGGGAGACGGCGAGGGAGACGGCGAGGGAGACGGCGAGGGAGACTGCGAGAGAGACTGCGAGGGAGACTGCGAGGGAGACTGCGAGGGAGACTGCGAGGGAGACTGCGAGGGAGATGGAGAGAGAGATGGAGAGAGAGACGGCGAGATAGACTGCGAGAGAGAGAGTGAGAGAGACTGAGAGGGAGACAGCGAGAGAGACAGCGAGAGAGACTGCGAGAGAGACTGCGACAGAGACTGCGACAGAGACTGCGAGAGAGACTGCGAGAGAGACTGCGAGAGAGACTGCGAGAGAGACTGCGAGAGAGACTGCGAGAGAGACTGCGAGAGATACAGCGAGGGATAGAGCGAGGGAGACAGCGAGAGTACATTGAGAGAGACAGCGAGAGAGACAGCGAGAGAGACAGCGAGAGAGACAGCGAGAGAGACTGCGAGAGAGACTGCGAGAGAGACTGCGAGAGAGACTGCGAGGGAGACTGCGAGAGAGACTGCGAGGGAGACGTCGAGGGAGACGACGAAGGAGACGACGAGGGAGACGACGAGGGAGACGACGAGGGAGACGACGAGGGAGACAGCGAGGGAGACAGAGAGGGAGACAGAGAGGGACACAGCGACAGAGACAGCGACAGAGACAGCGACAGAGACAGCGACAGAGACAGCGACAGAGACAGCGACAGAGACAGCGACAGAGACAGCGACAGAGACAGCGACAGCGGGGGATACAGAGAGAGTGACTGCGAGGGAGACGGCGAGGGAGACAGCGAGGGAGACAGCGAGGGAGACAGCGAGGGTGACTGCGAGAGAGACTGCGAGAGAGACTGCGAGAGAGACTGCGAGAGAGACTGCGAGAGAGACTGCGAGGGAGACTGCGAGGGAGACTGCGAGGGAGACTGCGAGGGAGACAGCGAGGGAGACAGCGAGGGAGACAGCGAGGGAGACAGCGAGGGAGACAGCGAGGGAGACAGCGAGGGAGACAGCGAGGGAAACTGCGAGAGAGACAGCGAGAGAGACAGCGAGGGAAACTGCGAGAGAGACAGCGAGGGACAAAGCGAGGGACACAGCGAGGGAGACAGCGAGGGAGACAGCGAGGGAGACAGCGAGGGAGACAGCGAGGGAGACAGCGAGGGAGACAGCGAGAGAGACTGCGAGAGAGACTGCGAGAGAGAGCGCTTGAGAGACAGCGAGAGAGACTGCGTGGGAGACAGCGAGGGAGACACCGAGGGAGACCGCGCTGGAGACAGCGAGAGAGAATGCGAGAAGGACTGCGAGAGAGACAGCGAGGGAGAAAGCGAGAGCGACTTCGAGAGAGACTGCGAGGGAGACAGCGAGAGAGACTGTGAGGGAAACAGCGAGGGAGACAGCGAGGGGACTGCGAGAGAGACTGCGAGGGAGACTGCGAGAGAGACTGCGAGAGACTGCGAGAGAGACTGCGAGAGAGACTGCCAGGGAGACTGCCAGGGAGACTGCGAGAGAGACTGCGAGAGAGACTGCGAGGGAGACTGCGAGGGAGACTGCGAGGGAGACTGCGAGGGAGACTGCGAGGGAGACTGCGAGGGAGACTGCGAGAGAGACTGCGAGAGAGACTGCGAGAGAGACTGCGAGAGAGACTGCGGGAGAGAGCGAGGGAGAAAGCGAGGGAGACAGCGAGGGAGACAGCGAGGGAGACAGCGAGGGAGACAGCGAGAGAGACTGCGAGAGAGACTGCGAGAGAGACTGCGAGAGAGACTGCGAGGGAGACTGCGAGGGAGACTGCGAGAGAGACTGCGAGAGAGACTGCAAGGGAGACAGCGAGGGAGAAAGCGAGAGAGAAAGCGAGGGAGACAGCGAGGGAGACAGCGAGGGAGACAGCGAGAGAGACAGCGAGAGAGACTTCGAGAGAGACAGCGAGGGAGACAGCGAGGGAGACAGCGAGGGAGACAGCGAGGGAGACAGCGAGGGAGACAGCGAGGGAGACAGCGAGGGAGACAGCGAGGGAGACAGCGAGGGACACAGCGAGAGACAGCGAGAGAGACCTCGAGGGAGACAGCAAGGGAGACTGTGAGGGAGACAGCGAGAGAGACAGCGAGAGAGACAGCGAGAGATACTGCGAGTGAGACTGCGAGGGAGACAGCGAGAGAGACTGCGAGGGAGAAAGCGAGAGAAACTGCGAGGGAGGCAGCGAGGGAGACAGCGAGGGAGACAGCGAGGGAGACAGCGAGGGAGACAGCGAGGGAGACAGCGAGGGAGACAGCGAGAGAGACAGCGAGAGAGACAGCGAGAGAGACAGCGAGAGAGACTTCTAGAGAGACTGCGAGGGAGGCAGCGAGGGAGACAGCGAGGGAGACAGCGAGGGAGACAGCGAGGGAGACAGCGAGGGAGACAGCGACAGAGACAGCAAGAGAGACTGTGAGAGAGACTGCGATGGACACAGCGAGAGAGACTGCGAGGGAGACGAGAGAGAATGCGAGAGAGATCGCGTGATACAGCGAGGGAGACAGCGAGGGAGACTGCGAGGAAGACTGCGAGGAAGACTGCGAGGAAGACTGCGAGGAAGACTGCGAGAGAGACTGCGAGAGAGACTGCGAGAGAGACTGCGAGAGAGACTGCGAGAGAGACTGCGAGAGAGACTGCGAGGGAGATAGCGAGGGAGATAGCGAGGGAGATAGCGAGGGAGATAGCGAGGGAGATAGCGAGAGAGACTGCGAGAGAGACTGCGAGAGAGACTGCGAGAGAGACTGCGAGAGAGACTGTGAGGGAGACTGTGAGGGAGACAGCGAGGGATACAGCGAGGGATACAGCGAGAGAGACTGCGAGAGAGACTGCGAGACTAACTGCGAGGGAGACAGCGAGGGAGATGGCGAGGGAGACAGCGCTGGAGACAGCGCTGGAGACAGCGAGAGAGAATGCGAGAAGGACTGCGAGAGAGACAGCGAGGGAGAAAGCGAGAGCGACTTCGAGAGAGACTGCGGGGGAGACAGCGAGACTGTGAGGGAAACAGCGAGGGAGACAGCGAGGGAGACTGCGAGGGAGACAGCGAGAGAGAGACAGCGAGAGAGAGACAGCGAGAGAGACTGCAAAGGAGACTGCGAGAGAGACTGCGAGGGAGACAGCGAGAGAGACTGCGAGAGAGACTGCGAGAGAGACTGCGAGAGAGACTGCGAGAGAGACTGCGAGAGAGACTGCGAGAGGGACAGCGAGAGGGACAGCGAGAGAGACTGCGAGAGAGACTGCGAGAGAGACTGCGAGAGAGACTGCGAGAGAGACTGCGAGAGAGACTGCGAGAGAGACTGCGAGAGAGACTGCGAGGGAGAAAGCGAGGGAGAAAGCGAGGGAGAAAGCGACAGAGACTGTGTGGGAGACTGCAATGGTGACAGTGAGAGAGACTGCGAGGGAGACTGCGAGGGAGACTGCGAGGGAGACTGCGAGGGAGACTGCGAGGGAGACTGCGAGAGAGACTGCGAGAGAGACTGCGAGAGAGACTGCGAGGGAGACAGCGAGGGAGACAGCGAGGGAGACAGCGAGGGACACAGCGAGAGACAGCGAGAGAGACCTCGAGGGAGACAGCGAGGGAGACTGTGAGGGAGACAGCGAGAGAGACAGCGAGAGAGACAGCGAGAGAGACTGCGAGTGAGACTGTGAGGGAGACAGCGAGAGAGACTGCGAGGGAGAAAGCGAGAGAAACTGCGAGGGAGGCAGCGAGGGAGACAGCGAGGGAGACAGCGAGGGAGACAGCGAGGGAGACAGCGAGGGAGACAGCGAGGGAGACAGCGAGAGAGACAGCGAGAGAGACAGCGAGAGAGACTTCGAGAGAGACTGCGAGGGAGGCAGCGAGGGAGACAGCGAGGGAGACAGCGAGGGAGACAGCGAGGGAGACAGCGAGGGAGACAGCGAGGGAGACAGCGACAGAGACAGCAAGAGAGACTGTGAGAGAGACTGCGATGGACACAGCGAGAGAGACTGCGAGGGAGACGAGAGAGAATGCGAGAGAGATCGCGTGATACAGCGAGGGAGACAGCGAGGGAGACAGCGAGGGAGACAGCGAGGGAGACTGCGAGGAAGACTGCAAGGAAGACTGCGAGGAAGACTGCGAGGAAGACTGCGAGGAAGACTGCGAGAGAGACTGCGAGAGAGACTGCGAGAGAGACTGCGAGAGAGACTGCGAGAGAGACTGCGAGAGAGACTGCGAGGGAGATAGCGAGGGAGATAGCGAGGGAGATAGCGAGGGAGATAGCGAGAGAGACTGCGAGAGAGACTGCGAGAGAGACTGCGAGAGAGACTGCGAGAGAGACTGCGAGAGAGACTGTGAGGGAGACTGTGAGGGAGACAGCGAGGGATACAGCGAGGGATACAGCGAGAGAGACTGCGAGAGAGACTGCGAGACTAACTGCGAGGGAGACAGCGAGGGAGATGGCGAGGGAGACAGCGCTGGAGACAGCGCTGGAGACAGCGAGAGAGAATGCGAGAAGGACTGCGAGAGAGACAGCGAGGGAGAAAGCGAGAGCGACTTCGAGAGAGACTGCGGGGGAGACAGCGAGACTGTGAGGGAAACAGCGAGGGAGACAGCGAGGGAGACTGCGAGGGAGACAGCGAGAGAGAGACAGCGAGAGAGAGACAGCGAGAGAGACTGCAAAGGAGACTGCGAGAGAGACTGCGAGGGAGACAGCGAGAGAGACTGCGAGAGAGACTGCGAGAGAGACTGCGAGAGAGACTGCGAGAGAGACTGCGAGAGGGACAGCGAGAGGGACAGCGAGAGAGACTGCGAGAGAGACTGCGAGAGAGACTGCGAGAGAGACTGCGAGAGAGACTGCGAGGGAGAAAGCGAGGGAGAAAGCGAGGGAGAAAGCGACAGAGACTGTGTGGGAGACTGCAATGGTGACAGCGAGAGAGACTGCGAGGGAGACTGCGAGGGAGACTGCGAGGGAGACTGCGAGGGAGACTGCGAGGGAGACTGCGTGGGAGACTGCGAGTGAGACGGCGAGAGAGACGGCGAGAGAGACGGAGAGAGAGACGGAGAGAGAGACGGAGAGAGAGACGGAGAGAGAGACGGAGAGAGAGACGGAGAGAGAGACGGCGAGAGAGACTGCGAGAGAGACTGCGAGAGAGACTGAGAGGGAGACAGCGAGAGAGACTGCGAGAGAGACTGCGAGAGAGACTGCGAGAGATACAGCGAGGGAGACAGCGAGGGAGACAGCGAGGGAGACAGCGAGGGAGACAGCGAGGGAGACAGCGAGGGAGACAGCGAGGGAGACAGCGAGGGAGACAGCGAGAGTACATTGAGAGAGACAGCGAGAGAGACAGTGAGAGAGACAGTGAGAGAGAATGCTATGGAGATAGCGAGGGAGAAAGCGAGAGAGAAAGCGAGGGAGACAGCGAGAGAGAAAGCGAGGGAGACAGCGAGGGAGACAGCGAGGGAGACAGCGAGGGATACAGAGAGAGTGACTGCGAGGGAGACGGCGAGGGAGACAGCGAGGGAGACAGCGAGGGAGACAGCGAGGGAGAGAGCGAGGGAGAAAGCGAGAGAGAAAGCGAGGGAGACAGCGAGAGAGAAAGCGAGGGAGACAGCGAGAGAGACAGCGAGAGAGAAAGCGAGAGAGAAAGCGAGAGAGAAAGCGAGGGAGACAGCGAGAGAGAAAGCGAGGGAGACAGCGAGGGAGACTGCGAGGGAGACAGCGAGAGACACTTCGAGAGAGACTGCGAGGGAGACAGCGAGGGAGACAGCGAGGGAGACAGCGAGGGAGACAGCGAGGGAGACAGCAATAGAGACTGCGAGAGAGACTGCGAGGGACACAGCGAGAGAGACTGCGAGGGAGACAACGAGAGAGAATGTGAGAGAGATCGCGTGAGACAGCGAGGGAGACAGCGAGGGAGACAGCGAGGGAGACAGCGAGGGAGATAGCGAGGGAGACAGCGAGGGAGACAGCGAGGGAGACTGCGAGGGAGACTGCGAGGGAGAGAGCGAGAGACACAGCGAGGGAGACAGCAAGAGAGACAGCAAGAGAGACTGCGAGGGAGACACCGTGGGAGGCAGCGAGGGAGACAGCGAGAGAAACTGCGACGAAGACTGCGAGAGAGACTGCGAGAGAGACTGCAAGAGAGACTGCGAGAGAGACTGCGAGAGAGACTGCGAGAGAGACTGCGAGAGAGACTGCGAGAGAGACTGCGAGAGAGACTGCGAGGGAGAAAGCGAGAGAGACTGCGAGGGAGAAAGCGAGAGAGACTGCGAGGGAGAAAGCGAGAGAGACTGCGAGGGAGACTGCAAGGGAGACAGCGAGAGAGACAGCGAGAGAGATAGCGAGGGAGATAGCGAGGGAGATAGCGAGGGAGATAGCGAGAGAGATAGCGAGAGAGATAGCGAGAGAGACTGCGAGAGAGACTGCGAGGGAGAGAGCGAGGGAGAAAGCGAGAGAGAACACGAGGGAGACAGCGATAGAAACTGCGAGGGAGTCAGCGAGAGAGACTGTGAGAGAGACAGCGAGGGAGACAGCGAGGGAGACTGTGAGGGAGACAGCGAGGGAGACAGCGAGAGAGACAGCGAGAGAGATAGCGAGAGAGACTGCGAGTGAGACTGTGAGGGAGACAGCGAGAGAGACTGCGAGGGAGAAAGCGAGAGAAACTGCGAGAGAGACTGCTATGGAGATAGCGAGAAAAACAGCGAGGGATACAGCGAGAGACACTGCGAGGGAGACAGCGATTGAGACGGCGAGGGAGACGGCGAGGGAGACGGCGAGAGAGACGGCGAGAGAGACGGCGAGGGAGACGGCGAGGGAGACTGCGAGGGAGACAGCGAGGGAGACAGCGAGAGAGACAGCGAGAGAGACAGCGAGAGAGACAGCGAGAGAGACAGCGAGAGAGACAGCGAGAGAGACAGCGAGAGAGACAGCGAGAGAGACTGCGAGAGAGACTGCGAGGGAGGCAGCGAGGGAGACAGCGAGGGAGACAGCGAGGGAGACAGCGAGGGAGACAGCGAGGGAGACAGCGAGGGAGACAGCGAGGGAGACAGCGACAGAGACAGCAAGAGAGACTGTGAGAGAGACTGCGATGGACACAGCGAGAGAGACTGCGAGGGAGACGAGAGAGAATGCGAGAGAGATCGCGTGAGACAGCGAGGGAGACAGCGAGGGAGACCGCGAGGGAGACCGCGAGGGAGACTGCGAGGGAGACTGCGAGGGAGACTGCGAGGGAGACTGCGAGGGAGACTGCGAGGGATACAGCGAGGGATACAGCGAGGGATACAGCGAGAGAGACTGCGAGAGAGACTGCGAGAGAGACTGCGAGACTAACTGCGAGGGAGACAGCGAGGGAGATGGCGAGGGAGACAGCGCTGGAGACAGCGAGACAGAATGCGAGAAGGACTGCGAGAGAGACAGCGAGGGAGAAAGCGAGAGCGACTTCGAGAGAGACTGCGAGGGAGACAGCGAGACTGTGAGGGAAACAGCAAGGGAGACTGCGAGGGAGACTGCGAGGGAGACTGCGAGGGAGACTGCGAGAGAGACAGCGAGAGAGACAGCGAGAGAGACAGCGAGAGAGACAGCGAGAGAGACTGCGAGGGAGACTGCGAGGGAGACTGCGAGGGAGACTGCGAGGGAGACAGCGAGGGAGACAGCGAGGGAGACTGCGAGGGAGACTGCGAGGGAGACTGCGAGGGAGACTGCGAGGGAGACTGCGAGGGAGACTGCGAGGGAGACTGCGAGGGAGACGGAGAGAGAGATGGAGAGAGAGACGGCGAGAGAGACTGCGAGAGAGAGAGTGAGAGAGACTGAGAGGGAGACAGCGAGAGAGACAGCGAGAGAGACAGCGAGAGAGACAGCGAGAGAGACAGCGAGAGAGACAGCGAGAGAGACAGCGAGAGAGACAGCGAGAGAGACTGCAAGAGATACAGCGAGGGATAGAGCGAGGGAGACAGCGAGGGAGACAGCGAGAGTACATTGAGAGAGACAGCGAGAGAGACAGCGAGAGAGACAGTGAGAGAGACTGCTATGGAGATAGCGAGAGAGACAGCGGGGTATACTGAGAGAGTGACTGCGAGGGAGACGGCGAGGGAGACAGCGAGGGAGACTGCGAGGGAGACTGCGAGGGAGACAGCGAGGGAGACAGCGAGGGAGACAGCGAGGGAGACAGCGAGGGAGGCAGCGAGGGAGACAGCGAGGGAGACAGCGAGGGAGACAGCGAGGGAAACTGCGAGAGAGACAGCGAGGGAAACTGCGAGAGAGACAGCGAGGGACACAGCGAGGGAGACAGCGAGGGAGACAGCGAGGGAGACTGCGAGGGAGACTGCGAGGGAGACTGCGAGGGAGACTGCGAGAGAGACTGCGAGAGAGAGCGCGTGAGAGACAGCGAGAGAGACTGCGTGGGATACAGCGAGGGAGACAGCGAGGGAGACAGCGAGGGAGACAGGAAGAGAGAATGCGAGAAGGACTGCGAGAGAGACAGCGAGGGAGAAAGCGAGAGCGACTTCGAGAGAGACTGCGAGGGAGACAGCGATAGAGACTGTGAGGGAAACAGCGAGGGAGACAGCGAGGGGACTGCGAGAGAGACTGCGAGGGAGACTGCCAGAGAGACTGCGAGAGAGACTGCGAAAGAGACTGCGAGAGAGACTGCGAGAGAGACTGCGAGGGAGACTGCGAGGGAGACTGCGAGGGAGACTGCGAGGGAGACTGCGAGGGAGACTGCGAGGGAGACTGCGAGAGAGACTGCGAGAGAGACTGCGAGAGAGACTGCAAGGGAGAGAGCGAGGGAGAAAGCGAGAGAGAAAGCGAGGGAGACAGCGAGGGAGACAGCGAGGGAGACAGCGAGGGAGACAGCGAGGGAGACAGCGAGAGAGACAGCGAGAGAGACTGCGAGAGAGACTGCGAGAGAGACTGCAAGGGAGACTGCAAGGGAGACTGCAAGGGAGAGAGCGAGGGAGAAAGCGAGAGAGAAAGCGAGAGAGAAAGCGAGGGAGACAGCGAGGGAGACAGCGAGGGAGACAGCGAGGGAGACAGCGAGGGAGACAGCGAGGGAGACAGTGAGGGAGACAGCGAGGGAGACAGCGAGAGAGACTTCGAGAGAGACTGCGAGAGAGACTGCGAGGGAGGCAGCGAGGGAGACAGCGAGGGAGACAGCGAGGGAGACAGCGAGGGAGACAGCGACAGAGACAGCAATAGAGACTGCGAGAGAGACTGCGAGAGAGACTGCGAGGGACACAGCGAGAGAGACTGCGAGGGAGACAACGAGAGAGAATATGAGAGAGATCGCGTGAGACAGCGAGGGAGACAGCGAGGGAGATAGCGAGGGAGACAGCGAGGGAGACTGCGAGAGAGACTGCAAGAGAGACTGCGAGGGAGACTGCGAGGGAGACTGCGAGGGAGACTGCGAGGGAGACAGCGTGGGAGGCAGCGAGGGAGACAGCGAGAGAAACTGCAACGAAGACTGCGAGAGAGACTGCGAGAGAGACTGCGAGAGAGACTGCGAGAGAGACTGCGAGAGAGACTGCGAGAGAGACTGCGAGAGAGACTGCGAGAGAGACTGCGAGAGAGACTGCGAGAGAGACTGCGAGAGAGACTGCGAGGGAGAAAGCGAGGGAGAAAGCGAGAGAGACTGCGAGGGAGAAAGCGAGAGAGACTGCGAGGGAGACTGCAAGGGAGACAGCGAGAGAGACAGCGAGAGAGACTGCGAGAGAGACTGCGAGGGAGAAAGCAAGAGAGACTGCGAGGGAGAAAGCGAGAGAGACTGCGAGGGAGAAAGCGAGAGAGACTGCGAGGGAGACTGCAAGGGAGACAGCGAGAGAGACAGCGAGGGAGATAGCGCGGGGGATAGCGAGGGAGATAGCGAGGGAGATAGCGAGGGAGATAGCGAGGGAGATAGCGAGAGAGATAGCGTGAGAGACTGCGAGAGAGACTGCGAGGGAGAGAGCGAGGGAGAGAGCGAGGGAGAAAGCGAGAGAGAACACGAGGGAGACAGCGATAGAAACTGCGAGGGAGTCAGCGAGAGAGACTGCGAGAGAGACTGTGAGAGAGACCTCGAGGGAGACAGCGAGGGAGACAGCGAGGGAGACAGCGAGGGAGACAGCGAGGGAGACTGCGAGGGAGACAGCGAGAGAGACAGCGAGAGAGACTGCGATTGAGACGGCGAGGGAGACAGCGAGGGAGACAGCGAGGGAGACAGCGAGAGAGACAGCGAGAGAGACAGCGAGAGAGACTTCGAGAGAGACTTCGAGAGAGACTTCGAGAGAGACTTCGAGAGAGACTTCGAGAGAGACTTCGAGAGAGACTTCGAGAGAGACTGCGAGGGAGGCAGCGAGGGAGACAGCGAGGGAGACAGCGAGGGAGACAGCGAGGGAGACAGCAAGAGAGACTGTGATAGAGACTGCGATGGACACAGCGAGAGAGACTGCGAGGGAGACGAGAGAGAATGCGAGTGAGATCGCGTGAGACAGCGAGGGAGACTGCGAGGGAGACTGCGAGGGAGACTGCGAGGGAGACTGCGAGGGAGACTGCGAGGGAGACTGCGAGGGAGACTGCGAGGGAGACTGCGAGGGAGACTGCGAGGGAGACAGCAAGAGAGACAGCAAGAGAGACAGCAAGAGAGAATGCAAGAGAGACTGCGAGGGAGACTGCGAGGGAGACTGCGAGGGAGACTGCGAGGGAGACTGCGAGGGAGACTGCGAGGGAGACTGCGAGGGAGACAGCAAGAGAGACAGCAAGAGAGACAGCAAGAGAGACTGCAAGAGAGACTGCAAGAGAGACTGCAAGAGAGACTGCGAGGGAGACAGCGAGGGAGACAGCGAGGGAGACAGCGAGGGAGACAGCGAGGGAGACAGCGAGGAAGACTGCGAGGAAGACTGCGAGGAAGACTGCGAGGAAGACTGCGAGAGAGACTGCGAGAGAGACTGCGAGAGAGACTGCGAGAGAGACGGCGAGAGAGACTGCGAGAGAGACTGCGAGAGAGACTGCGAGAGAGACTGCGAGAGAGACTGCGAGAGAGACTGCGAGGGAGAAAGCGAGAGAGACTGCGAGAGAGACTGCGAGGGAGAAAGCGAGAGAGACTGCGAGGGAGACTGCGAGGGAGACTGCAAGGGAGACAGCGAGAGAGACAGCGAGGGAGACAGCGAGGGAGATAGCGAGGGAGACAGCGAGGGAGACTGCGAGGAAGACTGCGAGGAAGACTGCGAGGAAGACTGCGAGAGAGACTGCGAGAGAGACTGCGAGAGAGACTGCGAGAGAGACTGCGAGAGAGACTGCGAGAGAGACTGCGAGAGAGACTGCGAGGGAGAAAGCGAGGGAGAAAGCGAGGGAGAAAGCGACAGAGACTGTGTGGGAGACTGCAATGGTGACAGCGAGAGAGACTGCGAGGGAGACTGCGAGGGAGACTGCGAGGGAGACTGCGAGGGAGACTGCGAGAGAGACTGCGAGAGAGACTGCGAGGGAGACTGCGAGGGAGACTGCGAGGGAGACTGCGAGGGAGACTGCGAGGGAGACTGCGAGGGAGACTGCGAGGGAGACTGCGAGAGAGACGGCGAGAGAGACGGCGAGAGAGACGGAGAGAGAGACGGAGAGAGAGACGGAGAGAGAGACGGCGAGAGAGACGGCGAGAGAGACTGCGAGAGAGACTGAGAGGGAGACAGCGAGAGAGACTGCGAGAGAGACTGCGAGAGAGACTGCGAGAGATACAGCGAGGGAGACAGCGAGGGAGACAGCGAGGGAGACAGCGAGGGAGACAGCGAGAGTACATTGAGAGAGACAGCGAGAGAGACAGTGAGAGAGACAGTGAGAGAGACTGCTATGGAGATAGCGAGGGAGAAAGCGAGAGAGAAAGCGAGGGAGACAGCGAGAGAGAAAGCGAGGGAGACAGCGAGGGAGACAGCGAGGGAGACAGCGAGGGAGACAGCGAGGGATACAGAGAGAGTGACTGCGAGGGAGACGGCGAGGCAGACGGCGAGGGAGACAGCGAGGGAGACAGCGAGGGAGACAGCGAGGGAGAGAGCGAGGGAGAAAGCGAGAGAGAAAGCGAGGGAGACAGCGAGAGAGAAAGCGAGGGAGACAGCGAGAGAGAAAGCGAGGGAGACAGCGAGAGAGAAAGCGAGAGAGAAAGCGAGAGAGAAAGCGAGGGAGACAGCGAGAGAGAAAGCGAGGGAGACAGCGAGGGAGACTGCGAGGGAGACAGCGAGAGACACTTCGAGAGAGACTGCGAGGGAGACAGCGAGGGAGACAGCGAGGGAGACAGCGAGGGAGACAGCGAGGGAGACAGCGAGGGAGACAGCGAGGGAGACAGCAATAGAGACTGCGAGAGAGACTGCGAGGGACACAGCGAGAGAGACTGCGAGGGAGACAACGAGAGAGAATGTGAGAGAGATCGCGTGAGACAGCGAGGGAGACAGCGAGGGAGACAGCGAGGGAGACAGCGAGGGAGATAGCGAGGGAGACAGCGAGGGAGACTGCGAGGGAGACTGCGAGGGAGAGAGCGAGAGACACAGCGAGGGAGACAGCAAGAGAGACAGCAAGAGAGACTGCGAGGGAGACACCGTGGGAGGCAGCGAGGGAGACAGCGAGAGAAACTGCGACGAAGACTGCGAGAGAGACTGCGAGAGAGACTGCAAGAGAGACTGCGAGAGAGACTGCGAGAGAGACTGCGAGAGAGACTGCGAGAGAGACTGCGAGAGAGACTGCGAGAGAGACTGCGAGAGAGACTGCGAGAGAGAAAGCGAGAGAGACTGCGAGGGAGAAAGCGAGAGAGACTGCGAGGGAGAAAGCGAGAGAGACTGCGAGGGAGAAAGCGAGAGAGACTGCGAGGGAGACTGCAAGGGAGACAGCGAGAGAGACAGCGAGAGAGATAGCGAGGGAGATAGCGAGGGAGATAGCGAGGGAGATAGCGAGAGAGATAGCGAGAGAGATAGCGACAGAGACTGCGAGAGAGACTGCGAGGGAGAGAGCGAGGGAGAAAGCGAGAGAGAACACGAGGGAGACAGCGTTAGAAACTGCGAGGGAGTCAGCGAGAGAGACTGCGAGAGAGACTGTGAGAGAGACAGCGAGGGAGACAGCGAGGGAGACTGTGAGGGAGACAGCGAGGGAGACAGCGAGAGAGACAGCGAGAGAGATAGCGAGAGAGACTGCGAGTGAGACTGTGAGGGAGACAGCGAGAGAGACTGCGAGGGAGAAAGCGAGAGAAACTGCGAGAGAGACTGCTATGGAGATAGCGAGAAAAACAGCGAGGGATACAGCGAGAGACACTGCGAGGGAGACAGCGATTGAGACGGCGAGGGAGACGGCGAGGGAGACGGCGAGAGAGACGGCGAGAGAGACGGCGAGAGAGACGGCGAGGGAGACGGCGAGGGAGACGGCGAGGGAGACTGCGAGGGAGACAGCGAGGGAGACAGCGAGAGAGACAGCGAGAGAGACAGCGAGAGAGACAGCGAGAGAGACAGCGAGAGAGACAGCGAGAGAGACTTCGAGAGAGACTGCGAGAGAGACTGCGAGGGAGGCAGCGAGGGAGACAGCGAGGGAGACAGCGAGGGAGACAGCGAGGGAGACAGCGAGGGAGACAGCGAGGGAGACAGCGAGGGAGACAGCGAGGGAGACAGCGAGGGAGACAGCGACAGAGACAGCAAGAGAGACTGTGCGAGAGACTGCGATGGACACAGCGAGAGAGACTGCGAGGGAGACGAGAGAGAATGCGAGAGAGATCGCGTGAGACAGCGAGGGAGACAGCGAGGGAGACCGCGAGGGAGACCGCGAGGGAGACCGCGAGGGAGACTGCGAGGGAGACTGCGAGGGAGACTGCGAGGGAGACTGCGAGGGAGACAGCAAGAGAGACTGCAAGAGAGACTGCGAGGGAGACTGCAAGAGAGACTGCGAGGGAGACTGAGAGGTAGACAGCGAGGGAGACAGCGAGGGAGACAGCGAGGGAGACAGCGAGGGAGAATGCGAGGAAGACTGCGAGGAAGACTGCGAGAGAGACTGCGAGAGAGACTGCGAGAGAGACTGCGAGAGAGACTGCGAGAGAGACTGCGAGAGAGATAGCGAGGGAGATAGCGAGGGAGATAGCGAGGGAGATAGCGAGGGAGATAGCGAGGGAGATAGCGAGGGAGATAGCGAGAGAGACTGCGAGAAAGACTGCGAGAGAGACTGCGAGAGAGACTGCAAGGGAGACTGTGAGGGAGACAGCGAGGGATACAGCGAGGGATACAGCGAGGGATACAGCGAGGGATACAGCGAGAGAGACTGCGAGAGAGACTGCGAGAGAGACTGCGAGAGAGACTGCGAGACTAACTGCGAGGGAGACAGCGAGGGAGATGGCGAGGGAGACAGCGCTGGAGACAGCGAGACAGAATGCGAGAAGGACTGCGAGAGAGACAGCGAGGGAGAAAGCGAGAGCGACTTCGAGAGAGACTGCGAGGGAGACAGCGAGACTGTGAGGGAAACAGCAAGGGAGACTGCGAGGGAGACTGCGAGGGAGACTGCGAGGGAGACTGCGAGGGAGACTGCGAGAGAGACAGCGAGAGAGACAGCGAGAGAGACAGCGAGAGAGACAGCGAGAGAGACTGCGAGAGAGACTGCGAGAGAGACTGCGAGGGAGACTGCGAGAGAGACTGCGAGAGAGACAGCGAGGGAGACAGCGAGGGAGACAGTGAGGGAGACTGCGAGGGAGACTGCGAGGGAGACTGCGAGGGAGACTGCGAGGGAGACTGCGAGGGAGACTGCGAGAGAGACTGCGAGGGAGACTGCGAGGGAGACTGCGAGGGAGACTGCGAGAGAGACTGCGAGGGAGACTGCGAGAGAGACGGAGAGAGAGATGGAGAGAGAGACGGCGAGAGAGACTGCGAGAGAGAGAGTGAGAGAGACTGAGAGGGAGACAGCGAGAGAGACAGCGAGAGAGACAGCGAGAGAGACAGCGAGAGAGACAGCGAGAGAGACTGCGAGAGATACAGCGAGGGATAGAGCGAGGGAGACAGCGAGGGAGACAGCGAGAGTACATTGAGAGAGACAGCGAGAGAGACAGCGAGAGAGACAGTGAGAGAGACTGCTATGGAGATAGCGAGAGAGACAGCGGGGTATACTGAGAGAGTGACTGCGAGGGAGACGGCGAGGGAGACAGCGAGGGAGACTGCGAGGGAGACTGCGAGGGAGACTGCGAGGGAGACAGCGAGGGAGACAGCGAGGGAGACAGCGAGGGAGACAGCGAGGGAGACAGCGAGGGAGACAGCGAGGGAGACAGCGAGGGAGACAGCGAGGGAAACTGCGAGAGAGACAGCGAGGGAAACTGCGAGAGAGACAGCGAGGGACACAGCGAGGGAGACAGCGAGGGAGACAGCGAGGGAGACAGCGAGGGAGACTGCGAGGGAGACTGCGAGGGAGACTGCGAGGGAGACTGCGAGGGAGACTGCGAGAGAGACTGCGAGAGACACAGCGAGGGAGACAGCGAGGGAGACAGCGAGGGAGACAGCGAGGGAGACTGCGAGGGAGACTGCGAGGGAGACTGCGAGGGAGACTGCGAGAGAGACTGCGAGAGAGACTGCGAGAGAGAGCGCGTGAGAGACAGCGAGAGAGACTGCGTGGGATACAGCGAGGGAGACAGCGAGGGAGACAGCGAGGGAGACAGGAAGAGAGAATGCGAGAAGGACTGCGAGAGAGACAGCGAGGGAGAAAGCGAGAGCGACTTCGAGAGAGACTGCGAGGGAGACAGCGATAGAGACTGTGAGGGAAACAGCGAGGGAGACAGCGAGGGGACTGCGAGAGAGACTGCGAGGGAGACTGCCAGAGAGACTGCGAGAGAGACTGCGAGAGAGACTGCGAGAGAGACTGCGAGGGAGACTGCGAGGGAGACTGCGAGGGAGACTGCGAGGGAGACTGCGAGGGAGACTGCGAGAGAGACTGCGAGAGAGACTGCGAGAGAGACTGCGAGAGAGACTGCGAGAGAGACTGCAAGGGAGAGAGTGAGGGAGAAAGCGAGAGAGAAAGCGAGGGAGACAGCGAGGGAGACAGCGAGGGAGACAGCGAGGGAGACAGCGAGGGAGACAGCGAGAGAGACAGCGAGAGAGACTGCGAGAGAGACTGCGAGAGAGACTGCGAGAGAGACTGCAAGGGAGACTGCAAGGGAGACTGCAAGGGAGACTGCAAGGGAGAGAGCGAGGGAGAAAGCGAGAGAGAAAGCGAGAGAGAAAGCGAGAGAGAAAGCGAGGGAGACAGCGAGGGAGACAGCGAGGAAGACAGCGAGGGAGACAGCGAGGGAGACAGCGAGGGAGACAGTGTGGGAGACAGCGAGGGAGACAGCGAGAGAGACTTCGAGAGAGACTGCGAGAGAGACTGCGAGGGAGGCAGCGAGGGAGACAGCGAGGGAGACAGCGAGGGAGACAGCGAGGGAGACAGCGACAGAGACAGCAATAGAGACTGCGAGAGAGACTGCGAGAGAGACTGCGAGGGACACAGCGAGAGAGACTGCGAGGGAGACAACGAGAGAGAATGTGAGAGAGATCGCGTGAGACAGCGAGGGAGACAGCGAGGGAGATAGCGAGGGAGACAGCGAGGGAGACTGCGAGAGAGACTGCAAGAGAGACTGCGAGGGAGACTGCGAGGGAGACTGCGAGGGAGACTGCGAGGGAGACTGCGAGGGAGACTGCGAGGGAGACAGCGTGGGAGGCAGCGAGGGAGACAGCGAGAGAAACTGCAACGAAGACTGCGAGAGAGACTGCGAGAGAGACTGCGAGAGAGACTGCGAGAGAGACTGCGAGAGAGACTGCGAGAGAGACTGCGAGAGAGACTGCGAGGGAGAAAGCGAGGGAGAAAGCGAGAGAGACTGCGAGGGAGAAAGCGAGAGAGACTGCGAGGGAGACTGCAAGGGAGACAGCGAGAGAGACAGCGAGAGAGACTGCGAGAGAGACTGCGAGGGAGAAAGCGAGAGAGACTGCGAGGGAGAAAGCGAGAGAGACTGCGAGGGAGAAAGCGAGAGAGACAGCGAGAGAGACTGCGTGGGATACAGCGAGGGAGACAGCGAGGGAGACAGCGAGGGAGACAGGAAGAGAGAATGCGAGAAGGACTGCGAGAGAGACAGCGAGGGAGAAAGCGAGAGCGACTTCGAGAGAGACTGCGAGGGAGACAGCGATAGAGACTGTGAGGGAAACAGCGAGGGAGACAGCGAGGGGACTGCGAGAGAGACTGCGAGGGAGACTGCCAGAGAGACTGCGAGAGAGACTGCGAGGGAGACTGCGAGGGAGACTGCGAGGGAGACTGCGAGGGAGACTGCGAGAGAGACTGCGAGAGAGACTGCGAGAGAGACTGCGAGAGAGACTGCGAGAGAGACTGCAAGGGAGAGAGTGAGGGAGAAAGCGAGAGAGAAAGCGAGGGAGACAGCGAGGGAGACAGCGAGGGAGACAGCGAGGGAGACAGCGAGGGAGACAGCGAGAGAGACAGCGAGAGAGACTGCGAGAGAGACTGCGAGAGAGACTGCGAGAGAGACTGCGAGAGAGACTGCAAGGGAGACTGCAAGGGAGACTGCAAGGGAGAGAGCGAGGGAGAAAGCGAGAGAGAAAGCGAGAGAGAAAGCGAGAGAGAAAGCGAGGGAGACAGCGAGGGAGACAGCGAGGAAGACAGCGAGGAAGACAGCGAGGGAGACAGCGAGGGAGACAGCGAGGGAGACAGCGAGGGAGACAGCGAGGGAGACAGTGTGGGAGACAGCGAGGGAGACAGCGAGAGAGACTTCGAGAGAGACTGCGAGAGAGACTGCGAGGGAGGCAGCGAGGGAGACAGCGAGGGAGACAGCGAGGGAGACAGCGAGGGAGACAGCGACAGAGACAGCAATAGAGACTGCGAGAGAGACTGCGAGAGAGACTGCGAGGGACACAGCGAGAGAGACTGCGAGGGAGACAACGAGAGAGAATGTGAGAGAGATCGCGTGAGACAGCGAGGGAGACAGCGAGGGAGATAGCGAGGGAGACAGCGAGGGAGACTGCGAGAGAGACTGCAAGAGAGACTGCGAGGGAGACTGCGAGGGAGACTGCGAGGGAGACTGCGAGGGAGACTGCGAGGGAGACTGCGAGGGAGACTGCGAGGGAGACAGCGTGGGAGGCAGCGAGGGAGACAGCGAGAGAAACTGCAACGAAGACTGCGAGAGAGACTGCGAGAGACACTGCGAGAGAGACTGCGAGAGAGACTGCGAGAGAGACTGCGAGAGAGACTGCGAGAGAGACTGCGAGGGAGAAAGCGAGGGAGAAAGCGAGAGAGACTGCGAGGGAGAAAGCGAGAGAGACTGCGAGGGAGAAAGCGAGAGAGACTGCGAGGGAGACTGCAAGGGAGACAGCGAGAGAGACAGCGAGAGAGACTGCGAGAGAGACTGCGAGGGAGAAAGCGAGAGAGACTGCGAGGGAGAAAGCGAGAGAGACTGCGAGGGAGAAAGCGAGAGAGACTGCGAGGGAGACTGCAAGGGAGACAGCGAGAGAGACAGCGAGGGAGATAGCGCGGGGGATAGCGAGGGAGATAGCGAGGGAGATAGCGAGGGAGATAGCGAGAGAGATAGCGAGAGAGATAGCGTGAGAGACTGCGAGAGAGACTGCGAGAGAGACTGCGAGGGAGAGAGCGAGGGAGAGAGCGAGGGAGAAAGCGAGAGAGAACACGAGGGAGACAGCGATAGAAACTGCGAGGGAGTCAGCGAGAGAGACTGCGAGAGAGACTGTGAGAGAGACCTCGAGGGAGACAGCGAGGGAGACAGCGAGGGAGACAGCGAGGGAGACAGCGAGGGAGACAGCGAGGGAAACTGCGAGAGAGACAGCGAGGGAAACTGCGAGAGAAACAGCGAGGGACACAGCGAGGGAGACAGCGAGGGAGACAGCGAGGGAGACAGCGAGGGAGACTGCGAGGGAGACTGCGAGGGAGACTGCGAGGGAGACTGCGAGAGAGACTGCGAGAGAGACTGCGAGAGAGAGCGCGTGAGAGACAGCGAGAGAGACTGCGTGGGATACAGCGAGGGAGACAGCGAGGGAGACAGCGAGGGAGACAGGAAGAGAGAATGCGAGAAGGACTGCGAGAGAGACAGCGAGGGAGAAAGCGAGAGCGACTTCGAGAGAGACTGCGAGGGAGACAGCGATAGAGACTGTGAGGGAAACAGCGAGGGAGACAGCGAGGGGACTGCGAGAGAGACTGCGAGGGAGACTGCCAGAGAGACTGCGAGAGAGACTGCGAGAGAGACTGCGAGAGAGACTGCGAGAGAGACTGCGAGGGAGACTGCGAGGGAGACTGCGAGGGAGACTGCGAGGGAGACTGCGAGAGAGACTGCGAGAGAGACTGCGAGAGAGACTGCGAGAGAGACTGCAAGGGAGAGAGTGAGGGAGAAAGCGAGAGAGAAAGCGAGGGAGACAGCGAGGGAGACAGCGAGGGAGACAGCGAGGGAGACAGCGAGGGAGACAGCGAGGGAGACAGCGAGAGAGACAGCGAGAGAGACTGCGAGAGAGACTGCGAGAGAGACTGCGAGAGAGACTGCAAGGGAGACTGCAAGGGAGACTGCAAGGGAGAGAGCGAGGGAGAAAGCGAGAGAGAAAGCGAGAGAGAAAGCGAGAGAGAAAGCGAGAGAGAAAGCGAGAGAGAAAGCGAGGGAGACAGCGAGGGAGACAGCGAGGAAGACAGCGAGGGAGACAGCGAGGGAGACAGCGAGGGAGACAGCGAGAGAGACTTCGAGAGAGACTGCGAGAGAGACTGCGAGGGAGGCAGCGAGGGAGACAGCGAGGGAGACAGCGAGGGAGACAGCGAGGGAGACAGCGACAGAGACAGCAATAGAGACTGCGAGAGAGACTGCGAGAGAGACTGCGAGGGACACAGCGAGAGAGACTGCGAGGGAGACAACGAGAGAGAATGTGAGAGAGATCGCGTGAGACAGCGAGGGAGACAGCGAGGGAGATAGCGAGGGAGACAGCGAGGGAGACTGCGAGGGAGACTGCGAGGGAGACTGCGAGGGAGACTGCGAGGGAGACTGCGAGGGAGACTGCGAGGGAGACTGCGAGGGAGACAGCGTGGGAGGCAGCGAGGGAGACAGCGAGAGAAACTGCAACGAAGACTGCGAGAGAGACTGCGAGAGAGACTGCGAGAGAGACTGCGAGAGAGACTGCGAGAGAGACTGCGAGAGAGACTGCGAGGGAGAAAGCGAGAGAGACTGCGAGGGAGACTGCAAGGGAGACAGCGAGAGAGACAGCGAGAGAGACAGCGAGAGAGACAGCGAGAGAGACTGCGAGAGAGACTGCGAGGGAGAAAGCGAGAGAGACTGCGAGGGAGAAAGCGAGAGAGACTGCGAGGGAGAAAGCGAGAGAGACTGCGAGGGAGACTGCAAGGGAGACAGCGAGAGAGACAGCGAGGGAGATAGCGCGGGGGATAGCGAGGGAGATAGCGAGGGAGATAGCGAGGGAGATAGCGAGAGAGATAGCGAGAGAGATAGCGTGAGAGACTGCGAGAGAGACTGCGATGGAGAGAGCGAGGGAGAGAGCGAGGGAGAAAGCGAGAGAGAACACGAGGGAGACAGCGATAGAAACTGCGAGGGAGTCAGCGAGAGAGACTGCGAGAGAGACTGCGAGAGAGACCTCGAGGGAGACAGCGAGGGAGACAGCGAGGGAGACAGCGAGGGAGACAGCGAGGGAGACAGCGAGGGAGACAGCGAGGGAGACTGCGAGGGAGACTGAGAGGGAGACAGCGAGAGAGACAGCGAGAGAGACTGCGATTGAGACGGCGAGGGAGACAGCGAGGGAGACAGCGAGGGAGACAGCGAGAGAGACAGCGAGAGAGACTTCGAGAGAGACTTCGAGAGAGACTTCGAGAGAGACTTCGAGAGAGACTTCGAGAGAGACTTCGAGAGAGACTGCGAGGGAGGCAGCGAGGGAGACAGCGAGGGAGACAGCGAGGGAGACAGCGAGGGAGACAGCGAGGGAGACAGCGAGGGAGACAGCGAGGGAGACAGCGAGGGAGACAGCAAGAGAGACTGTGATAGAGACTGCGATGGACACAGCGAGAGAGACTGCGAGGGAGACGAGAGAGAATGCGAGAGAGAATGCGAGAGAGATCGCGTGAGACAGCGAGGGAGACTGCGAGGGAGACTGCGAGGGAGACTGCGAGGGAGACTGCGAGGGAGACTGCGAGGGAGACTGCGAGGGAGACAGCAAGAGAGACTGCAAGAGAGACTGCGAGGGAGACTGCGAGGGAGACTGCGAGGGAGACTGCGAGGGAGACTGCGAGGGAGACTGCGAGGGAGACTGCGAGGGAGACAGCAAGAGAGACAGCAAGAGAGACTGCAAGAGAGACTGCAAGAGAGACTGCAAGAGAGACAGCGAGGGAGACAGCGAGGGAGACAGCGAGGGAGACAGCGAGGGAGACTGCGAGGAAGACTGCGAGGAAGACTGCGAGGAAGACTGCGAGGAAGACTGCGAGAGAGACTGCGAGAGAGACTGCGAGAGAGACTGCGAGAGAGACTGCGAGAGAGACTGCGAGAGAGACTGCGAGAGAGACTGCGAGAGAGACTGCGAGAGAGACTGCGAGGGAGAAAGCGAGAGAGACTGCGAGAGAGACTGCGAGGGAGAAAGCGAGAGAGACTGCGAGGGAGACTGCGAGGGAGACTGCAAGGGAGACAGCGAGAGAGACAGCGAGGGAGACAGCGAGGGAGATAGCGAGGGAGACAGCGAGGGAGACAGCGAGGGAGACAGCGAGGGAGACAGCGAGGGAGACAGCGAGGGAGACAGCGATGGAGATAGCGAGGGAGATAGCGAGGGAGATAGCGAGGGAGATAGCGAGGGAGATAGCGAGGGAGATAGCGAGGGAGATAGCGAGAGAGATAGCGAGAGAGATAGCGAGAGAGATAGCGAGGGAGACTGTGAGGGAGACAGCGAGGGAGACAGCGAGGGAGACTGCGAGAGAGACTGCTATGGAGATAGCGAGAGAGACAGCGAGGGATACAGCGAGAGAGACTGCGAGACTAACTGCGAGAGAGACAGCGAGGGAGATGGCGAGGGAGACAGCGCTGGAGACAGCGAGAGAGAATGCGAGAAGGACTGCGAGAGAGACAGCGAGGGAGAAAGCAAGAGCGACTTTGAGAGAGACTGCGAGGGAGACAGCGAGACTGTGAGGGAAACAGCGAGGGAGACAGCGAGAGAGACTGCGAGGGAGACTGCGAGGGAGACTGCAAGAGAGACTGCAAGAGAGACTGCAAGAGAGACAGCGTGGGAGACAGCGTGGGAGGCAGCGAGGGAGACAGCGAGAGAAACTGCGAGGAAGACTGCGAGAGAGACTGCGAGAGAGACTGCAAGAGAGAAAGCGAGAGAGACTGCGAGGGAGAAAGCGAGAGAGACTGCGAGGGAGACTGCAAGGGAGACTGCAAGGGAGACAGCGAGAGAGACAGCGAGGGAGATAGCGAGGGAGATAGCGAGGGAGATAGCGAGAGAGATAGCGAGAGAGATAGCGAGAGAGACTGCGAGAGAGACTGCGAGAGAGACTGCGAGGGAGAGAGCGAGCGAGAAAGCGAGAGAGAACACGAGGGAGACAGCGAGGCAGACAGCGAGGGAGACAGCGAGAGAGACAGCGAGGGAGACTGCGAGTGAGACTGTGAGGGAGACAGCGAGAAAGACTGCGAGGGAGAAAGCGAGAGAAACTGCGAGAGAGACTGCTATGGAGATAGCGAGAGAGACAGCGAGGGATACAGCGAGAGACACTGCGAGGGAGACTGCGATTGAGACGGCTAGGGAGACGGCGAGAGAGACAGCGAGGGAGACAGCGAGGGAGACAGCGTGGGAGACAGCGTGGGAGACAGCGAGGGAGACAGCGAGGGAGACAGCGAGGGAGACAGCGAGAGAGACAGCGAGAGAGACAGCGAGAGGGATATTGAGGGAGACAGCGAGGGAGACAGCGAGGGAGACAGCGAGAGAGACAGCGAGAGAGACAGCGAGAGAGACAGCGAGAGAGTCAGCGAGGGAGACAGCGAGGGAGACAGCGAGGGAGACAGCGAGGGAGACAGCGAGAGAGACTGCGAGGGAGACTGCGAGGGAGACTGCGAGAGAGACTGCGAGAGAGACTGCGAGAGAGACTGCGAGAGAGACTGCGAGAGAGACTGAGGGAGAGAGCGAGGGAGAGAGCGAGAGAGAAAGCGAGGGAGACAGCGAGGGAGACAGCGAGGGAGACAGCGAGGGAGACAGCGAGGGAGACAGCGAGGGAGACAGCGAGGGAGACAGCGAGGTAGACAGCGAGAGAGACTTCGAGAGAGACTGCGAGGGAGGCAGCGAGGGAGACAGCGAGGGAGACAGCGAGGGAGACAGCGAGGGAGACAGCGAGGGAGACAGCGACAGAGACAGCAATAGAGACTGCGAGAGAGACTGCGAGGGACACAGCGAGAGAGACTGCGAGGGAGACAACGAGAGAGAATGTGAGTGAGATCGCGTGAGACAGCGAGGGAGACTGCGAGAGAGAGAGCGAGAGACACAGCGAGGGAGACAGCAAGAGAGACTGCAAGAGAGACTGCGAGGGAGACTGCGAGGGAGACTGCGAGGGAGACTGCGAGGGAGACTGCGAGGGAGACAGCGTGGGAGGCAGCGTGGGAGGCAGCGAGGGAGACAGCGAGAGAAACTGCGAGGAAGACTGCGAGAGAGACTGCGAGAGAGACTGCGAGAGAGACTGCGAGAGAGACTGCGAGAGAGACTGTGAGAGAGACTGCGAGGGAGACTGCGAGGGAGACTGCGAGGGAGACTGCGAGGGAGAAAGCGAGAGAGACTGCGAGGGAGATAGCGAGAGAGACTGCGAGGGAGATAGCGAGAGAGACTGCGAGGGAGACTGCAAGGGAGACTGCAAGGGAGACTGCAAGGGAGACAGCGAGAAAGACAGCGAGGGAGATAGCGAGGGAGATAGCGAGGGAGATAGCGAGAGAGATAGCGAGAGAGATAGCGAGAGAGACTGCGAGAGAGACTGCGAGAGAGACTGCGAGAGAGACTGCGAGGGAGAGAGCGAGCGAGAAAGCGAGAGAGAACACGAGGGAGACAGCGATAGAAACTGCGAGGGAGTCAGCGAGAGAGACTGCGAGAGAGACTGCGAGAGAGACTGTGAGAGAGACCTCGAGGGAGACAGCGAGGGAGACAGCGAGAGAGACTGTGAGGGAGACAGCGAGGGAGACAGCGAGAGAGACAGCGAGAGAGACTGCGAGTGAGACTGTGAGGGAGACAGCGAGAAAGACTGCGAGGGAGAAAGCGAGAGAAAATGCGAGAGAGACTGCTATGGAGATAGCGAGAGAGACAGCGAGGGATACAGCGAGAGACACTGCGAGGGAGACTGCGATTGAGACGGCTAGGGAGATGACGAGAGAGACTGCGAGGGAGACAGCGAGGGAGACAGCGAGGGAGACAGCGAGAGAGACAGCGAGAGAGACTTCGAGAGAGACTGCGAGGGTGGCAGCGAGGGAGACAGCGAGGGAGACAGCGAGGGAGAAAGCGAGGGAGACAGCGAGGGAGACAGCGAGGGAGACAGCGAGGGAGACAGCGAGGGAGACAGCGAGGGAGACAGCGACAGAGACAGCAAGAGAGACTGTGAGAGAGACTGTGAGAGAGACTGCGATGGACACAGCGAGAGAGACTGCGAGGGACACGAGAGAGAACGCGAGAGAGATCGCGTGAGACAGCGAGGGAGACAGCGAGGGAGACAGCGAGGGAGACAGCGAGGGAGACAGCGAGGGAGACAGCGAGGGAGACTGCGAGGGAGACTGCGAGGGAGACTGCGAGGGAGACTGCGAGGGAGACTGCAAGAGAGACTGCGAGGGAGACAGCGAGGGAGACTGCGAGGGAGACTGCGAGGGAGACTGCGAGGAAGACTGCGAGGAAGACTGCGAGGAAGACTGCGAGGAAGACTGCGAGAGAGACTGCGAGAGAGACTGCGAGAGAGACTGCGAGAGAGACTGCGAGAGAGACTGCGAGAGAGACTGCGAGAGAGACTGCGAGAGAGACTGCGAGAGAGACTGCGAGGGAGAAAGCGAGAGAGACTGCGAGAGAGACTGCGAGAGAGACTGCGAGGGAGAAAGCGAGAGAGACTGCGAGGGAGACTGCGAGGGAGACTGCGAGGGAGACTGCGAGGGAGACTGCGAGGGAGACTGCGAGGGAGACAGCGAGAGAGACAGCGAGGGAGATAGCGAGGGAGATAGCGAGAGAGACTGCGAGAGAGACTGCGAGAGAGACTGTGAGGGAGACTGTGAGGGAGACAGCGAGGGAGACTGCTATGGAGATAGCGAGAGAGACAGCGAGGGATACAGCGAGAGAGACTGCGAGACTAACTGCGAGGGAGACGGCGAGGGAGATGGCGAGGGTGACAGCGAGAGAGAGAGCGAGAGAGGCAGCGAGGGAGACAGCGAGGGAGACAGCGAGGTAGACAGCGAGAGAGACTTCGAGAGAGACTGCGAGAGAGACTGCGAGAGAGACTGCGAGAGAGACTGCGAGGGAGACAGCGAGAGAGACAGCGAGAGAGACTGCGAGAGAGACTGCGAGAGAGACTGCGAGAGAGACAGCGAGAGAGACTGCGAGAGAGACTGCGAGAGAGACTGCGAGAGAGACTGCGAGAGAGACAGGGAGAGAGACAGGGAGAGAGACAGGGAGAGGGACTGCGAGAGAGAAAGCGAGAGAGAAAGCCAGAGAGTGCGAGGGAGACAGCGAGGGAGACAGCGAGAGAGACAGCGAGGGAGACAGCGAGGGAGACAGCGAGGGAGACAGCGAGGGAGACATCGAGAGAGACAACGAGAGAGACATCGAGAGAGACAGCGAAAGAGAAAGCGAGAGAGACTGCGAGAGAGACATCCAGGGTTACTTCGAGGGAGACTTCGAGGGAGACTTCGAGGGAGACTGCGAGGGAGACAGCGTGAGAGACTGAGAGAGACAGCGAGAGAGAGAGCGAGAGAGAGAGCGAGAGAGAGAGCGAGGGAGACAGCGAGGGAGACAGCGAGGGAGACAGCGAGGGAGACAGCGAGGGAGACAGCGAGAGAGACAGCGAGAGAGACTTCGAGAGAGACTGCGAGGGAGGCAGCGAGTGAGGCAGCGAGGGAGGCAGCGAGGGAGGCAGCGAGGGAGACAGCGACAGAGACTGCGAGAGTGACTGCGAGAGAGACTGCGAGGGACACAGCGAGGGACACAGCGAGAGAGACTGCGAGAGAGACTGCGAGAGAGACTGCGAGGGAGACAACGAGAGAGACTGCGAGAGAGATCACGTGAGACAGCGAGGGAGACTGCGAGGGAGACTGCGAGAGAGACTGCGAGGGAGACTGCGAGGGAGACTGCGAGGGAGACTGCGAGGGAGACTGCGAGGGAGACAGCGAAGGCGACTGCGAGAGACAGCGAGGGAGACAGCGAGGTAGACAGCGAGGGAGACAGCGAGGGAGACAGAGAGGGAGACAGCGAGGGAGACTGCGAGGGAGACTGCGAGGGAGACTGCGAGGGAGACTGCGAGGGAGACTGCGAGGGAGACTGCGAGGGAGACTGCGAGAGACACTGCGAGAGAGACTGCGAGGGAGAATGCGAGGGAGAATGCGAGGGAGAATGCGAGGGAGAATGCGAGGGGGACAGCGAGGGGGACAGCGAGGGGGACAGCGAGGGGGACAGCAAGGGGGACAGCGAGAGAGACAGCGAGGGTGACAGCGAGGGAGACAGCGAGGGAGACAGCGAGGGAGACAGCGAGGGAGACAGCGAGGGAGACTGAGTGAGAGACTGCGAGATAGACAGCGAAAGAGACAGCGAAAGAGACAGCGAAAGAGACAGCGAGGGATACTGCGAGGGAGACGGCGAGATAGACGGCGAGAGAGACAGCGAGTGAGACAGCGAGTGAGACGGCGTGGGAGGCGGTGAGAGACTGCGAGACTGATAGCGAGACAGTCTGCGAGAGAGACAGCGAGGGAGACCGCGAGGGAGACAGCGAGGGAGAAAGCGAGGGAGACAGCGAGGGAGACATTGAGGGAGACAGTGAGAGAGACTGCGAGAGAGACTGCGAGAGAGACTGCGAGAGAGACTGCGAGAGCGACTGCTAGGGAGACAGCGAGGGAGGCAGCGAGGGAGGCAGCGAGAGAAACTGCGAGGAAGATGGCGAGAGAGACTGCGAGAGAGACGGCGAGGGAGACATTGAGGGAGAGAGCGAGGGACACAGCGAGGGAGAAAGCGAGGGAGACAGCGAGGCAGACAGCGAGAGAGACTGCGAGGGAGACTGCGAGGGAGACAGCGAGGGAGACAGCGAGGGAGACAGCGAGGGAGACAGCGAGGGAGACTGTGAGAAGGACTGCGAGAAGGACTGTGATAGAGACAGCGAGAGAGACTGCGAGGGACACAGCGAGGGAGACAGCGAGAGAGACTGCGAGGGAGACAACGAGAGAGACTGCGAGAGAGATCACGTGAGACAGTGAGGGAGATAGCGAGGGAGACAGCGAGGGAGCCTGCGAGAGAGAGAGCGAGAGACACAGCGAGGGAGACAGCGAGAGAAACCGCGAGGGAGACAGCGAGAGAGACAGCGAGAGAGACTGCGAGAGAGACTGCGAGAGAGACTGCGAGAGAGACTGCGAGAGAGACTGCGAGAGAGACTGCGAGAGAGACTGCGAGAGAGACTGTGAGAGAGACTGCGAGGGATAGAGCGAGGGAGACAGCGAGGGAGACAGCGAGGGAGACAGCGAGGGAGACAGACTGGGAGACAGCGAGAGTACATTGAGAGAGACAGCGAGAGAGACAGCGAGAGAGACTGCGAGGGAGACTGCGAGGGAGACTGCGAGGGAGACTGCGAGGGAGACTGCGAGGGAGACTGCGAGGGAGACTGCGAGGGAGACGGCGAGGGAGACGGCGAGGGAGACGGCGAGGGAGACGGCGAGGGAGACAGCGACGGAGACAGCGACAGAGACAGCGACAGAGACAGCGACAGAGACAGCGACAGAGACAGCGACAGAGACAGCGACAGAGACAGCGAGGGAGACAGCGAGGGAGACAGCGAGGGAGACAGTGAGAGAGACTGCTATGGAGATAGCGAGAGAGACAGCGGGGGATACAGAGAGGGAGACGGCGAGGGAGACGACGAGGGAGACGACGAGGGAGACGACGAGGGAGACGACGAGGGAGACGGCGAGGGAGACGGCGAGGGAGACAGCGAGGGAGACAGCGAGGGAGACAGCGAGGGAGACAGCGAGGGAGACAGCGAGGGAGACAGCGAGGGAGACAGCGAGGGAGACAGCGAGAGAGACTGCGAGAGAGACTGCGAGGGAGACAGCGAGGAAGACAGCGAGGGAAACTGCGAGAGAGACAGCGAGGGACACAGCGAGGGACACAGCGAGGGAGACAGCGAGGGACACAGCGAGGGAGACAGCGAGGGAGACAGCGAGGGAGACAGCGAGGGAGACAGCGACAGAGACAGCAATAGAGACTGCGAGAGAGACTGCGAGGGAGACAACGAGAGAGAATGCGAGAGAGATCGTGTGAGACAGCGAGGGAGCCAGCGAGGGAGACAGCGAGGGAGACTGCGAGAGAGAGAGCGAGAGACACAGCGAGGGAGACAGCAAGAGAGACAGCAAGAGAGACTGCAAGAGAGACTGCGAGGGAGACTGCGAGGGAGACTGCGAGGGAGACTGCGAGGGAGACTGCGAGGGAGACTGCGAGGGAGACTGCGAGGGAGACTGCGAGGGAGACTGCGAGGGAGACTGCGTGGGAGACTGCGTGGGAGGCAGCGAGGGAGACAGCGAGGAAGACTGCGAGGAAGACTGCGAGAGAGACTGCGAGAGAGACTGCGAGAGAGACTGAGAGAGAGACTGAGAGAGAGACTGCGAGAGAGACTGAGAGAGAGACTGAGAGAGAGACTGCGAGAGAGACTGCGAGAGAGACTGCGAGAGAGACTGCGAGGGAGAAAGCGAGAGAGAAAGCGAGAGAGAAAGCGAGAGAGACTGCGAGAGAGACTGCGAGAGAGACTGCGAGAGAGACTGCGAGAGAGACTGCGAGAGAGACTGAGAGAGAGACTGAGAGAGAGACTGAGAGAGAGACTGCGAGAGAGACTGCGAGAGAGACTGCGAGAGAGACTGCGAGAGAGACTGCGAGGGAGAAAGCGAGAGAGAAAGCGAGAGAGAAAGCGAGAGAGACTGCGAGGGAGAAAGCGAGAGAGACTGCGAGGGAGACTGCAAGGGAGATAGTGAGGGAGATAGCGAGGGAGATAGCGAGAGAGACTGCGAGGGAGACGGCGAGGAAGAAAGCGAGAGAGTCTGCGAGGGAGACAGCGATAGAAACTGCGAGGGAGTCAGCGAGAGAGACTGCGAGAGAGACTGCGAGAGAGACAGCGAGGGAGACAGCGAGGAAGTCAGCGAGGAAGACAGCGAGGAAGACAGCGAGGAAGACAGCGAGGAAGACAGCGAGGAAGACAGCGAGGAAGACAGCGAGGAAGACAGCGAGGAAGACAGCGAGGAAGACAGCGAGAGAGTCTGCGAGGGAGACAGTGAGGGAGATAGCGAGAGAGACAGCGAGAGAGACTGCGAGTGAGACTGTGAGGGAGACAGCGAGAGAGACTGCGAGGGAGAAAGCGAGAGAAACTGCGAGAGAGACTGTTATGGAGATAGCGAGAGAGACAGCGAGGGATACAGCGCGAGACACTGCGAGAGAGAATGCGAGGGAGACAGCGATTGAGACGGCGAGGGAGACGGCGAGGGAGACGGCGAGAGGGAGAGCGAGAGAGAGAGCGAGAGAGACAGCGAGGGAGACAGCGAGGGAGACAGCGAGGGAGACAGCGAGGGAGACAGCAAGAGAGACTGCAAGAGAGACTGCAAGAGAGACTGCAAGAGAGACTGCGAGGGAGACTGCGAGGGAGACTGCGAGGGAGACTGCGAGGGAGACAGCGTGGGAGGCAGCGAGGGAGACAGCGAGGAAGACTGCGAGAGAGACTGCGAGAGAGACTGCGAGAGAGACTGCGAGAGAGACTGCGAGAGAGACTGCGAGAGAGACTGAGAGAGAGACTGAGAGAGAGACTGCGAGAGAGACTGCGAGAGAGACTGTGAGGGAGAAAGCGAGAGACAAAGCGAGAGAGACTGCGAGGGAGAAAGCGAGAGAGACTGCGAGGGAGACTGCAAGGGAGATAGCGAGGGAGATAGCGAGGGAGATAGCGAGAGAGACTGCGAGAGAGACTGCGAGAGAGACTGCGAGGGAGACGGCGAGGGAGAAAGCGAGAGAGTCTGCGAGGGAGACAGCGATAGAAACTGCGAGGGAGTCAGCGAGAGAGACTGCGAGAGAGACTGCGAGAGAGACTGCGAGAGAGACCTCGAGGGAGACAGCGAGGAAGACAGCGAGGAAGACAGCGAGGAAGACAGCGAGGAAGACAGCGAGGAAGACAGCGAGGAAGACAGCGAGGAAGACAGCGAGAGAGAGAGCGAGAGAGACTGCGAGAGAGACTGCGAGAGAGACTGCGAGAGAGACTGCGAGGGAGACTGCGAGGGAGACTGCGAGGGAGACTGCGAGGGAGACTGCGAGGGAGACAGTGAGGGAGATAGCGAGAGAGACAGCGAGAGAGACTGCGAGTGAGACTGTGAGGGAGACAGCGAGAGAGACTGCGAGGGAGAAAGCGAGAGAAACTGCGAGAGAGACTGTTATGGAGATAGCGAGAGAGACAGCGAGGGATACAGCGCGAGACACTGCGAGAGAGAATGCGAGGCAGACAGCGATTGAGACGGCGAGGGAGACGGCGAGAGGGAGAGCGAGAGAGAGAGCGAGAGAGACAGCGAGGGAGACAGCGAGGGAGACAGCGAGGGAGACAGCGAGGGAGACAGCGAGGGAGACAGCGAGGGAGACAGCGAGGGAGACAGCGAGGGAGACAGCGAGAGAGACAGCGAGAGAGACAGCGAGAGAGACTTCGAGAGAGACTGCGAGGGAGGCAGCGAGGGAGACAGCGAGGGAGACAGCGAGCGAGACAGCGACAGAGACAGCGACAGAGACAGCGACAGAGACAGCGACAGAGACAGCGACAGAGACAGAGACTGTGAGAGAGACTGCAAGGGACACAGCGAGAGAAACTGCGAGGGAGACAACGAGAGAGAATGCGAGAGAGATCGCGTGAGACAGCGAGGGAGACAGCGAGGGAGACAGCGAGGGAGACAGCGAGGGAGACAGCGAGGGAGACAGCGAGGGAGACAGCGAGGGAGACGGCGTGGGAGACGGCGTGGGAGGCAGTGAGAGACTGCGAGACAGATAGCGAGACAGTCTGCGAGAGAGACCGCGAGGGAGACCGCGAGGGAGACAGCGAGAGAGACAGCGACAGAGACAGCGACAGAGACAGAGACTGTGAGAGAGACTGCAAGGGACACAGCGAGAGAAACTGCGAGGGAGACAACGAGAGAGAATGCGAGAGAGATCGCGTGAGACAGCGAGGGAGACAGCGAGGGAGACAGCGAGGGAGACAGCGAGGGAGACAGCGAGGGAGACAGCGAGGGAGACAGCGAGGAAGACAGCGAGGGAGACAGCGAGGGAGACTGCTATGGAGATAGCGAGAGAGACAGCGGGGGATACAGAGAGAGTGACTGCGAGGGAGACGGCGAGGGAGACGGCGAGGGAGACGATGAGGGAGACGACGAGGGAGACGGCGAGGGAGACGGCGAGGGAGACGGCGAGGGAGACAGCGAGGGAGACAGCGAGGGAGACAGCGAGGGAGACAGCGAGAGAGACAGCGAGAGAGACTGCGAGAGAGACTGCGAGAGAGACTGCGAGAGAGACTGCGAGAGAGACTGCGAGAGAGACTGCGAGGGAGACAGCGAGGGAGACAGCGAGGGAGACAGCGAGGGAAACTGCGAGGGAAACTGCGAGGGAAACTGCGAGAGAGACAGCGAGGGACACAGCGAGGGACACAGCGAGGGAGACAGCGAGGGAGACAGCGAGGGAGACAGCGAGGGAGACAGCAATAGAGACTGCGAGAGAGACTGCGAGGGAGACAACGAGAGAGAATGCGAGAGAGATCGTGTGAGACAGCGAGGGAGCCAGCGAGGGAGATAGCGAGGGAGACAGCGAGGGAGACTGCGAGAGAGAGAGCGAGAGACACAGCGAGGGAGACAGCAAGAGAGACAGCAAGAGAGACTGCAAGAGAGACTGCAAGAGAGACTGCAAGAGAGACTGCGAGGGAGACTGCGAGGGAGACAGCGTGGGAGGCAGCGTGTGAGACAGCGAGGGAGACAGCGAGGGAGACAGCGAGGAAGACTGCGAGAGAGACTGCGAGAGAGACTGCGAGAGAGACTGCGAGAGAGACTGCGAGAGAGACTGAGAGAGAGACTGAGAGAGAGACTGCGAGAGAGACTGCGAGAGAGACTGCGAGAGAGACTGCGAGGGAGAAAGCGAGAGAGAAAGCGAGAGAGACTGCGAGGGAGAAAGCGAGAGAGACTGCGAGGGAGACTGCAAGGGAGATAGCGAGGGAGATAGCGAGGGAGATAGCGAGAGAGACTGCGAGAGAGACTGCGAGGGAGACGGCGAGGGAGAAAGCGAGAGAGTCTGCGAGGGAGACAGCGATAGAAACTGCGAGGGAGTCAGCGAGAGAGACTGCGAGAGAGACTGCGAGAGAGACTGCGAGAGAGACTGCGAGAGAGACTGCGAGAGAGACCTCGAGGGAGACAGCGAGGAAGACAGCGAGGAAGACAGCGAGGAAGACAGCGAGGAAGACAGCGAGGAAGACAGCGAGGAAGACAGCGAGAGAGACTGCGAGGGAGACAGTGAGGGAGATAGCGAGAGAGACAGCGAGAGAGACTGCGAGTGAGACTGTGAGGGAGACAGCGAGAGAGACTGCGAGGGAGAAAGCGAGAGAAACTGCGAGAGAGACTGTTATGGAGATAGCGAGAGAGACAGCGAGGGATACAGCGCGAGACACTGCGAGAGAGAATGCGAGGGAGACAGCGATTGAGACGGTGAGGGAGACGGCGAGAGGGAGAGCGAGAGAGACAGCGAGGGAGACAGCGAGGGAGACAGCGAGGGAGACAGCGAGGGAGACAGCGAGGGAGACAGCGAGGGAGACAGCGAGAGAGACAGCGAGAGAGACTTCGAGAGAGACTGCGAGGGAGGCAGCGAGGGAGACAGCGAGGGAGACAGCGAGGGAGACAGCGAGAGAGACTGCGAGAGAGACTGCGAGAGAGACTGCGAGAGAGACTGCGAGAGAGACTGCGAGAGAGACTGCGAGGGAGACAGCGAGGAAGACAGCGAGGGAAACTGCGAGAGAGACAGCGAGGGACACAGCGAGGGACACAGCGAGGGAGACAGCGAGGGACACAGCGAGGGAGACCACGAGGGAGACAGCGAGGGAGACAGCGACAGAGACAGCAATAGAGACTGCGAGAGAGACTGCGAGGGAGACAACGAGAGAGAATGCGAGAGAGATCGTGTGAGACAGCGAGGGAGCCAGCGAGGGAGACAGCGAGGGAGACTGCGAGAGAGAGAGCGAGAGACACAGCGAGGGAGACAGCAAGAGAGACAGCAAGAGAGACTGCAAGAGAGACTGCGAGGGAGACTGCGAGGGAGACTGCGAGGGAGACTGCGAGGGAGACTGCGAGGGAGACTGCGAGGGAGACTGCGAGGGAGACTGCGAGGGAGACTGCGAGGGAGACTGCGAGGGAGACTGCGAGGGAGACTGCGAGGGAGACTGCGAGGGAGACTGCGTGGGAGACTGCGTGGGAGGCAGCGAGGGAGACAGCGAGGAAGACTGCGAGAGAGACTGCGAGAGAGACTGCGAGAGAGACTGCGAGAGAGACTGCGAGAGAGACTGAGAGAGAGACTGAGAGAGAGACTGAGAGAGAGACTGCGAGAGAGACTGCGAGAGAGACTGCGAGAGAGACTGCGAGAGAGACTGCGAGGGAGAAAGCGAGAGAGAAAGCGAGAGAGACTGCGAGAGAGACTGCGAGAGAGACTGCGAGAGAGACTGCGAGAGAGACTGCGAGAGAGACTGCGAGAGAGACTGAGAGAGAGACTGAGAGAGAGACTGCGAGAGAGACTGCGAGAGAGACTGCGAGAGAGACTGCGAGGGAGAAAGCGAGAGAGAAAGCGAGAGAGAAAGCGAGAGAGACTGCGAGGGAGAAAGCGAGAGAGACTGCGAGGGAGACTGCAAGGGAGATAGTGAGGGAGATAGCGAGGGAGATAGCGAGAGAGACTGCGAGGGAGACGGCGAGGAAGAAAGCGAGAGAGTCTGCGAGGGAGACAGCGATAGAAACTGCGAGGGAGTCAGCGAGAGAGACTGCGAGAGAGACTGCGAGAGAGACAGCGAGGGAGACAGCGAGGAAGTCAGCGAGGAAGACAGCGAGGAAGACAGCGAGGAAGACAGCGAGGAAGACAGCGAGGAAGACAGCGAGGAAGACAGCGAGAGAGACTGCGAGGGAGACAGCGAGAGAGACTGCGAGGGAGAAAGCGAGAGAAACTGCGAGAGAGACTGTTATGGAGATAGCGAGAGAGACAGCGAGGGATACAGCGCGAGACACTGCGAGAGAGAATGCGAGGGAGACAGCGATTGAGACGGCGAGGGAGACGGCGAGGGAGACGGCGAGAGGGAGAGCGAGAGAGAGAGCGAGAGAGACAGCGAGGGAGACAGCGAGGGAGACAGCGAGGGAGACAGCGAGGGAGACAGCAAGAGAGACTGCAAGAGAGACTGCAAGAGAGACTGCAAGAGAGACTGCGAGGGAGACTGCGAGGGAGACTGCGAGGGAGACTGCGAGGGAGACTGCGAGGGAGACTGCGAGGGAGACAGCGTGGGAGGCAGCGAGGGAGACAGCGAGGAAGACTGCGAGAGAGACTGCGAGAGAGACTGCGGGAGAGACTGCGAGAGAGACTGCGAGAGAGACTGAGAGAGAGACTGAGAGAGAGACTGCGAGAGAGACTGTGAGGGAGAAAGCGAGAGACAAAGCGAGAGAGACTGCGAGGGAGAAAGCGAGAGAGACTGCGAGGGAGACTGCAAGGGAGATAGCGAGGGAGATAGCGAGGGAGATAGCGAGGGAGACTGCGAGAGAGACTGCGAGGGAGACGGCGAGGGAGAAAGCGAGAGAGTCTGCGAGGGAGACAGCGATAGAAACTGCGAGGGAGTCAGCGAGAGAGACTGCGAGAGAGACTGCGAGAGAGACTGCGAGAGAGACCTCGAGGGAGACAGCGAGGAAGACAGCGAGGAAGACAGCGAGGAAGACAGCGAGGAAGACAGCGAGGAAGACAGCGAGGAAGACAGCGAGAGAGACAGCGAGAGAGACTGCGAGAGAGACTGCGAGAGAGACTGCGAGAGAGACTGCGAGAGAGACTGCGAGGGAGACTGCGAGGGAGACTGCGAGGGAGACTGCGAGGGAGACAGTGAGGGAGATAGCGAGAGAGACAGCGAGAGAGACTGCGAGTGAGACTGTGAGGGAGACAGCGAGAGAGACTGCGAGGGAGAAAGCGAGAGAAACTGCGAGAGAGACTGTTATGGAGATAGCGAGAGAGACAGCGAGGGATACAGCGCGAGACACTGCGAGAGAGAATGCGAGGGAGACAGCGATTGAGACGGCGAGGGAGACGGCGAGAGGGAGAGCGAGAGAGAGAGCGAGAGAGACAGCGAGGGAGACAGCGAGGGAGACAGCGAGGGAGACAGCGAGGGAGACAGCGAGGGAGACAGCGAGGGAGACAGCGAGAGAGACAGCGAGAGAGACTTCGAGAGAGACTGCGAGGGAGGCAGCGAGGGAGACAGCGAGGGAGACAGCGAGAGAGACAGCGACAGAGACAGCGACAGAGACAGCGACAGAGACAGCGACAGAGACAGAGACTGTGAGAGAGACTGCAAGGGACACAGCGAGAGAAACTGCGAGGGAGACAACGAGAGAGAATGCGAGAGAGATCGCGTGAGACAGCGAGGGAGACAGCGAGGGAGACAGCGAGGGAGACAGCGAGGGAGACAGCGAGGGAGACAGCGAGGGAGACAGCGAGGGAGACAGCGAGGGAGACGGCGTGGGAGACGGCGTGGGAGGCAGTGAGAGACTGCGAGACAGATAGCGAGACAGTCTGCGAGAGAGACCGCGAGGGAGACCGCGAGGGAGACAGCGAGAGAGACAGCGACAGAGACAGCGACAGAGACAGAGACTGTGAGAGAGACTGCAAGGGACACAGCGAGAGAAACTGCGAGGGAGACAACGAGAGAGAATGCGAGAGAGATCGCGTGAGACAGCGAGGGAGACAGCGAGGGAGACAGCGAGGGAGACAGCGAGGGAGACAGCGAGGAAGACAGCGAGGAAGACAGCGAGGGAGACAGCGAGGGAGACTGCTATGGAGATAGCGAGAGAGACAGCGGCGGATACAGAGAGAGTGACTGCGAGGGAGACGGCGAGGGAGACGGCGAGAGAGACAGCGAGAGAGACAGCGAGAGAGACTGCGAGAGAGACTGCGAGAGAGACTGCGAGGGAGACAGCGAGGGAGACAGCGAGGGAGACAGCGAGGGAGACAGCGAGGGAAACTGCGAGGGAAACTGCGAGGGAAACTGCGAGAGAGACAGCGAGGGACACAGCGAGGGACACAGCGAGGGAGACAGCGAGGGAGACAGCGAGGGAGACAGCGAGGGAGACAGCAATAGAGACTGCGAGAGAGACTGCGAGGGAGACAACGAGAGAGAATGCGAGAGAGATCGTGTGAGACAGCGAGGGAGCCAGCGAGGGAGATAGCGAGGGAGACAGCGAGGGAGACTGCGAGAGAGAGAGCGAGAGACACAGCGAGGGAGACAGCAAGAGAGACAGCAAGAGAGACTGCAAGAGAGACTGCAAGAGAGACTGCAAGAGAGACTGCGAGGGAGACTGCGAGGGAGACAGCGTGGGAGGCAGCGTGGGAGACAGCGAGGGAGACAGCGAGGGAGACAGCGAGGAAGACTGCGAGAGAGACTGCGAGAGAGACTGCGAGAGAGACTGCGAGAGAGACTGAGAGAGAGACTGAGAGAGAGACTGCGAGAGAGACTGCGAGAGAGACTGCGAGGGAGAAAGCGAGAGAGAAAGCGAGAGAGACTGCGAGGGAGAAAGCGAGAGAGACTGCGAGGGAGACTGCAAGGGAGATAGCGAGGGAGATAGCGAGGGAGATAGCGAGAGAGACTGCGAGAGAGACTGCGAGGGAGACGGCGAGGGAGAAAGCGAGAGAGTCTGCGAGGGAGACAGCGATAGAAACTGCGAGGGAGTCAGCGAGAGAGACTGCGAGAGAGACTGCGAGAGAGACTGCGAGAGAGACTGCGAGAGAGACTGCGAGAGAGACCTCGAGGGAGACAGCGAGGAAGACAGCGAGGAAGACAGCGAGGAAGACAGCGAGGAAGACAGCGAGGAAGACAGCGAGAGAGACTGCGAGGGAGACAGTGAGGGAGATAGCGAGAGAGACAGCGAGAGAGACTGCGAGTGAGACTGTGAGGGAGACAGCGAGAGAGACTGCGAGGGAGAAAGCGAGAGAAACTGCGAGAGAGACTGTTATGGAGATAGCGAGAGAGACAGCGAGGGATACAGCGCGAGACACTGCGAGAGAGAATGCGAGGGAGACAGCGATTGAGACGGTGAGGGAGACGGCGAGAGGGAGAGCGAGAGAGAGAGCGAGAGAGACAGCGAGGGAGACAGCGAGGGAGACAGCGAGGGAGACAGCGAGGGAGACAGCGAGGGAGACAGCGAGAGAGACTTCGAGAGAGACTGCGAGGGAGGCAGCGAGGGAGACAGCGACAGAGACAGCGACAGAGACAGCGACAGAGACAGCGACAGAGACAGCGACAGAGACAGAGACTGTGAGAGAGACTGCAAGGGACACAGCGAGAGAAACTGCGAGGGAGACAACGAGAGAGAATACGAGAGAGATCGCGTGAGACAGCGAGGGAGACAGCGAGGGAGACAGCGAGGGAGACAGCGAGGGAGACAGCGAGGGAGACAGCGAGGGAGACAGCGAGGGAGACAGCGAGGGAGACAGCGTGGGAGACGGCGTGGGAGACGGCGTGGGAGGCAGTGAGAGACTGCGAGACAGATAGCGAGACAGTCTGCGAGAGAGACCGCGAGGGAGACCGCGACAGAGACAGCGACAGAGACAGCGACAGAGACAGCGACAGAGACAGCGACAGAGACAGCGACAGAGACAGAGACTGTGAGAGAGACTGCAAGGGACACAGCGAGAGAAACTGCGAGGGAGACAACGAGAGAGAATGCGAGAGAGATCGCGTGAGACAGCGAGGGAGACAGCGAGGGAGACAGCGAGGGAGACAGCGAGGGAGACAGCGAGGGAGACAGCGAGGGAGACAGCGAGGGAGACTGCTATGGAGATAGCGAGAGAGACAGCGGGGGATACAGAGAGAGTGACTGCGAGGGAGACGGCGAGGGAGACGGCGAGGGAGACGACGAGGGAGACGACGAGGGAGACGACGAGGGAGACGACGAGGGAGACGACGAGGGAGACGACGAGGGAGACGGCGAGGGAGACGGCGAGGGAGACGGCGAGGGAGACGGCGAGGGAGACAGCGAGGGAGACAGCGAGGGAGACAGCGAGGGAGACAGCGAGGGAGACAGCGAGGGAGACAGCGAGGGAGACAGCGAGAGAGACTGCGAGAGAGACAGCGAGAGAGACTGCGAGAGAGACTGCGAGGGAGACAGCGAGGGAGACAGCGAGGGAGACAGCGAGGGAAACTGCGAGGGAAACTGCGAGAGAGACAGTGAGGGAGACAGCGAGGGAGACAGCGAGGGAGACAGCGAGGGAGACAGCGAGGGAGACAGCGAGGGAGACAGCGAGAGAGACTGCGGGAGCGACTGCTGGGGAGACAGCGAGGGAGACAGCGAGGGAGACAGCGAGGGAGACAGCGAGGGAGACAGCGAGGGAGACAGCGAGGGAGACAGTGAGAGAAACTGCGAGAGAAACTGCGAGGAAGACTGCGAGAGAGACGGCGAGTGAGACAGCGAGGGAGACTGCGAGGGAGAGAGCGAGGGACACAGCGAGGGAGACAGCGAGGGAGACAGCGAGGGAGACAGCGAGGGAGACAGCAAGGGAGACTGCGAGGGAGACTGCGAGGGAGACTGCGAGGGAGACTGCGAGGGAGACAGCGTGGGAGACAGCGTGGGAGACAGCGTGGGAGACAGCGTGGGAGACAGCGTGGGAGACAGCGTGGGAGACAGCGAGGGAGACAGCGAGGGAGACAGCGAGGGAGACAGCGAGGGAGACTGTGAGAAGGACGGCGAGAAGGACTGTGATAGAGACAGCGAGAGAGACTGCGAAGGACACAGCGAGAGAGACTGCGAGGGAGACAACGAGAGAGACTGCGAGAGAGATCACGTGAGACAGCGAGGGAGACAGTGAGGGAGATAGCGAGGGAGACAGCAAGGGAGACTGCGAGAGAGAGAGCGAGAGACACAGCGACGGAGACAGCAAGAGAGACTGCAAGAGAGACTGCGTGGGAGGCAGCGAGGGAGACAGCGAGAGAAACCGCGAGAGAGACTGCGAGAGAGACTGCGAGAGAGACTGCGAGAGAGACTGCGAGAGAGACTGCGAGAGAGACTGCGAGAGATACAGCGAGGGATAGAGCCAGGGAGACAGCGAGGGAGACAGCGAGAGAGACAGCGAGAGAGACGGCGAGGGAGACGGCGAGGGAGACGGCGAGGGAGACGGCGAGGGAGACGGCGAGGGAGACGGCGAGGGAGACGGCGAGGGAGACGGCGAGGGAGACGGCGAGGGAGACGACGAGGGAGACGACGAGGGAGACGACGAGGGAGACGACGAGGGAGACGACGAGGGAGACAGCAAGGGAGACAGCAAGGGAGACAGCGACAGAGACAGAGACAGAGACAGAGACAGCGAGGGAGACAGCAATGGAGACAGCAATGGAGACAGTGAGAGAGCCTGCTATGGAGATAGCGCGAGAGATAGCGGGGGATACAGAGTGACTGCAAGGAGACGGCGAGGGAGACAGCGAGGGAGACAGCGAGGGAGACAGCGAGGGAGACATCGAGAGAGACTGCGAGAGAGACTGCGAGAGAGACTGCGAGAGAGACTGCGAGGGAGACAGCGAGGGAGACAGCGAGGGAGACAGCGAGGGAGACAGCGAGGGAGACAGTGAGGGAAACTGCGAGAGAGACAGCGAGGGACACAGCGAGGGACACAGCGAGGGAGACAGCAAGGGAGACAGCAAGGGAGACAGCGAGAGAGACTGCGAGGGAGACTGCGAGGGAGACAGCGAGAGAGACTGCGAGAGAGAGCGCGTGAGAGACAGCGAGAGAGACTGCGTGGGAGACAGTGACGGAGACAGCTCGGGAGACAGCTCGGGAGAAAGCGAGGGAGACAGCGCTGGAGACAGCGAGAGAGAATGCGAGAAGGACTGCGAGAGAGACAGCGAGGGAGAAAGCGAGAGCGACTTCGAGAGAGACTGCGAGAGAGACTGCGAGAGAGACTGCGAGAGAGACTGCGAGGGAGACAGCGAGGGAGACAGCGAGGGAGACAGCGAGGGAAACTGCGAGGGAAACTGCGAGAGAGACAGTGAGGGAGACAGCGAGGGAGACAGCGAGGGAGACAGCGAGGGAGACAGCGAGGGAGACAGCGAGGGAGACAGCGAGAGAGACTGCGGGAGCGACTGCTGGGGAGACAGCGAGGGAGACAGCGAGGGAGACAGCGAGGGAGACAGCGAGGGAGACAGCGAGGGAGACAGTGAGAGAAACTGCGAGAGAAACTGCGAGGAAGACTGCGAGAGAGACGGCGAGTGAGACAGCGAGGGAGACTGCGAGGGAGAGAGCGAGGGACACAGCGAGGGAGACAGCGAGGGAGACAGCGAGGGAGACAGCGAGGGAGACAGCAAGGGAGACTGCGAGGGAGACTGCGAGGGAGACTGCGAGGGAGACTGCGAGGGAGACAGCGTGGGAGACAGCGTGGGAGACAGCGTGGGAGACAGCGTGGGAGACAGCGTGGGAGACAGCGAGGGAGACAGCGAGGGAGACAGCGAGGGAGACAGCGAGGGAGACTGTGAGAAGGACGGCGAGAAGGACTGTGATAGAGACAGCGAGAGAGACTGCGAAGGACACAGCGAGAGAGACTGCGAGGGAGACAACGAGAGAGACTGCGAGAGAGATCACGTGAGACAGCGAGGGAGACAGTGAGGGAGATAGCGAGGGAGACAGCAAGGGAGACTGCGAGAGAGAGAGCGAGAGACACAGCGACGGAGACAGCAAGAGAGACTGCAAGAGAGACTGCGTGGGAGGCAGCGAGGGAGACAGCGAGAGAAACCGCGAGAGAGACTGCGAGAGAGACTGCGAGAGAGACTGCGAGAGAGACTGCGAGAGAGACTGCGAGAGAGACTGCGAGAGATACAGCGAGGGATAGAGCCAGGGAGACAGCGAGGGAGACAGCGAGAGAGACAGCGAGAGAGACAGCGAGAGAGACGGCGAGGGAGACGGCGAGGGAGACGGCGAGGGAGACGGCGAGGGAGACGGCGAGGGAGACGGCGAGGGAGACGGCGAGGGAGACGGCGAGGGAGACGGCGAGGGAGACGACGAGGGAGACGACGAGGGAGACGACGAGGGAGACGACGAGGGAGACGACGAGGGAGACAGCAAGGGAGACAGCAAGGGAGACAGCGACAGAGACAGAGACAGAGACAGAGACAGCGAGGGAGACAGCAATGGAGACAGCAATGGAGACAGTGAGAGAGCCTGCTATGGAGATAGCGCGAGAGATAGCGGGGGATACAGAGTGACTGCAAGGAGACGGCGAGGGAGACAGCGAGGGAGACAGCGAGGGAGACAGCGAGGGAGACATCGAGAGAGACTGCGAGAGAGACTGCGAGAGAGACTGCGAGAGAGACTGCGAGGGAGACAGCGAGGGAGACAGCGAGGGAGACAGCGAGGGAGACAGCGAGGGAGACAGTGAGGGAAACTGCGAGAGAGACAGCGAGGGACACAGCGAGGGACACAGCGAGGGAGACAGCAAGGGAGACAGCAAGGGAGACAGCGAGAGAGACTGCGAGGGAGACTGCGAGGGAGACAGCGAGAGAGACTGCGAGAGAGAGCGCGTGAGAGACAGCGAGAGAGACTGCGTGGGAGACAGTGACGGAGACAGCTCGGGAGACAGCTCGGGAGAAAGCGAGGGAGACAGCGCTGGAGACAGCGAGAGAGAATGCGAGAAGGACTGCGAGAGAGACAGCGAGGGAGAAAGCGAGAGCGACTTCGAGAGAGACTGCGAGGGAGACAGCGAGAGAGACTGTGAGGGAAACAGCGAGGGAGACAGCGAGAGAGACTGCGAGGGAGACTGCGAGACAGACTGCGAGACAGACTGCGAGACAGACTGCGAGACAGACTGCGAGACAGACTGCGAGACAGACTGCGAGACAGACTGCGAGACAGACTGCGAGAGAGACTGCGAGAGAGACTGCGAGAGAGACTGCGAGACAGACTGCGAGACAGACTGCGAGACAGACTGCGAGACAGACTGCGAGACAGACTGCGAGACAGACTGCGAGGGAGACTGCGAGAGAGAATGCGAGAGAGACTGCGAGAGGGATATTGAGGGAGACTGCGACAGAGACAGCGAGGGAGACAGCGAGGGAGACAGCGAGGGAGACAGCGAGGGAGACAGCGAGGGAGACTGCGAGGGAGACAGCGAGGGAGACAGCGAGGGAGACTGCGAGAGAGACTGCGAGAGAGACTGCGAGAGAGACTGCGAGAGAGACTGCGAGGGAGAGAGCGAGGGAGAAAGCGAGAGAGAAAGCGAGAGAGACTGCGAGGGAGACAGCGATAGAGACAGCGAGGGAGTCAGTGAGAGAGACAGCGAGAGAGACAGCGAGAGAGACTGCGAGAGAGACTGTGAGAGAGACCTCGAGGGAGACAGCGAGGGAGACAGCGAGAGAGACTGTGAGGGAGACAGCGAGGGAGACAGTGAGAGAGACAGCGAGAGAGACAGCGAGAGAGACTGTGAGGGAGACAGCGAGAGAGACTGCGAGGGAGGAAGCGAGAGAAACTGTGAGAGAGACTGCTATGGAGATAGCGAGAGAGACAGCGAGGGATACAGCGAGAGACACTGCGAGAGAGAATGCGAGGGAGACAGCGATTGAGACGGCGAGAGAGAGAGCGAGGGAGAGAGCGAGGGAGAGAGCGAGGGAGAGAGCGAGGGATAGAGCGAGGGATAGAGCGAGGGATAGAGCGAGGGATAGAGCGAGGGAGACAGCAAGGGAGACAGCGAGGGAGACAGCGAGGGAGACAGCGAGGGAGACAGCGAGGTAGACAGCGAGGTAGACAGCGAGGTAGACAGCGAGGTAGACAGCGAGAGAGACATCGAGAGAGACATCGAGAGAGACTGCGAGGGAGACTGCGAGGGAGACTGCGAGGGAGACTGCGAGGGAGACTGCGAGGGAGACTGCGAGGGAGGCAGCGAGGGAGGCAGCGAGGGAGGCAGCGAGGGAGGCAGCGAGGGAGACAGCGAGGGAGGCAGCGAGGGAGACAGCGAGGGAGACAGCGACAGAGACAGCAATAGAGACTGCGAGAGAGACTGCGAGGGAGACAACGAGAGAGAATGCGAGAGAGATCGTGTGAGACAGCGAGGGAGACAGCGAGGGAGACAGCGAGGGAGACAGCGAGGGAGACAGCGAGGGAGACTGCGAGAGAGAGAGCGAGAGACACAGCGAGGCAGACAGCAATAGAGACAGCAAGAGAGACTGCAAGAGAGACTGCGAGGGAGACAGCGTGGGAGACAGCGTGGGAGACAGCGTGGGAGACAGCGTGGGAGACAGCGTGGGAGGCAGCGAGGGAGACAGCGTGGGAGGCAGCGAGGGAGACAGCGAGGGAGACAGCGAGGGAGACAGCGAGGGAGACAGCGAGGGAGACAGCGAGAGAGACTGCGAGAGAGACTGCGAGAGAGACTGCGAGAGAGACTGCGAGAGAGACTGCGAGAGAGAAAGCCAGAGAGAAAGCCAGAGAGTGCGAGGGAGACAGCGAGAGAGAAAGCGAGAGAGACTGCGAGGGAGAAAGCGAGAGAGACTGCGAGGGAGACTGCAAGGGAGACAGCGAGAGAGACAGTGAGGGAGATAGCAAGGGAGATAGCACGGGAGATAGCGAGAGAGACTGCGAGAGAGACTGCGAGGGAGACTGCGAGGGAGACTGCGAGGGAGACTGCGAGGGAGACTGCGAGGGAGACTGCGAGGGAGACAGCGATAGAAACTGCGAGGGAGTCAGCGAGAGAGACAGCGAGAGAGACTGCGAGAGAGACTGTGAGAGAGACCTCGAGGGAGACAGCGAGGGAGAAAGCGAGGAAGACAGCGAGGAAGACAGCGAGGAAGACTGCGAGAGAGACTGCGAGGGAGACAGTGAGGGAGACAGCGAGAGAGACAGCGAGAGAGACAGCGAGAGAGACTGTGAGGGAGACAGCGAGAGAGACTGCGAGGGAGACAGCGAGAGAGACTGCGAGAGAGACTGCTATGGAGATAGCGAGAGAGACAGCGAGGGATACAGCGAGAGACACTGCGAGAGAGAATGCGAGGGAGACAGCGAGGGAGACAGCGAGGGAGACAGCGAGGAAGACAGCGAGGCAGACAGCGAGGAAGACAGCGAGGAAGACAGCGAGGAAGACAGCGAGGAAGACAGCGAGGAAGACAGCGAGGAAGACAGCGAGAGAGACTGCGAGAGAGACTGCGAGGGAGACAGCGAGAGAGACAGCGAGAGAGACAGCGAGTGAGACTGTGAGGGAGACAGCGAGAGAGACTGCGAGGGAGAAAGCGAGAGAAACTGCGAGAGAGACTGCTATGGAGATAGCGAGGGATACAGCGAGAGACAATGCGAGAGAGAATGCGAGGGAGACAGCGATTGAGACGGCGAGGGAGACGGCGAGGGAGACGGCGAGGGAGACGGCGAGGGAGACGGAGAGAGGGAGAGAGAGCGAGAGAGAGAGAGCGAGAGAGAGAGCGAGAGAGACAGCGAGGGAGACAGCGAGGGAGACAGCGAGGGAGACAGCGAGGGAGACAGCGAGGGAGACAGCGAGGGAGACAGCGAGGGAGACAGTGAGGGAGACAGCGAGGGAGACAGCGAGGTAGACAGCGAGAGAGACTTCGAGAGAGACAGCGACAGAGACAGCGACAGAGACTGTGAGAGAGACTGCAAGGGACACAGCGAGAGAAACTGCGAGGGAGACAACGAGAGAGAATGCGAGAGAGATCGCGTGAGACGGCGAGGGAGACGGCGAGGGAGACGGCGAGGGAGACGGCGTGGGAGACGGCGTGGGAGACGGCGTGGGAGACGGCGTGGGAGACGGCGTGGGAGACGGCGTGGGAGACGGCGTGGGAGACGGCGTGGGAGACGGCGTGGGAGACGGCGTGGGAGACGGCGTGGGAGACGGCGTGGGAGACGGCGTGGGAGATGGAGTGGGAGACAGCGTGGGAGACAGCGTGGGAGACGGCGTGGGAGGCGGTGAGAGACTGCGAGACAGATAGCGAGACAGTCTGCGAGAGAGACAGCGAGGGAGACAGCGAGGGAGACAGCGAGGAAGACAGCGAGGGAGACAGCGAGGGAGACAGCGAGGCAGACAGCGAGGGAGACAGCGAGAGAGACTGCGAGAGAGACTGCGAGAGAGACTGCTGGGGAGACAGCGAGGGAGGCAGCGAGGGAGGCAGCGAGAGAGGCAGCGAGAGAGGCAGCGAGGGAGACAGCGAGGGAGACAGCGAGGGAGACTGCGAGGAAGACGGCGAGAGAGACTGCGAGAGAGACGGCGAGGGAGACGGCGTGAGAGACGGCGTGGGAGGCGGTGAGAGACTGCGAGACAGATAGCGAGACAGTCTGCGAGAGAGACCGCGAGGGAGACCGCGAGGGAGACCGCGAGGGAGACCGCAAGGGAGACAGCGAGGGAGACAGCGAGGGAGACAGCGAGGGAGACAGCGAGGGAGACAGCGAGAGAGACAGCGAGGGAGACAGCGAGGGAGACAGAGAGAGAGACTGTGAGGGAAACAGCGAGGGAGACAGCGAGGGAGACTGCGAGAGAGACTGCGAGAGAGACTGCGAGAGAGACTGCGAGAGAGACTGCGAGAGAGACTGCGAGGGAGACTGCGAGGGAGACTGCGAGGGAGACTGCGAGGGAGACTGCGAGGGAGACTGCGAGGGAGACTGCGAGAGAGACTGCGAGAGGGATATTGAGGGAGACTGCGAGGGAGACAGCGAGGGAGACAGCGAGGGAGACAGCGAGGGAGACAGCGAGAGAGACAGCGAGGGAGACAGCGAGGGAGACTGCGAGGGAGACTGCGAGAGAGACTGCGAGAGAGACTGCGAGAGAGACTGCGAGAGAGACTGCGAGGGAGAGAGCGAGGGAGAAAGCGAGAGAGAAAGCGAGAGAGAAAGCGAGAGAGACTGCGAGAGAGACAGCGATAGAAACAGCAAGGGAGTCAGCGAGAGAGACAGCGAGGGAGACAGCGAGAGAGACTGTAAGGGAGACAGCGAGGGAGACAGTGAGAGAGTCAGCGAGAGAGACTGTGAGGGAGACAGCGAGAGAGACTGCGAGGGAGGAAGCGAGAGAAACTGCGAGGGAGACTGCTATGGAGATAGCGAGAGAGACAGCGAGAGAGAGAGCGAGGGAGAGAGCGAGGGAGACAGCGAGGGAGACAGCGAGGGAGACAGCGAGGTAGACAGCGAGGTAGACAGCGAGGTAGACTTCGAGAGAGACTGCAAGGGAGGCAGCGAGGGAGGCAGCGAGGGAGACAGCGAGGGAGTCAGCGACAGAGACAGCAATAGAGACTGCGAGAGAGACTGCGAGGGAGACAACGAGAGAGAATGCGAGAGAGATCGTGTGAGACAGCGAGGGAGACAGCGAGGGAGATAGCGAGGGAGACAGCGAGGGAGACAGCGAGGGAGACTGCGAGAGAGAGAGCGAGAGACACAGCGAGGGAGACAGCGAGGAAGACTGCGAGAGAGACTGCGAGAGAGACTGCGAGAGAGACTGCGAGAGAGACTGCGAGAGAGACTGCAAGAGAGACTGCGAGGGAGAAAGCGAGAGAGAAAGCGAGAGAGACTGCGAGGGAGAAAGCGAGAGAGACTGCGAGGGAGACTGCAAGGGAGACAGCGAGAGAGGCAGCGAGAGAGACAGCGAGGGAGACAGTGAGGGAGATAGCGAGGGAGATAGCGAGAGAGACTGCGAGAGAGACTGCGAGGGAGACGGCGAGGGAGACGGCGAGGGAGACGGCGAGGGAGACGGCGAGGGAGAAAGCGAGAGAGTCTGCGAGGGAGACAGCGATAGAAACTGCGAGGGAGTCAGCGAGAGAGACAGCGAGAGAGACTGCGAGAGAGACCTCGAGGGAGACAGCGAGGAAGATAGCGAGGAAGACAGCGAGGAAGACAGCGAGGAAGACAGCGAGGGAGACAGCGAGGAAGACAGCGAGGGAGACAGCGAGGGAGACAGCGAGGGAGACAGCGAGGGAGACAGCGAGGGAGACAGCGAGGGAGACAGCGAGAGAGACAGCGAGAGAGACTGCGAGGGAGAAAGCGAGAGAAACTGCGAGAGAGACTGCTATGGAGATAGCGAGGGATACAGCGAGAGACACTGCGAGAGAGAATGCGAGGGAGACAGCGATTGAGACGGCGAGGGAGACGGCGAGAGGGAGAGCGAGAGAGAGAGCGAGAGAGACAGCGAGGGAGACAGCGAGGGAGACAGCGAGGGAGACAGCGAGGTAGACAGCGAGGTAGACAGCGAGGGAGGCAGCGAGGGAGACAGCGAGAGAGGCAGCGACAGAGACAGCGACAGAGACAGTGAGAGAGACTGCAAGGGACACAGCGAGAGAAACTGCGAGGGAGACAACGAGAGAGAATGCGAGAGAGATCGCGTGAGACAGCGAGGGAGACAGCGAGGGAGACAGCGAGGGAGACAGCGAGGGAGACAGCGAGGGAGACAGCGAGGGAGACAGCGAGGGAGACAGCGAGGGAGACAGCGAGGGAGACTGCGAGAGAGACTGCGAGAGAGACTGCGAGAGAGACTGCGAGAGAGACTGCGAGGGAGAGAGCGAGGGAGAAAGCGAGAGAGAAAGCGAGAGAGACTGCGAGGGAGACAGCGATAGAGACAGCGAGGGAGTCAGTGAGAGAGACAGCGAGAGAGACAGCGAGAGAGACTGCGAGAGAGACTGTGAGAGAGACCTCGAGGGAGACAGCGAGGGAGACAGCGAGAGAGACTGTGAGGGAGACAGCGAGGGAGACAGTGAGAGAGACAGCGAGAGAGACTGTGAGGGAGACAGCGAGAGAGACTGCGAGGGAGGAAGCGAGAGAAACTGTGAGAGAGACTGCTATGGAGATAGCGAGAGAGACAGCGAGGGATACAGCGAGAGACACTGCGAGAGAGAATGCGAGGGAGACAGCGATTGAGACGGCGAGAGAGAGAGCGAGGGAGAGAGCGAGGGAGAGAGCGAGGGATAGAGCGAGGGATAGAGCGAGGGATAGAGCGAGGGATAGAGCGAGGGAGACAGCGAGGGAGACAGCGAGGGAGACAGCCAGGGAGACAGCCAGGGAGACAGCGAGGTAGACAGCGAGGTAGACAGCGAGGTAGACAGCGAGGTAGACAGCGAGAGAGACATCGAGAGAGACATCGAGAGAGACATCGAGAGAGACTGCGAGGGAGACTGCGAGGGAGACTGCGAGGGAGACTGCGAGGGAGACTGCGAGGGAGACTGCGAGGGAGACTGCGAGGGAGGCAGCGAGGGAGGCAGCGAGGGAGGCAGCGAGGGAGGCAGCGAGGGAGACAGCGAGGGAGACAGCGAGGGAGGCAGCGAGGGAGACAGCGACAGAGACAGCAATAGAGACTGCGAGAGAGACTGCGAGGGAGACAATGAGAGAGAATGCGAGAGAGATCGTGTGAGACAGCGAGGGAGACAGCGAGGGAGATAGCGAGGGAGACTGCGAGGGAGACTGCGAGAGAGAGAGCGAGAGACACAGCGAGGGAGACAGCAATAGAGACAGCAAGAGAGACTGCAAGAGAGACTGCGAGGGAGACAGCGTGGGAGACAGCGTGGGAGACAGCGTGGGAGACAGCGTGGGAGGCAGCGAGGGAGACAGCGAGGGAGACAGCGAGGGAGACAGCGAGAGAGACTGCGAGAGAGACTGCGAGAGAGACTGCGAGAGAGACTGCGAGAGAGACTGCGAGAGAGACAGTGAGAGGGACTGCGAGAGAGAAAGCCAGAGAGAAAGCCAGAGAGTGCGAGGGAGACAGCGAGACAGAAAGCGAGAGAGACTGCGAGGGAGAAAGCGAGAGAGACTGCGAGGGAGACTGCAAGGGAGACAGCGAGAGAGACAGCGAGGGAGATAGCAAGGGAGATAGCACGGGAGATAGCGAGAGAGACTGCGAGAGAGACTGCGAGGGAGACTGCGAGGGAGACTGCGAGGGAGACTGCGAGAGAGACTGCGAGGGAGACAGCGATAGAAACTGCGAGGGAGTCAGCGAGAGAGACAGCGAGAGAGACTGCGAGAGAGACTGTGAGAGAGACCTCGAGGGAGACAGCGAGGGAGAAAGCGAGGAAGACAGCGAGGAAGACAGCGAGGAAGACTGCGAGAGAGACTGCGAGGGAGACAGTGAGGGAGACAGCGAGAGAGACAGCGAGAGAGACAGCGAGAGAGACTGTGAGGGAGACAGCGAGAGAGACTGCGAGGGAGACAGCGAGAGAGACTGCGAGAGAGACTGCTATGGAGATAGCGAGAGAGACAGCGAGGGATACAGCGAGAGACACTGCGAGAGAGAATGCGAGGGAGACAGCGAGGGAGACAGCGAGGAAGACAGCGAGGAAGACAGCGAGGAAGACAGCGAGGGAGACAGCGAGGAAGACAGCGAGGAAGACAGCGAGGAAGACAGCGAGGAAGACAGCGAGGAAGACAGCGAGGAAGACAGCGAGGAAGACAGCGAGAGAGACTGCGAGGGAGACTGCAAGGGAGACAGCGAGAGAGACAGCGAGAGAGACAGCGAGTGAGACTGCGAGGGAGAAAGCGAGAGAAACTGCGAGAGAGACTGCTATGGAGATAGCGAGGGATACAGCGAGAGACACTGCGAGAGAGAATGCGAGGGAGACAGCGATTGAGACAGCGATTGAGACGGCGAGGGAGACGGCGAGGGAGACGGCGAGGGAGACGGCGAGGGAGACGGCGAGGGAGACGGCGAGGGAGACGGCGAGGGAGACGGCGAGGGAGACGGCGAGGGAGACGGCGAGAGGGAGAGAGAGCGAGAGAGAGAGAGCGAGAGAGAGAGCGAGAGAGACAGCGAGGGAGACAGCGAGGGAGACAGCGAGGGAGACAGCGAGGGAGACAGCGAGGGAGACAGCGAGGGAGACAGCGAGGTAGACAGCGAGAGAGACTTCGAGAGAGACAGCGACAGAGACAGCGACAGAGACTGTGAGAGAGACTGCAAGGGACACAGCGAGAGAAACTGCGAGGGAGACAACGAGAGAGAATGCGAGAGAGATCGCGTGAGACAGCGAGGGAGACGGCGAGGGAGACGGCGAGGGAGACGGCGTGGGAGACGGCGTGGGAGACGGCGTGGGAGACGGCGTGGGAGACGGCGTGGGAGACGGCGTGGGAGACGGCGTGGGAGACGGCGTGGGAGACGGCGTGGGAGACGGCGTGGGAGACGGCGTGGGAGACGGCGTGGGAGACGGCGTGGGAGACGGCGTGGGAGGCGGTGAGAGACTGCGAGACAGATAGCGAGACAGTCTGCGAGAGAGACCGCGAGGGAGACAGCGAGGGAGACAGCGAGGGAGACAGCGAGGGAGACAGCGAGGGAGACAGCGAGGGAGACAGCGAGAGAGACTGCGAGAGAGACTGCGAGAGAGACTGCTGGGGAGACAGCGAGGGAGGCAGCGAGGGAGGCAGCGAGAGAGGCAGCGAGAGAGGCAGCGAGGGAGACAGCGAGGGAGACAGCGAGGGAGACTGCGAGGAAGACGGCGAGAGAGACTGCGAGAGAGACGGCGAGGGAGACGGCGTGAGAGACGGCGTGGGAGGCGGTGAGAGACTGCGAGACAGATAGCGAGACAGTCTGCGAGAGAGACCGCGAGGGAGACAGCGAGGGAGACAGCGAGGGAGACAGCGAGGGAGACAGCGAGGGAGACAGCGAGAGAGACAGAGAGAGAGACTGTGAGGGAAACAGCGAGGGAGACAGCGAGGGAGACTGCGAGAGAGACTGCGAGAGAGACTGCGAGAGAGACTGCGAGGGAGACTGCGAGGGAGACTGCGAGGGAGACTGCGAGGGAGACTGCGAGGGAGACTGCGAGGGAGACTGCGAGAGAGACTGCGAGAGAGACTGCGAGAGAGACAGCGAGAGAGATATTGAGGGAGACTGCGAGGGAGACAGCGAGGGAGACAGCGAGGGAGACAGCGAGGGAGACAGCGAGAGAGACAGCGAGAGAGACAGCGAGGGAGACAGCGAGGGAGACTGCGAGGGAGACTGCGAGAGAGACTGCGAGAGAGACTGCGAGAGAGACTGCGAGAGAGACTGCGAGGGAGAGAGCGAGGGAGAAAGCGAGAGAGACTGCGAGAGAGACAGCGATAGAAACAGCAAGGGAGTCAGCGAGAGAGACAGCGAGGGAGACAGCGAGAGAGACTGTAAGGGAGACAGCGAGGGAGACAGTGAGAGAGTCAGCGACAGAGACTGTGAGGGAGACAGCGAGAGAGACTGCGAGGGAGGAAGCGAGAGAAACTGCGAGGGAGACTGCTATGGAGATAGCGAGAGAGACAGCGAGAGAGAGAGCGAGGGAGAGAGCGAGGGAGACAGCGAGGGAGACAGCGAGGGAGACAGCGAGGGAGACAGCGAGGGAGACAGCGAGGTAGACAGCGAGGTAGACAGCGAGAGAGACATCGAGAGAGACATCGAGAGAGACTGCGAGAGAGACTGCGAGAGAGACTGCGAGGGAGGCAGCGAGGGAGGCAGCGAGGGAGACAGCGAGGGAGACAGCGACAGAGACAGCAATAGAGACTGCGAGAGAGACTGCGAGGGAGACAACGAGAGAGAATGCGAGAGAGATCGTGTGAGACAGCGAGGGAGACAGCGAGGGAGATAGCGAGGGAGACAGCGAGGGAGACAGCGAGGGAGACTGCGAGAGAGAGAGCGAGAGACACAGCGAGGGAGACAGCGAGGAAGACTGCGAGAGAGACTGCGAGAGAGACTGCGAGAGAGACTGCGAGAGAGACTGCAAGAGAGACTGCGAGGGAGAAAGCGAGAGAGAAAGCGAGAGAGACTGCGAGGGAGAAAGCGAGAGAGACTGCGAGGGAGACTGCAAGGGAGACAGCGAGAGAGACAGCGAGGGAGACAGTGAGGGAGATAGCGAGGGAGATAGCGAGAGAGACTGCGAGAGAGACTGCGAGGGAGACGGCGAGGGAGACGGCGAGGGAGACGGCGAGGGAGACGGCGAGGGAGAAAGCGAGAGAGTCTGCGAGGGAGACAGCGATAGAAACTGCGAGGGAGTCAGCGAGAGAGACAGCGAGAGAGACTGCGAGAGAGACCTCGAGGGAGACAGCGAGGAAGACAGCGAGGAAGACAGCGAGGAAGACAGCGAGGAAGACAGCGAGGAAGACAGCGAGGGAGACAGCGAGGGAGACAGCGAGGGAGACAGCGAGGAAGACTGCGAGAGAGACTGCGAGAGAGACTGCGAGAGAGACTGCGAGAGAGACTGCGAGAGAGACTGCAAGAGAGACTGCGAGGGAGAAAGCGAGAGAGAAAGCGAGAGAGACTGCGAGGGAGAAAGCGAGAGAGACCTCGAGGGAGACAGCGAGGAAGACAGCGAGGAAGACAGCGAGGAAGACAGCGAGGAAGACAGCGAGGAAGACAGCGAGGGAGACAGCGAGGGAGACAGCGAGGGAGACAGCGAGGGAGACAGCGAGGGAGACAGCGAGGGAGACAGCGAGGGAGACAGCGAGAGAGACAGCGAGAGAGACTGCGAGGGAGAAAGCGAGAGAAACTGCGAGAGAGACTGCTATGGAGATAGCGAGAGAGACAGCGAGGGATACAGCGAGAGACACTGCGAGAGAGAATGCGAGGGAGACAGCGATTGAGACGGCGAGGGAGACGGCGAGAGGGAGAGCGAGAGAGAGAGCGAGAGAGACAGCGAGGGAGACAGCGAGGGAGACAGCGAGGGAGACAGCGAGGTAGACAGCGAGGTAGACAGCGAGGGAGGCAGCGAGGGAGACAGCGAGAGAGGCAGCGACAGAGACAGCGACAGAGACAGCGACAGAGACAGCGACAGAGACAGCGACAGAGACTGTGAGAGAGACTGCAAGGGACACAGCGAGAGAAACTGCGAGGGAGACAACGAGAGAGAATGCGAGAGAGATCGCGTGAGACAGCGAGGGAGACAGCGAGGGAGACGGCGAGGGAGACGGCGAGGGAGACGGCGAGGGAGACGGCGAGGGAGACGGCGAGGGAGACGGCGAGGGAGACGGCGAGGGAGACAGCGAGGGAGACAGCGAGGGAGACAGCGAGGGAGACAGCGAGGGAGACAGCGAGGGAGACAGCGTGGGAGACAGCGTGGGAGGCAGCGAGGGAGACAGCGAGAGAGACTGCGAGAGAGACTGCGAGAGAGACTGCGAGAGAGACTGCGAGAGAGACTGCGAGGGAGAAAGCGAGAGAGAAAGCGAGAGAGACTGCGAGGGAGAAAGCGAGAGAGACTGCGAGGGAGACTGCAAGGGAGACAGCGAGAGAGACAGCGAGGGAGACAGCGAGGGAGATAGCAAGGGAGATAGCGCGGGAGATAGCGAGAGAGACTGCGAGAGAGACTGCGAGAGAGACTGCGAGAGAGACTGCGATAGAAACTGCGAGGGAGTCAGCGAGAGAGACAGCGAGAGAGACTGCGAGAGAGACTGTGAGAGAGACCTCGAGGGAGACAGCGAGGGAGACAGCGAGGGAGACAGCGAGGAAGACAGCGAGGAAGACAGCGAGAGAGACAGCGAGAGAGACAGCGAGGAAGACAGCGAGAGAGACTGCGAGGGAGACAGTGAGGGAGACAGCGAGAGAGACAGCGAGAGAGACTGTGAGGGAGACAGCGAGAGAAACTGCGAGAGAGACTGCTATGGAGATAGCGAGAGAGACAGCGAGGGATACAGCGAGAGACACTGCGAGAGAGAATGCGAGGGAGACAGCGATTGAGACGGCGAGGGAGACGGCGAGAGAGAGAGCGAGAGAGAGAGCGAGAGAGAGAGCGAGAGAGAGAGCGAGGAAGACGGCGAGGGAGACGGCGAGGGAGACGGCGAGGGAGACGGCGAGGGAGACGGCGAGGGAGACGGCGAGGGAGACGGCGAGGGAGACGGCGAGGGAGACGGCGAGGGAGACGGCGAGGGAGACGGCGAGGGAGACGGCGAGGGAGACGGCGAGGGAGACGGCGAGGGAGAAAGCCAGGGAGACAGCCAGGGAGACAGCGAGGGAGACAGCGAGGGAGACGGCGAGGGAGACGGCGACAGAGACAGCGACAGAGACAGCAAGGGAGACAGCAAGGGAGACAGCGACAGAGACAGAGACAGAGACAGCGAGGGACATAGCGAGGGACACAGCGAGGGAGACAGCAAGGGAGACAGCGAGAGAGACAGCGAGAGAGACAGCGAGAGAGACAGCGAGAGAGACAGCTCGGGAGACAGCGCTGGAGACAGCGAGAGAGAATGCGAGAGAGAATGCGAGAGAGAATGCGAGAAGGACTGCGAGAGAGACAGCGAGGGAGAAAGCGAGAGCAACTTCGAGAGAGACTGCGAGGGAGACAGCGAGAAAGACTGTGAGGGAAACAGCGAGGGAGACAGCGAGAGAGACTGCGAGGGAGACTGCGAGGGAGACTGCGAGTGAGACTGCGAGTGAGACTGCGAGTGAGACTGCGAGAGAGACTGCGAGAGAGACTGCGAGAGAGACTGCGAGAGAGACTGCGAGAGAGACTGCGAGGGAGACTGCGAGGGAGACTGCGAGAGAGAATGCGAGAGAGACTGCGAGAGAGACTGCGAGAGAGACTGCGAGAGAGACTGCGAGAGAGACTGCGAGAGAGACTGCGAGAGGGATATTGAGGGAGACTGCGAGGGAGACAGCGAGGGAGACAGCGAGGGAGACAGCGAGAGAGACAGCGAGAGAGACAGCGAGGGAGACAGCGAGGGAGACAGCGAGGGAGACAGCGAGGGAGACAGCGAGGGAGACAGCGAGGGAGACTGCGAGGGAGACTGCGAGGGAGACTGCGAGAGAGACTGCGAGAGAGACTGCGAGGGAGAGAGCGAGGGAGAGAGCGAGGGAGAAAGCGAGAGAGAAAGCGAGAGAGACTGCGAGGGAGACAGCGATAGAGACAGCGAGGGAGTCAGTGAGAGAGAAAGCGAGAGAGACAGCGAGAGAGACTGCGAGAGAGACTGCGAGAGAGACTGTGAGAGAGGCCTCGAGGGAGACAGCGAGGGAGACAGCGAGAGAGACTGTGAGGGAGACAGCGAGGGAGACAGTGAGAGAGACAGCGAGAGAGACTGTGAGGGAGACAGCGAGAGAGACTGCGAGAGAGACTGCGAGGGAGGAAGCGAGAGAAACTGCGAGAGAGACTGCTATGGAGATAGCGAGAGAGACAGCGAGGGATACAGCGAGAGACACTGCGAGGGAGACAGCGATTGAGACGGCGAGGGAGAGAGCGAGGGAGAGAGCGAGGGAGAGAGCGAGGGAGAGAGCGAGGGAGAGAGCGAGGGAGAGAGCGAGGGAGAGAGCGAGGGAGAGAGCGAGGGAGAGAGCGAGGGAGAGAGCGAGGGAGAGAGCGAGGGAGACAGCGAGAGAGACAGCGAGAGAGACATCGAGAGAGACTGCGAGGGAGGCTGCGAGGGAGGCAGCGAGGGAGGCAGCGAGGGAGGCAGCGAGGGAGACAGCGAGGGAGACAGCGAGGGAGACAGCGAGGGAGACAGAGAGGGAGACAGAGAGGGAGACAGCGAGGGAGACAGCGAGGGAGACAGCGACAGAGACAGCAATAGAGACTGCGAGGAAGACAACGAGAGAGAATGCGAGAGAGATCGTGTGAGACAGCGAGGGAGACAGCGAGGGAGATAGCGAGGGAAACAGCGAGGGAGACTGCGAGAGAGAGAGCGAGAGACACAGCGAGGGAGACAGCAATAGAGACAGCGAGGGAGACAGCGTGGGAGACAGCGTGGGAGACAGCGTGGGAGACAGCGTGGGAGACAGCGTGGGAGACAGCGTGGGAGACAGCGTGGGAGACAGCGTGGGAGGCAGCGAGGGAGACAGCGAGAGAGACTGCGAGAGAGACTGCGAGAGAGACTGCGAGAGAGACTGCGAGAGAGACTGCGAGGGAGAAAGCGAGAGAGAAAGCGAGAGAGACTGCGTGGGAGAAAGCGAGAGAGACTGCGAGGGAGACTGCAAGGGAGACAGCGAGAGAGACAGCGAGGGAGACAGCGAGGGAGACAGCGAGGGAGACAGCAAGGGAGATAGCAAGGGAGATAGCGCGGGAGATAGCGAGAGAGACTGCGAGAGAGACTGCGAGAGAGACTGCGATAGAAACTGCGAGGGAGTCAGCGAGAGAGACAGCGAGAGAGACTGCGAGAGAGACTGTGAGAGAGACCTCGAGGGAGACAGCGAGGGAGACAGCGAGGGAGACAGCGAGGGAGACAGCGAGGAAGACAGCGAGGAAGACAGCGAGAGAGACAGCGAGAGAGACAGCGAGGAAAACAGCGAGAGAGACTGCGAGGGAGACAGTGAGGGAGACAGTGAGGGAGACAGCGAGGGAGACAGTGAGGGAGACAGCGAGAGAGACAGCGAGAGAGACAGCGAGAGAGACTGTGAGGGAGACAGCGAGAGAAACTGCGAGAGAGACTGCTATGGAGATAGCGAGAGAGACAGCGAGGGATACAGCGAGAGACACTGCGAGAGAGAATGCGAGGGAGACAGCGATTGAGACGGCGAGGGAGACGGCGAGAGAGAGAGCGAGAGAGAGAGCGAGAGAGAGAGCGAGGAAGACAGCGAGGAAGACAGCGAGGAAGACAGCGAGGAAGACAGCGAGGAAGACAGCGAGGAAGACAGCGAGAGAGACTGCGAGAGAGACTGCGAGAGAGACTGCGAGAGAGACAGTGAGGGAGACAGTGAGGGAGACAGTGAGGGAGACAGCGAGGGAGACAGCAAGGGAGACAGCGAGAGAGACAGCGAGAGAGACAGCGAGAGAGACAGCGAGAGAGACAGCTCGGGAGACAGCGCTGGAGACAGCGAGAGAGAATGCGACAGAGAATGCGAGAGAGAATGCGAGAAGGACTGCGAGAGAGACAGCGAGGGAGAAAGCGAGAGCGACTTCGAGAGAGACTGCGAGGGAGACAGCGAGAAAGACTGTGAGGGAAACAGCGAGGGAGACAGCGAGAGAGACTGCGAGGGAGACTGCGAGGGAGACTGCGAGTGAGACTGCGAGTGAGACTGCGAGTGAGACTGCGAGAGAGACTGCGAGAGAGACTGCGAGAGAGACTGCGAGAGAGACTGCGAGAGAGACTGCGAGAGAGACTGCGAGGGAGACTGCGAGGGAGACTGCGAGAGAGAATGCGAGAGAGACTGCGAGAGAGACTGCGAGAGAGACTGCGAGAGAGACTGCGAGAGAGACTGCGAGAGAGACTGCGAGGGAGACTGCGAGAGAGAATGCGAGAGAGACTGCGAGAGAGACTGCGAGAGAGACTGCGAGAGAGACTGCGAGAGGGATATTGAGGGAGACTGCGAGGGAGACAGCGAGGGAGACAGCGAGGGAGACAGCGAGAGAGACAGCGAGAGAGACAGCGAGGGAGACAGCGAGGGAGACAGCGAGGGAGACAGCGAGGGAGACAGCGAGGGAGACAGCGAGGGAGACAGCGAGGGAGACAGCGAGGGAGACTGCGAGGGAGACTGCGAGAGAGACTGCGAGAGAGACTGCGAGGGAGAGAGCGAGGGAGAGAGCGAGGGAGAAAGCGAGAGAGAAAGCGAGAGAGACTGCGAGGGAGACAGCGATAGAGACAGCGAGGGAGTCAGTGAGAGAGACAGCGAGAGAGACAGCGAGAGAGACTGCGAGAGAGACTGCGAGAGAGACTGTGAGAGAGGCCTCGAGGGAGACAGCGAGGGAGACAGCGAGAGAGACTGTGAGGGAGACAGCGAGGGAGACAGTGAGAGAGACAGCGAGAGAGACTGTGAGGGAGACAGCGAGAGAGACTGCGAGGGAGGAAGCGAGAGAAACTGCGAGAGAGACTGCTATGGAGATAGCGAGAGAGACAGCGAGGGATACAGCGAGAGACACTGCGAGGGAGACAGCGATTGAGACGGCGAGAGAGAGAGCGAGGGAGAGAGCGAGGGAGAGAGCGAGGGAGAGAGCGAGGGAGAGAGCGAGGGAGAGAGCGAGGGAGAGAGCGAGGGAGAGAGCGAGGGAGAGAGCGAGGGAGAGAGCGAGGGAGAGAGCGAGGGAGAGAGCGAGGTAGACAGCGAGAGAGACAGCGAGAGAGACATCGAGAGAGACTGCGAGGGAGACTGCGAGGGAGGCTGCGAGGGAGGCAGCGAGGGAGGCAGCGAGGGAGACAGCGAGGGAGACAGCGAGGGAGACAGCGAGGGAGACAGCGAGGGAGACAGAGAGGGAGACAGAGAGGGAGACAGAGAGGGAGACAGCGAGGGAGACAGCGAGGGAGACAGCGAGGGAGACAGCGACAGAGACAGCAATAGAGACTGCGAGGAAGACAACGAGAGAGAATGCGAGAGAGATCGTGTGAGACAGCGAGGGAGACAGCGAGGGAGATAGCGAGGGAAACAGCGAGGGAGACTGCGAGGGAGACTGCGAGAGACACAGCGAGGGAGACAGCAATAGAGACAGCGAGGGAGACAGCGTGGGAGACAGCGTGGGAGACAGCGTGGGAGACAGCGTGGGAGACAGCGTGGGAGACAGCGTGGGAGACAGCGTGGGAGACAGCGTGGGAGACAGCGTGGGAGGCAGCGAGGGAGACAGCGAGAGAGACTGCGAGAGAGACTGCGAGAGAGACTGCGAGAGAGACTGCGAGAGAGACTGCGAGAGAGACTGCGAGAGAGACTGCGAGGGAGAAAGCGAGAGAGAAAGCGAGAGAGACTGCGAGGGAGAAAGCGAGAGAGACTGCGAGGGAGACAGCGAGAGAGACAGCGAGGGAGACAGCGAGGGAGATAGCAAGGGAGATAGCAAGGGAGATAGCGCGGGAGATAGCGAGAGAGACTGCGAGAGAGACTGCGAGAGAGACTGCGATAGAAACTGCGAGGGAGTCAGCGAGAGAGACAGCGAGAGAGACTGCGAGAGAGACTGTGAGAGAGACCTCGAGGGAGACAGCGAGGGAGACAGTGAGGGAGACAGCGAGGGAGACAGCGAGGAAGACAGCGAGAGAGACAGCGAGAGAGACAGCGAGGAAAACAGCGAGAGAGACTGCGAGGGAGACAGTGAGGGAGACAGCGAGAGAGACAGCGAGAGAGACTGTGAGGGAGACAGCGAGAGAAACTGCGAGAGAGACTGCTATGGAGATAGCGAGAGAGACAGCGAGGGATACAGCGAGAGACACTGCGAGAGAGAATGCGAGGGAGACAGCGATTGAGACGGCGAGGGAGACGGCGAGAGCGAGAGCGAGAGAGAGAGCGAGAGAGAGAGCGAGGAAGACAGCGAGGAAGACAGCGAGGAAGACAGCGAGGAAGACAGCGAGGAAGACAGCGAGGAAGACAGCGAGAGAGACTGCGAGAGAGACTGCGAGAGAGACTGCGAGAGAGACAGTGAGGGAGACAGTGAGGGAGACAGTGAGGGAGACAGCGAGGGAGACAGCGAGGGAGACAGCGAGAGAGACAGCGAGAGAGACAGCGACAGAGACTGCGAGTGAGACTGTGAGGGAGACAGCGAGAGAGACTGCGAGGGAGAAAGCGAGAGAAACTGCGAGAGAGACTGCTATGGAGATAGCGAGGGATACAGCGAGAGACACTGCGAGAGAGAATGCGAGGGAGACAGCGATTGAGACAGCGAGGGAGACGGCGAGAGGGAGAGCGAGAGAGAGAGCGAGAGAGAGAGCGAGGGAGACAGCGAGGGAGACAGCGAGGGAGACAGCGAGGGAGACAGCGAGGGAGACAGCGAGGGAGACAGCGAGGTAGACAGCGAGAGAGACTTCGAGAGAGACTTCGAGAGAGACTGCGAGGGAGGCAGCGAGGGAGGCAGCGAGGGAGACAGCGAGAGAGACAGCGAGAGAGACAGCGACAGAGACTGTGAGAGAGACTGCAAGGGACACAGCGAGAGAAACTGCGAGGGAGACGACGAGAGAGAATGCGAGAGAGATCGCGTGAGACAGCGAGGGAGACAGCGAGGGAGACAGCGAGGGAGACGGCGAGGGAGACGGCGAGGGAGACGGCGAGGGAGACGGCGAGGGAGACGGCGAGGGAGACGGCGAGGGAGACGGCGAGGGAGACGGCGAGGGAGACGGCGAGGGAGACGGCGAGGGAGACGGCGAGGGAGACGGCGTGGGAGACGGCGTGGGAGACGGCGTGGGAGGCGGTGAGAGACTGCGAGACAGATAGCGAGACAGTCTGCGAGAGAGACCGCGAGGGAGACAGCGAGGGAGACAGCGAGGGAGACAGCGAGGGAGACAGCCAGTGAGACAGCCAGGGAGACAGCGAGGGACACAGCGAGGGAGACAGCGAGAGAGACTGCGAGAGAGACTGCGAGAGAGACTGCGAGAGAGACTGCTGGGGAGACAGCGAGGGAGGCAGCGAGGGAGGCAGCGAGGGAGGCAGCGAGGGAGGCAGCAAGGGAGGCAGCGAGGGAGGCAGCGAGGGAGGCAGCGAGGGAGACAGCGAGAGAGACTGCGAGGAAGACGGCGAGAGAGACTGCGAGAGAGACGGCGAGGGAGACGGCGTGGGAGACGGCGTGGGAGACGGCGTGGGAAGCGGTGAGAGACTGCGAGACAGATAGCGAGACAGTCTGCGAGAGAGACCGCGAGGGAGACAGCGAGGGAGACAGCGAGGGAGACAGCGAGGGAGACAGCGAGGGAGACAGCGAGGGAGACAGCGAGGGAGACAGCGAGAGTACATTGAGAGAGACAGCGAGAGAGACAGCGAGAGAGACAGCGAGAGAGACAGCGAGAGAGACAGCGAGAGAGACTGCGAGGGAGACTGCGAGGGAGACTGCGAGGGAGACTGCGAGGGAGACGGCGAGGGATACGGCGAGGGAGACGACGAGGGAGACGACGAGGGAGACGACGAGGGAGACGACGAGGGAGACGACGAGGGAGACGGCGAGGGAGACGGCGAGGGAGACGGCGAGGGAGACGGCGAGGGAGACGGCGAGGGAGACAGCGACAGAGACAGCGACAGAGACAGCGACAGAGACAGCGACAGAGACAGCGACAGAGACAGACAGCGAGGGAGACAGCAAGGGAGACAGTGAGAGAGACTGCTATGGAGATAGCGCGAGAGATAGCGGGGGATACAGAGTGACTGCGAGGGAGACGGCGAGGGAGACAGCGAGGGAGACAGCGAGGGAGACAGCGAGGGAGACAGCGAGGGAGACAGCGAGGGAGACTGCGAGAGAGACTGCGAGAGAGACTGCGAGAGAGACTGCGAGGGAGACAGCGAGGGAGACAGCGAGGGAGACAGCGAGGGAGACAGCGAGAGAGAATGCGAGAAGGACTGCGAGAGAGACTGCGAGGGAGACAGCGAGAGAGACTGTGAGGGAGACAGCGAGGGAGACTGCGAGGGAGACTGCGAGGGAGACTGCGAGAGAGACTGCGAGACAGACTGCGAGACAGACTGCGAGACAGACTGCGAGACAGACTGCGAGACAGACTGCGAGACAGACTGCGAGGGAGACTGCGAGGGAGACTGCGAGGGAGACTGCGAGGGAGACTGCGAGAGAGAATGCGAGAGAGACTGCGAGAGGGATATTGAGGGAGACTGCGAGGGAGACAGCGAGGGTGACAGCGAGAGAGACAGCGAGAGAGACAGCGAGAGAGACTGCGAGGGAGACTGCGAGGGAGACTGCGAGGGAGACTGCGAGGGAGACTGCGAGGGAGACTGCGAGGGAGACTGCGAGAGAGACTGCGAGAGAGACTGCGAGAGAGACTGCGAGAGAGACTGCGAGGGAGAGAGCGAGGGAGAAAGCGAGAGAGAAAGCGAGAGAGACTGCGAGGGAGACAGCGATGGAGACAGCGAGGGAGTCAGTGAGAGAGACAGTGAGAGAGACTGCGAGAGAGACTGCGAGAGAGACCTCGAGGGAGACAGCGAGGGAGACAGCGAGAGAGACTGTGAGGGAGACAGCGAGGGAGACAGCGAGGGAGACAGCGAGAGAGACTGCGAGGGAGGAAGCGAGAGAAACTGCGAGAGAGACTGCTATGGAGATAGCGAGAGAGAATGCGAGGGATACAGCGATTGAGACGGCGAGAGAGAGAGCGAGGGAGAGAGCGAGGGAGAGAGCGAGGGAGAGAGCGAGGGAGAGAGCGAGGGAGAGAGCGAGGGAGAGAGCGAGGGAGAGAGCGAGGGAGAGAGCGAGGGAGAGAGCGAGGGAGAGAGCGAGGGAGACAGCGAGGGAGACAGCGAGGGAGACAGCGAGGTAGACAGCGAGGTAGACAGCGAGAGAGACATCGAGAGAGACTGCGAGGGAGACTGCGAGGGAGGCAGCGAGGGAGGCAGCGAGGGAGACAGCGAGGGAGACAGCGAGGGAGACAGCGAGGGAGACAGCGAGGGAGACAGCGAGGGAGACTGCGAGAGAGAGAGCGAGAGACACAGCGAGGGAGACAGCAATAGAGACAGCAAGAGAGACTGCAAGAGAGACTGCAAGAGAGACTGCAAGAGAGACTGCGAGGGAGACTGCGAGGGAGACTGCGAGGGAGACTGCGAGGGAGACAGCGTGGGAGACAGCGTGGGAGACAGCGTGGGAGACAGCGTGGGAGACAGCGTGGGAGACAGCGTGGGAGGCAGCGAGGGAGACAGCGAGAGAGACTGCGAGAGAGACTGCGAGACAGACTGCGAGAGAGACTGCGAGAGAGACTGCGAGAGAGACTGCGAGAGAGACTGCGAGAGTGACTGCGAGAGAGACTGCGAGAGAGACTGCGAGAGAGACTGCGAGAGAGACTGCAAGGGAGAAAGCGAGAGAGAAAGCGAGAGAGACTGCGAGAGAGACTGCGAGGGAGAAAGCGAGAGAGACTGCGAGGGAGACTGCGAGGGAGACAGCGAGGGAGACAGCGAGGGAGACAGCGAGGGAGACAGCGAGGGAGACAGCGAGGGAGACAGCGACAGAGACAGCAATAGAGACAGCAATAGAGACTGCGAGAGAGACTGCGAGGGAGACAACGAGAGAGAATGCGAGAGAGATCGTGTGAGACAGCGAGGGAGACAGCGAGGGAGATAGCGAGGGAGACAGCGAGGGAGACAGCGAGGGAGACAGCGAGGGAGACAGCGAGGGAGACTGCGAGAGAGAGAGCGAGAGACACAGCGAGGGAGACAGCAATAGAGACAGCAAGAGAGACTGCAAGAGAGACTGCAAGAGAGACTGCAAGAGAGACTGCAAGAGAGACTGCGAGGGAGACTGCGAGGGAGACTGCGAGGGAGACAGCGTGGGAGACAGCGTGGGAGACAGCGTGGGAGACAGCGTGGGAGACAGCGTGGGAGACAGCGTGGGAGACAGCGTGGGAGACAGCGTGGGAGACAGCGTGGGAGACAGCTTGGGAGGCAGCGAGGGAGACAGCGAGAGAGACTGCGAGAGAGACTGCGAGACAGACTGCGAGAGAGACTGCGAGAGAGACTGCGAGAGAGACTGCGAGAGAGACTGCGAGAGAGACTGCGAGAGTGACTGCGAGAGAGACTGCGAGAGAGACTGCGAGAGAGACTGCGAGAGAGACTGCAAGGGAGAAAGCGAGAGAGAAAGCGAGAGAGACTGCGAGAGAGACTGCGAGGGAGAAAGCGAGAGAGACTGCGAGGGAGACTGCAAGGGAGACAGCGAGGGAGACTGCAAGGGAGACAGCGAGAGAGACAGCGAGGGAGACAGCAAGGGAGATAGCAAGGGAGATAGCGCGGGAGATAGCGAGAGAGACTGCGAGAGAGACTGCGAGGGAGACTACGAGGGAGAAAGCGAGAGAGACTGCGAGGGAGACAGCGATAGAAACTGCGAGGGAGTCAGCGAGAGAGACAGCGAGAGAGACTGCGAGAGAGACTGCGAGAGAGACTGCGAGAGAGACTGCGAGAGAGACCTCGAGAGACACCTCGAGGGAGACAGCGAGGGAGACAGCGAGGGAGACAGCGAGGGAGACAGCGAGGAAGACAGCGAGGTAGACAGCGAGAGAGACTGCGAGGGAGACTGCGAGGGAGACTGCGAGGGAGACTGCGAGGGAGACAGCAAGAGAGACAGCGAGAGAGACTGTGAGGGAGACAGCGAGAGAGACTGCGAGGGAGAAAGCGAGAGAAACTGCGAGAGAGACTGCTATGGAGATAGCGAGGGATACAGCGAGAGACACTGCGCGAGAGAATGCGAGGGAGACAGCGATTGAGACGGCGAGGGAGACGGCGAGAGAGAGAGCGAGAGAGAGAGCGAGGGAGAGAGCGAGGGAGAGAGCGAGGGAGACAGCAAGGGAGACAGCGAGGGAGACAGCGAGGGAGACAGCGAGAGAGACTTCGAGAGAGACTGCGAGGGAGGCAGCGAGGGAGACAGTGAGGGAGACAGCGAGGGAGACAGCGAGAGAGACAGCGAGGGAGACAGCAAGGGAGATAGCAAGGGAGATAGCGCGGGAGATAGCGAGAGAGACTGCGAGAGAGACTGCGAGGGAGACTACGAGGGAGAAAGCGAGAGAGACTGCGAGGGAGACAGCGATAGAAACTGCGAGGGAGTCAGAGAGAGAGACAGCGAGAGAGACTGCGAGAGAGACTGCGAGAGAGACTGCGAGAGAGACCTCGAGAGACACCTCGAGGGAGACAGCGAGGGAGACAGCGAGGGAGACAGCGAGGGAGACAGCGAGGAAGACAGCGAGGTAGACAGCGAGAGAGACTGCGAGGGAGACTGCGAGGGAGACTGCGAGGGAGACAGCAAGAGAGACAGCGAGAGAGACTGTGAGGGAGACAGCGAGAGAGACTGCGAGGGAGAAAGCGAGAGAAACTGCGAGAGAGACTGCTATGGAGATAGCGAGGGATACAGCGAGAGACACTGCGCGAGAGAATGCGAGGGAGACAGCGATTGAGACGGCGAGGGAGACGGCGAGAGAGAGAGCGAGAGAGAGAGCGAGGGAGAGAGCGAGGGAGACAGCGAGGGAGACAGCGAGGGAGACAGCGAGGGAGACAGCGAGAGAGACTTCGAGAGAGACTGCGAGGGAGGCAGCGAGGGAGACAGTGAGGGAGACAGCGAGGGAGACAGCGAGGGAGACAGCGACAGAGACAGCGACAGCGACAGAGACAGCGACAGAGAAAGCGACAGAGACTGCGAGGGACACAGCGAGAGAAACTGCGAGGGAGACAACGAGAGAGAATGCGAGAGAGATCGCGTGAGACAGCGAGGGAGACAGCGAGGGAGACAGCGAGGGAGACAGCGAGGGAGACAGTGAGGGAGACTGCGAGGGAGACTGCGAGGGAGACTGCGAGGGAGACTGCGAGGGAGACTGCGAGGGAGACAGCGAGGGAGACAGCGAGGGAGACAGCGAGAGAGACTGCGAGGAAGACTGCGAGAGAGACTGCGAGAGAGACTGCGAGAGAGACTGCGAGGGAGAAAGCGAGAGAGACTGCGAGAGAGACTGCGAGAGAGACTGCGAGAGAGACTGCGAGGGAGAAAGCGAGAGAGACTGCGAGGGAGACTGCAAGGGAGACTGCAAGAGAGACAGCGAGGGAGATAGCGAGGGAGATAGCGAGGGAGATAGCGAGAGAGACTGCGAGAGAGACTGCGAGAGAGACTGCGAGAGAGACTGCGAGAGAGACTGCGAGAGAGACTGCGAGAGAGACTGTGAGGACGACAGCGAGGGAGACAGCGAGGGAGACAGCGAGGGAGACTGTGAGGGAGACTGTGAGGGAGACTGCTATGGAGACAGCGAGAGAGACAGCGAGGGATACAGCTAGAGAGACTGCGAGAGTGACTGCGAGGGAGACGGCGAGGGAGATGGCGCGGGCGACGGCGAGAGAGAGAGCGAGGGAGACGGCGAGGGAGACGGCGAGAGAGACGGCGAGAGAGACGGCGAGAGAGACTGCGAGGGAGACTGCGAGGGAGACAGCGAGCGAGACAGCGAGAGAGACTGAGAGAGAGACTGAGAGGGAGACTGAGAGGGAGACTGAGAGGGAGACTGAGAGGGAGACTGAGAGGGAGACTGAGAGGGAGACTGAGAGGGAGACTGAGAGGGAGACTGAGAGGGAGACAACGAGAGAGACATCGAGAGAGACATCGAGAGAGACATCCAGGGTGACTTCGAGGGAGACTGCGAGGGAGACAGCGAGAGAGACTGAGAGAGACAGCGAGAGAGACAGCGAGAGAGACAGCGAGGGAGACAGCGAGGGAGACTGCGAGGGAGACTGCGAGGGAGACTGCGAGGGAGACTGCGAGGGAGACTGCGAGGGAGACTGCGAGGGAGACTGCGAGGGAGACAGCGAGAGAGTCTGCGAGGGAGAGAGCGAGAGAGTCTGCGAGGGAGACTGAGAGAGAGAGACTGCGAGGGAGACAGCGATGGAGACTGCGAGGGAGACTGCGGGAGAGACTGCGAGAGAGACTGCGAGAGAGACTGCGAGTGAGACTGTGAGGGAGACAGCGAGAGAGACTGCGAGGGAGAAAGCGAGAGAGACTGCGAGGGAGAAAGCGAGAGAAACTGCAAGAGAGACTGCTATGGAGATAGCGAGAGAGACAGCGAGGGATACAGCGAGAGACACTGCGAGAGAGAATGCGAGGGAGACAGCGATTGAGACGGCGAGGGAGACGGTGAGGGAGACGGCGAGAGAGAGAGCGAGTGAGAGAGCGAGAGAGAGAGCGAGAGAGAGAGCGAAAGAGAGATCGAGGGAGACAGCGAGGGAGAGAGTGAGGGAGAAAGCGAGAGAGACTGCGAGGGAGACAGCGATAGAAACTGCGAGGGAGTCAGCGAGAGAGACAGCGAGAGAGACTGTGAGAGAGACCTCGAGGGAGAGAGCGAGGGAGACAGCGAGAGAGACTGTGAGGGAGACAGCGAGGGAGACAGCGAGAGAGACAGCAAGAGAGACTGCGAGTGAGACAGCGAGAGAGACTGCGAGGGAGAAAGCGAGAGAAACTGCGAGAGAGACTGCTATGGAGATAGCGAGAGAGACAGCGAGGGATACAGCGAGAGACACTGCGAGAGAGAATGCGAGGGAGACAGCGATTGAGACGGCGAGGGAGACGGCGAGAGAGACAGCGAGGGAGACAGCGAGGGAGACAGCGAGGGAGACAGCGAGGCAGACAGCGAGGCAGACAGCGAGGGAGACAGCGAAAGAGACTGTGAGAGAGACTGCGAGGGACACAGCGAGAGAGACTGCGAGGGAGACAACGAGAGAGAATGCGAGAGAGATCGTGTGAGACAGCGAGGGAGACATCGAGAGAGACTGCGAGAGAGACTGCGAGAGAGACTGCGAGAGAGACTGCGAGAGAGACTGCGAGAGAGACTGCGAGAGAGACTGCGAGAGAGACTGCGAGGGAGACTGCGAGGGAGACAGCAAGGGAGACAGCAAGGGAGACAGCGAGAGAGACTGCGAGGGAGACAGCGAGAGAGACTGCGAGGGAGACAGCGAGAGAGACTGCGAGAGAGAGCGCGTGAGAGACAGCGAGAGAGACTGCGTGGGAGACAGTGACGGAGACAGCTCGGGAGACAGCGAGGGAGACAGCGCTGGAGACAGCGAGAGAGAATGCGAGAAGGACTGCGAGAGAGACAGCGAGGGAGAAAGCGAGAGCGACTTTGAGAGAGACTGCGAGGGAGACAGCGAGAGAGACTGTGAGGGAAACAGCGAGGGAGACAGCGAGAGAGACTGCGAGTGAGACTGCGAGTGAGACTGCGAGGGAGACTGCGAGGGAGACTGCGAGAGAGACTGCGAGAGAGACTGCGAGAGAGACTGCGAGAGAGACTGCGAGAGAGACTGCGAGACAGACTGCGAGACAGACTGCGAGACAGACTGCGAGACAGACTGCGAGACAGACTGCGAGACAGACTGCGAGACAGATTGCGAGACAGACTGCGAGACAGACTGCGAGACAGACTGCGAGACAGACTGCGAGACAGACTGCGAGACAGACTGCGAGGGAGACTGCGAGAGAGAATGCGAGAGACTGCGAGAGACTGCGAGAGACTGCGAGAGGGATATTGAGGGAGACAGCGAGGGAGACAGCGAGGGAGACAGCGAGGGAGACAGCGAGGGAGACAGCGAGGGAGACAGCGAGGGAGACAGCGAGAGAGACAGCGAGAGAGACAGCGAGCGAGACAGCGAGAGAGACAGCGAGGGAGACAGCGAGGGAGACAGCGAGGGAGACTGCGAGGGAGACTGCGAGAGAGACTGCGAGAGAGACTGCGAGAGAGACTGCGAGAGAGAGAGCGAGAGAGAAAGCGAGAGAGAAAGCGAGAGAGACTGCGAGGGAGACAGCGATAGAGACAGCGACAGAGACAGCGAGAGAGACAGCGAGAGAGACAGCGAGAGAGACAGCGAGAGAGACAGCGAGAGAGACTGCGAGAGAGACCTCGAGGGAGACAGCGAGGGAGACAGCGAGGGAGACAGCGAGGGAGACAGCGAGGGAGACAGCGAGGGAGACTGTGAGGGAGACAGCGAGGGAGACAGTGAGAGAGACAGCGAGAGAGACTGTGAGGGAGACAGCGAGAGAGACTGCGAGGGAGGAAACGAGAGAAACTGCGAGAGAGACTGCTATGGAGATAGCGAGAGAGACAGCGAGGGATACAGCGAGAGACACTGCGAGAGAGAATGCGAGGGAGACAGCGATTGAGACGGCGAGAGAGAGCGCGAGGGAGACAGCGAGGGAGACAGCGAGGGAGACAGCGAGGGAGACAGCGAGGTAGACAGCGAGGTAGACAGCGAGGGAGACTGCGAGGGAGACTGCGAGGGAGACTGCGAGGGAGACTGCGAGGGAGGCAGCGAGGGAGGCAGCGAGGGAGGCAGCGAGGAAGGCAGCGAGGGAGACAGCGAGGGAGGCAGCGAGGGAGACAGCGAGGGAGACAGCGACAGAGACAGCAATAGAGACTGCGAGAGAGACTGCGAGGGAGACAACGAGAGAGAATTCGAGAGAGAATTCGAGAGAGATCGTGTGAGACAGCGAGGGAGACAGCGAGGGAGATAGCGAGGGAGACAGCGATGGAGACAGCGAGGGAGACTGCGAGAGAGAGAGCGAGAGACACAGCGAGGGAGACAGCAATAGAGACAGCAAGAGAGACTGCAAGTGAGACTGCAAGTGAGACTGCGAGGGAGACAGCGTGGGAGACAGCGTGGGAGACAGCGTGGGAGACAGCGTGGGAGACAGCGTGGGAGACAGCGTGGGAGACAGCGTGGGAGACAGCGTGGGAGACAGCGTGGGAGGCAGCGAGGGAGACAGCGAGGGAGACAGCGAGGGAGACAGCGAGGGAGACTGCGAGGGAGACTGCGAGATAGACTGCGAGAGAGACTGCGAGGGAGAAAGCGAGAGAGAAAGCGAGAGAGAAAGCGAGAGAGACTGCGAGGGAGAAAGCGAGGGAGACTGCAAGGGAGACAGCGAGAGAGACAGCGAGGGAGATAGCAAGGGAGATAGCAAGGGAGATAGCGAGAGAGACTGCGAGAGAGACTGCGAGAGAGACTGCGAGAGAGACTGCGAGGGAGAAAGCGAGAGAGAAAGCGAGAGAGAAAGCGAGAGAGACTGTGAGGGAGAAAGCGAGAGAGACTGCGAGGGAGACTGCGAGGGAGACAGCGAGACAGACAGCGAGGGAGATAGCAAGGGAGATAGCAAGGGAGATAGCGAGAGAGACTGCGAGAGAGACTGCGAGAGAGACTGCGAGGGAGACTGCGATAGAAACTGCGAGGGAGTCAGCGAGAGAGACAGCGAGAGAGACTGTGAGAGAGACCTCGAGGAAGACAGCGAGGAAGACAGCGAGGAAGACTGTGAGGGAGACAATGAGGGAGACAGCGAGAGAGACTGTGAGGGAGACAGCGAGAGAGACTGCGAGGGAGAAAGCGAGAGAAACTGCGAGAGAGAATGCGAGGGAGACAGCGATTGAGACGGCGAGGGAGACGGCGAGAGAGAGAGCGAGAGAGAGAGCGAGGGAGAGAGCGAGGGAGACAGCGAGGGAGACAGCGAGGGAGACAGCGAGAGAGACTGCGAGAGAGACTGCGAGAGAGACTGCGTGAGAGACTGCGAGGGAGAAAGCGAGAGAGACTGCGAGAGAGACTGCGAGAGAGACTGCGAGAGAGACTGCGAGAGAGACTGCGAGAGAGACTGCGTGAGAGACTGCGAGGGAGAAAGCGAGAGAGACTGCGAGAGAGACTGCGAGAGAGACTGCGAGGGAGAAAGCGAGAGAGACTGCGAGAGAGACTGCGAGGGAGACTGCAAGGGAGACTGCAAGAGAGACAGCGAGGGAGATAGCGAGGGAGATAGCGAGAGAGACTGCGAGAGAGACTGCGAGAGAGACTGTGAGGGAGACAGCGAGGGAGACTGTGAGGGAGACTGCTATGGAGACAGCGAGAGAGACAGCGAGGGATACAGCAAGAGAGACTGCGAGAGTGACTGCGAGGGAGACGGCGAGGGAGATGGCGAGGGCGACGGCGAGAGAGAGAGCGAGAGAGACTGCGAGGGAGACGGCGAGGGAGACGGCGGGAGAGACAGCGAGGGAGACAGCGAGGGAGACAGCGAGGGAGACAGCGAGGTAGACAGCGAGGGAGACAGCGAGGGAGACAGCGAGGGAGACAGCGAGGTAGACAGCGAGGTAGACAGCGAGGGAGACAGCGAAGGAGACAGCGAGGGAGACAGCGAGGGAGACAGCGAGGGAGACAGCGACAGAGACTGTGAGAGAGACTGCGAGGGACACAGCGAGAGAGACTGCGAGGGAGACAACGAGAGAGAATGCGAGAGAGATCGTGTGAGACAGCGATTGAGACGGCGAGGGAGACGGCGAGAGAGAGAGCGAGAGAGACAGCGAGGTAGACAGCGAGGGAGACAGCGAGGGAGACAGCGAGGGAGACAGCGAGGGAGACAGCGAGGTAGACAGCGAGGGAGACAGCGAGGGAGACAGCGAGGGAGACAGCGAGGGAGACAGCGAGGGAGACAGCGAAGGAGACAGCGACAGAGACTGTGAGAGAGACTGCGAGGGACACAGCGAGAGAGACTGCGAGGGAGACAACGAGAGAGAATGCGAGAGAGATCGTGTGAGACAGCGAGGGAGACAGCGAGGGAGACAGCGAGGGAGACAGTGAGGGAGACTGCGAGAGAGACAGCGAGAGAGACTGCGAGGGAGAAAGCGAGAGAGACTGCGAGGGAGAAAGCGAGGGAGAAAGCGAGAGAGACTGCGAGGGAGACTGCAAGGGAGACAGCGAGAGAGACAGCGAGGGAGATAGCAAGGGAGATAGCGAGAGAGACTGCGAGAGAGACTGCGAGAGAGACTGCGAGAGAAACTGCGAGGGAGTCAGCGAGAGAGACTGTGAGAGAGACCTCGAGGGAGAGAGCGAGGGAGACAGCGAGAGAGACAGCGAGAGAGACTGTGAGGGAGACAGCGAGGGAGACAGCGAGAGAGTCTGCGAGTGAGACTGTGAGGGAGACAGCGAGAGAAACTGCGAGGGAGAAAGCGAGAGAAACTGCGAGAGAGACTGCTATGGAGATAGCGAGAGAGACAGCGAGGGATACAGCGAGAGAGACAGCGAGAGTGACTGCGAGGGAGACGGCGAGGGAGACAGCGATAGAAACTGCGAGGGAGTCAGCGAGAGAGACTGTGAGAGAGACCTCGAGCGAGAGAGCGAGGGAGACAGCGAGAGAGACAGCGAGAGAGACTGTGAGGGAGACAGCGAGGGAGACAGCGAGAGAGTCTGCGAGTGAGACTGTGAGGGAGACAGCGAGAGAAACTGCGAGGGAGAAAGCGAGAGAAACTGCGAGAGAGACTGCTATGGAGATAGCGAGAGAGACAGCGAGGGATACAGCGAGAGACACTGCGAGAGAGAATGCGAGGGAGACAGCGAGAGAGACAGCAAGAGAGACTGCGAGTGAGACTATGAGGGAGACAGCGAGAGAGACTGCGAGGGAGAAAGCGAGAGAAACTGCGAGAGAGACTGCTATGGAGATAGCGAGAGAGACAGCGAGGGATACAGCGAGAGACACTGCGAGAGAGAATGCGAGGGAGACAGCGATTGAGACGGCGAGGTAGACGGCGAGAGAGAGAGCGAGAGAGACAGCGAGGGAGACAGCGAGGGAGACACGAGGGAGACAGCGAGGGAGACAGCGAGGGAGACAGCGAGGGAGACAGCGAGGGAGACAGCGAGGGAGACAGCGAGGGAGACAGCGAGGGAGACAGCGAGGGAGACAGCGAGGGAGACAGCGAGGGAGACAGCGAGGGAGACAGCGACAGAGACTGTGAGAGAGACTGCGAGGGACACAGCGAGAGAGACTGCGAGGGAGACAACGAGAGAGAATGCGAGAGAGATCGTGTGAGACAGCGAGGGAGACAGCGAGGGAGACAGCGAGGGAGACAGTGAGGGAGACTGCGAGAGAGACAGCGAGAGAGACTGCGAGGGAGAAAGCGAGAGAGACTGCGAGGGAGAAAGCGAGGGAGAAAGCGAGAGAGACTGCGAGGGAGACTGCAAGGGAGACAGCGAGAGAGACAGCGAGGGAGATAGCAAGGGAGATAGCGAGAGAGACTGCGAGAGAGACTGCGAGAGAGACTGCGAGAGAAACTGCGAGGGAGTCAGCGAGAGAGACTGTGAGAGAGACCTCGAGGGAGAGAGCGAGGGAGACAGCGAGAGAGACAGCGAGAGAGACTGTGAGGGAGACAGCGAGGGAGACAGCGAGAGAGTCTGCGAGTGAGACTGTGAGGGAGACAGCGAGAGAAACTGCGAGGGAGAAAGCGAGAGAAACTGCGAGAGAGACTGCTATGGAGATAGCGAGAGAGACAGCGAGGGATACAGCGAGAGAGACAGCGAGAGTGACTGCGAGGGAGACGGCGAGGGAGACAGCGATAGAAACTGCGAGGGAGTCAGCGAGAGAGACTGTGAGAGAGACCTCGAGCGAGAGAGCGAGGGAGACAGCGAGAGAGACAGCGAGAGAGACTGTGAGGGAGACAGCGAGGGAGACAGCGAGAGAGTCTGCGAGTGAGACTGTGAGGGAGACAGCGAGAGAAACTGCGAGGGAGAAAGCGAGAGAAACTGCGAGAGAGACTGCTATGGAGATAGCGAGAGAGACAGCGAGGGATACAGCGAGAGACACTGCGAGAGAGAATGCGAGGGAGACAGCGAGAGAGACAGCAAGAGAGACTGCGAGTGAGACTATGAGGGAGACAGCGAGAGAGACTGCGAGGGAGAAAGCGAGAGAAACTGCGAGAGAGACTGCTATGGAGATAGCGAGAGAGACAGCGAGGGATACAGCGAGAGACACTGCGAGAGAGAATGCGAGGGAGACAGCGATTGAGACGGCGAGGTAGACGGCGAGAGAGAGAGCGAGAGAGACAGCGAGGGAGACAGCGAGGGAGACACGAGGGAGACAGCGAGGGAGACAGCGAGGGAGACAGCGAGGGAGACAGCGAGGGAGACAGCGAGGGAGACAGCGAGGTAGACAGCGAGGGAGACAGCGAGGGAGACAGCGAGGGAGACAGCGAGGGAGACAGCGAGGGAGACAGCGAGGGAGACAGCAAGGGAGACAGCGAGGGAGACAGCGAGAGAGACAGCGAGAGAGACTGCGAGGGAGACAACGAGAGAGAATGCGAGAGAGATCGTGTGAGACAGCGAGGGAGACAGCGAGGGAGACAGCGAGGGAGACAGTGAGGGAGACTGCGAGAGAGACAGCGAGAGAGACTGCGAGGGAGAAAGCGAGAGAGACTGCGAGGGAGAAAGCGAGGGAGAAAGCGAGAGAGACTGCGAGGGAGACTGCAAGGGAGACAGCGAGAGAGACAGCGAGGGAGATAGCAAGGGAGATAGCGAGAGAGACTGCGAGAGAGACTGCGAGAGAGACTGCGAGAGAAACTGCGAGGGAGTCAGCGAGAGAGACTGTGAGAGAGACCTCGAGGGAGAGAGCGAGGGAGACAGCGAGAGAGACAGCGATAGAGACTGTGAGGGAGACAGCGAGGGAGACAGCGAGAGAGTCTGCGAGTGAGACTGTGAGGGAGACAGCGAGAGAAACTGCGAGGGAGAAAGCGAGAGAAACTGCGAGAGAGACTGCTATGGAGATAGCGAGAGAGACAGCGAGGGATACAGCGAGAGAGACAGCGAGAGTGACTGCGAGGGAGACGGCGAGGGAGACAGCGATAGAAACTGCGAGGGAGTCAGCGAGAGAGACTGTGAGAGAGACCTCGAGGGAGAGAGCGAGGGAGACAGCGAGAGAGACAGCGAGAGAGACTGTGAGGGAGACAGCGAGGGAGACAGCGAGAGAGTCTGCGAGTGAGACTGTGAGGGAGACAGCGAGAGAAACTGCGAGGGAGAAAGCGAGAGAAACTGCGAGAGAGACTGCTATGGAGATAGCGAGAGAGACAGCGAGGGATACAGCGAGAGACACTGCGAGAGAGAATGCGAGGGAGACAGCGAGAGAGACAGCAAGAGAGACTGCGAGTGAGACTGTGAGGGAGACAGCGAGAGAGACTGCGAGGGAGAAAGCGAGAGAAACTGCGAGAGAGACTGCTATGGAGATAGCGAGAGAGACAGAGAGGGAGACAGCGAGAGACACTGCGAGAGAGAATGCGAGGGAGACAGCGATTGAGACGGCGAGGGAGACGGCGAGAGAGAGAGCGAGAGAGAGAGCGAGGGAGACAGCGAGGGAGACAGCGAGGGAGACAGCGAGGGAGACAGCGAGGTAGACAGCGAGGGAGACAGCGAGGGAGACAGCGAGGGAGACAGCGAGGGAGACAGCGAGGGAGACAGCGAGGGAGACAGCGAGGGAGACAGCGAGGGAGACAGCGAGGGAGACAGCGAGAGAGACAGCGAGAGAGACTGCGAGGGAGACAACGAGAGAGAATGCGAGAGAGATCGTGTGAGACAGCGAGGGAGACAGCGAGGGAGACAGCGAGGGAGACTGCGAGAGAGACAGCGAGAGAGACTGCGAGGGAGAAAGCGAGGGAGACTGCGAGGGAGAAAGCGAGGGAGAAAGCGAGAGAGACTGCGAGGGAGACTGCGAGGGAGACTGCAAGGGAGACAGCGAGGGAGACAGCGAGGGATACAGCGAGGGAGACTGCGAGGGAGACTGCGAGGGAGACTGCGAGGGAGACTGCGAGGGAGACTGCGAGGGAGACTGCGAGGGAGACTGCGAGGGAGACTGCGAGAGAGTCTGCGAGGGAGAGAGCGAGGGAGAAAGCGAGGGAGAAAGCGAGAGAGACTGCGAGGGAGACAGCGATTGAGACGGCGAGGGAGACGGCGAGGAAGACGGCGAGGGAGACGGCGAGAGAGACAGCGAGAGAGACAGCGAGCGAGACAGCGAGGGAGACAGCGAGGGAGACAGCGAGGGAGACAGCGAGAGAGACAGCGAGAGAGACAGCGAGAGAGACAGCGAGAGAGACAGCGAGAGAGACTTCGAGAGAGACTTCGAGAGAGACTTCGAGAGAGACTTCGAGAGAGACTTCGAGAGAGACTGCGAGAGAGACTGCGAGAGAGACTGCGAGGGAGACAGCGAGGGAGACAGCGAGGGAGACAGCGAGGGAGACAGCGAGGGAGACAGCGAGGGAGACAGCGACAGAGACAGCGACAGAGACAGCGACAGAGACAGCGACAGAGACTGTGAGAGAGAGTGCAAGGGACACAGCGAGAGAGACTGCGAGGTAGACAACGAGAGAGAATGCGAGAGAGATCGCGTGAGACAGCGAGGGAGACAGCGAGGGAGACAGCGAGGGAGACAGCGAGGGAGACAGCGAGGGAGACAGCGAGGGAGACAGCGAGGGAGACAGCGAGGGAGACTGCGAGGGAGACAGCGAGGGAGACTGCGAGGGAGACTGCGAGGGAGACTGCGAGGGAGACTGCGAGGGAGACTGCGAGGGAGACTGCGAGGGAGACAGCGAGGGAGACAGCGAGAGAAACTGCGAGGCAGACTGCGAGGGAGACTGCGAGGGAGACTGCGCGGGAGACTGCGCGGGAGACTGCGCGGGAGACTGCGCGGGAGACTGCGCGGGAGACTGCGCGGGAGACTGCGCGGGAGACTGCGCGGGAGACTGCGCGGGAGACTGCGCGGGAGACTGCGAGGGAGACAGTGAGGGAGACAGCGAGGGAGACAGCGAGAGAGTCTGCGAGAGAGACTTCGAGAGAGACTTCGAGAGAGACTGCGAGGGAGACAGCGAGGGAGACAGCGAGGGAGACAGCGAGGGAGACAGCGACGGAGACAGCGACGGAGACAGCGACAGAGACTGTGAGAGAGACTGTGAGAGAGACTGCGAGGGACACAGCGATAGAGACTGCGAGGTAGACAACGAGAGAGAATGCGAGAGAGATCGCGTGAGACAGCGAGGGACACAGCGAGGGAGACAGCGAGGGAGACAGCGAGGGAGACAGCGAGGGAGACAGCGAGGGAGACTGCGAGAGAGACAGCGAGGGAGACAGCGAGGGAGACAGCGAGGGAGACAGCGAGGGAGACAGCGAGGGAGACTGCGAGGGAGACTGCGAGGGAGACTGCGAGGGAGACTGCGAGGGAGACAGCGAGGGAGACAGCGAGGGAGACAGCGAGGGAGACAGCGAGGGAGACAGCGAGGGAGACAGCGAGGGAGACAGCGTGAGAAACTGCGAGGAAGACTACGAGAGAGACTGCGAGAGAGACTGCGAGGGAGAAAGCGAGAGAGACTGCGAGAGAGACTGCGAGAGAGACTGCGAGAGAGACTGCGAGAGAGACTGCGAGGGAGAAAGCGAGAGAGACTGCGAGGGAGACAACGAGAGAGACAGCGAGGGAGATAGCGAGGGAGACTGCGAGGGAGACTGCGAGAGAGACTGCTAGAGAGACTGCGAGAGAGACTGCGAGGGAGAAAGCGAGAGAGACTGCGAGGGAGACAACGAGAGAGACAGCGAGGGAGACTGCGAGAGAGACTGCTAGAGAGACTGCGAGAGAGACTGCGAGAGAGACTGCGAGAGAGACTGCGAGGGAGACAGCAAGGGAGACTGTGAGGGAGACTGCGAGAGAGACTGCTATGGAGATAGCGAGAGAGACAGCGAGGGATACAGCGAGAGAGACTGCGAGAGTGACTGCGAGGGAGACGGCGAGGGCGACGGCGAGAGAGAGAGCGAGAGAGACTTCGAGAGAGACTGCGAGGGAGACGGCGAGAGAGATGGCGAGAGAGACAGCGAGAGAGGCAGCGAGAGAGACTGTGAGGGAGACAGCGAGGGAGACAACGAGAGAGACATCGAGAGAGACATCGAGAGAGAATGCGAGAGAGAATGCGAGAGAGAATGCGAGAGAGACATCCAGGGTGACTTCCAGTGAGACAGCGAGAGAGACAGCGAGGGAGACAGCGAGGGAGACAGCGAGGGAGACAGCGAGGGAGACAGCGAGGGAGACAGCGAGGGAGACAGCGAGGGAGACTGCGAGGGAGACTGCGAGGGAGACTGCGAGGGAGACTGCGAGGGAGACTGCGAGGGAGACTGCGAGGGAGACTGCGAGGGAGACTGCGCGGGAGACTGCGAGGGAGACGGCGAGGGAGACGGCGAGAGAGAGAGCGAGGGAGTCAGCGAGGGAGACAGCGAGGGAGACAGCGAGGGAGACAGCGAGAGAGACAGCGAGAGAGACAGCGAGAGAGACAGCGAGAGAGACAGCGAGAGAGACTTCGAGAGAGACTTCGAGAGAGACTTCGAGAGAGACTTCGAGAGAGACTGCGAGAGAGACTGCGAGAGAGACTGCGAGGGAGACAGCGAGGGAGACAGCGAGGGAGACAGCGAGGGAGACAGCGACAGAGACAGCGACAGAGACAGCGACAGAGACAGCGACAGAGACTGTGAGAGAGACTGCGAGGGACACAGCGAGAGAGACTGCGAGGTAGACAACGAGAGAGAATGCGAGAGAGATCGCGTGAGACAGCGAGGGAGACAGCGAGGGAGACAGCGAGGGAGACTGCGAGGGAGACTGCGAGGGAGACTGCGAGGGAGACTGCGAGGGAGACTGCGAGGGAGACAGCGAGGGAGACAGCGAGGGAGACAGCGAGGGAGACAGCGAGGGAGACAGCGAGGGAGACAGCGTGAGAAACTGCGAGGAAGACTACGAGAGAGACTGCGAGAGAGACTGCGAGGGAGAAAGCGAGAGAGACTGCGAGAGAGACTGCGAGAGAGACTGCGAGAGAGACTGCGAGAGAGACTGCGAGAGAGACTGCGAGGGAGAAAGCGAGAGAGACTGCGAGGGAGACAACGAGAGAGACAGCGAGGGAGATAGCGAGGGAGACTGCGAGGGAGACTGCGAGAGAGACTGCTAGAGAGACTGCGAGAGAGACTGCGAGGGAGAAAGCGAGAGAGACTGCGAGGGAGACAACGAGAGAGACAGCGAGGGAGATAGCGAGGGAGACTGCGAGGGAGACTGCGAGAGAGACTGCTAGAGAGACTGCGAGAGAGACTGCGAGAGAGACTGCGAGGGAGACAGCAAGGGAGACTGTGAGGGAGACTGCGAGAGAGACTGCTATGGAGATAGCGAGAGAGACAGCGAGGGATACAGCGAGAGAGACTGCGAGAGTGACTGCGAGGGAGACGGCGAGGGCGACGGCGAGAGAGAGAGCGAGAGAGACTTCGAGAGAGACTGCGAGGGAGACGGCGAGAGAGATGGCGAGAGAGACAGCGAGAGAGGCAGCGAGAGAGACTGTGAGGGAGACAGCGAGGGAGACAACGAGAGAGACATCGAGAGAGACATCGAGAGAGAATGCGAGAGAGAATGCGAGAGAGACATCCAGGGTGACCTCGAGTGAGACAGCGAGAGAGACAGCGAGGGAGACAGCGAGGGAGACAGCGAGGGAGACAGCGAGGGAGACAGCGAGGGAGACAGCGAGGGAGACAGCGAGAGAGACTTCGAGAGAGACTTCGAGAGAGACTTCGAGAGAGACTTCGAGAGAGACTTCGAGAGAGACTGCGAGAGAGACTGCGAGAGAGACTGCGAGGGAGACAGCGAGGGAGACAGCGAGGGAGACAGCGAGGGAGACAGCGAGGGAGACAGCGACAGAGACAGCGACAGAGACAGCGACAGAGACAGCGACAGAGACTGTGAGAGAGACTGCGAGGGACACAGCGAGAGAGACTGCGAGGTAGACAACGAGAGAGAATGCGAGAGAGATCGCGTGAGACAGCGAGGGAGACAGCGAGGGAGACAGCGAGGGAGACTGCGAGGGAGACTGCGAGGGAGACTGCGAGGGAGACTGCGAGGGAGACTGCGAGGGAGACTGCGAGGGATTCTGCGAGGGATTCTGCGAGGGATTCTGCGAGGGATTCTGCGAGGGAGACTGCGAGGGAGACAGCGAGAGAGACAGCGAGGGAGAAAGCGAGGGAGAAAGCGAGGGAGACAGCGAGAGAGACTGCGAGAGAGACAGCGAGAGAGACAGCGAGAGAGACTGCGAGAGAGACAGCGAGAGAGACTGCGAGAGAGACTGCGAGAGGGACTGCGAGAGGGACAGCGAGAGAGACTGCGAGAGAGACTGCGAGAGAGACTGCGAGAGAGACTGCGAGAGAGACAGCGAGAGAGACTGCGAGAGAGACTGCGAGAGAGACTGCGAGGGAGACTGCGAGGGAGACTGCGAGGGAGACAGCGAGGGAGACAGCGAGGGAGACAGCGAGGGAGACAGCGAGGGAGACAGCGACAGAGACAGCGACAGAGACTGTGAGAGAGACTGCGAGGGACACAGCGAGAGGGACTGCGAGGGAGACAACGAGAGAGAATGCGAGAGAGATCGCGTGAGACAGCGAGGGAGACAGCGAGGGAGATAGCGAGGGAGATAGCGAGGGAGACAGCGAGGGAGACAGCGAGGGAGACAGCGAGGGAGACAGCGAGGGAGACAGCGAGGGAGACAGCGAGAGAAACTGCGAGGAAGACTGCGAGAGAGACTGCGAGAGAGACTGCGAGAGAGACTGCGAGAGAGACTGCGAGAGAGACTGCGAGAGAGACTGCGTGGGAGAAAGCGAGAGAGACTGCGAGAGAGACTGCGAGAGAGACTGCGAGAGAGACTGCGAGAGAGACTGCGAGGGAGACTGCAAGGGAGACTGCAAGGGAGACAGCGAGAGAGACAGCGAGGGAGATAGCGAGAGAGACTGCGAGAGAGACTGCGAGAGAGACTGTGAGGGAGACTGCGAGAGAGACTGCTATGGAGATAGCGAGAGAGACAGCGAGGGATACAGCGAGAGAGACTGCGAGAGTGACTGCGAGGGAGACGGCGAGGGAGACGGCGAGGGAGACGGCGAGGGAGACGGCGAGGGCGACGGCGAGAGAGAGAGCGAGAGAGACAGCGAGGGAGACAGCGAGGGAGACAGCGAGAGAGACTGCGAGGGAGACGGCGAGAGAGACAGCGAGAGAGACAGCGAGAGAGACTGTGAGGGAGACTGTGAGGGAGACTGTGAGGGAGACAGCGAGAGAGACTGCGAGAGAGACTGCGAGAGAAACAGTGAGAGGGACTGCGAGAGAGAAAGCGAGAGAGAAAGCCAGAGAGTGCGAGGGAGACAGCGAGGGAGACAGCGAGAGAGAATGTGATAGAGACTGAGAGAGAGACTGAGAGAGAGACTGAGAGAGAGACTGAGAGGGAGACAGCGAGGGAGACAGCGAGGGAGACAGCGAGGGAGACAGCGAGGGAGACATCGAGGGAGACATCGAGGGAGACTGCGAGGGAGACTGCGAGGGAGACTGCGAGGGAGACTGCGAGGGAGACTGCGAGGGAGACTGCGAGGGAGACTGCGAGGGAGACAGCGAGAGAGACTGAGAGAGAGACTGAGAGAGAGACTGAGAGAGACAGCGAGGGAGACAACGAGGGAGACAGCGAGGGAGACAGCGAGGGAGACAGCGAGGGAGACAGTGAGAGAGTCTGCGAGGGAGAGAGCGAGGGAGAAAGCGAGAGAGACTGCGAGAGAGACTGCGAGGGAGATTGCGAGGGAGACAGCGATAGAGACTGCGAGGAAGACAGCGAGAGAGACTGCGAGAGAGACTGTGAGAGAGACTGCGAGGGAGACAGCGAGGGAGACAGCGAGAGAGACTGTGAGGGAGACAGCGAGGGAGACAGCGAGAGAGACAGCGAGAGAGACAGCGAGAGAGACTGCGAGAGAGACTGCGAGAGAGACTGCGAGAGAGACTGCGAGAGAGACTGCGAGAGAGACTGCGAGGGAGACAGCGAGAGAGACAGCGAGAGAGACTGTGAGGGAGAAAGCGAGAGAAACTGCGAGAGAGACAGCGAGGGATACAGCGAGAGACACTGCGAGAGAGACTGCGAGGGAGACGGCGAGGGAGAGAGCGAGGGAGAGAGCGAGGGAGAGAGCGAGGGAGAGAGCGAGGGAGGCAGCGAGAGAGACTTTGAGAGAGACTGCGAGGGAGACGGCGAGGGAGACGGCGAGAGAGACAGCGAGAGAGACAGCGAGAGAGACTGTGAGGGAGACTGTGAGGGAGACAGCGAGAGAGACTGCGAGAGAGACAGTGAGAGGGACTGCGAGAGAGAAAGCGAGAGAGAAAGCCAGAGAGTGCGAGGGAGACAGCGAGGGAGACAGCGAGAGAGAATGCGATAGAGACTGAGAGAGAGACTGAGAGAGAGACTGAGAGGGAGACAGCGAGGGAGACAGCGAGGGAGACATCGAGGGAGACATCGAGGGAGACATCGAGGGAGACATCGAGGGAGACATCGAGGGAGACTGCGAGGGAGACTGCGAGGGAGACAGCGAGAGAGACAGCGAGAGAGACAGCGAGAGAGACTGAGAGAGAGACTGAGAGAGAGACTGAGAGAGACAGCGAGGGAGACAACGAGGGAGACAGCGAGGGAGACAGTGAGAGAGTCTGCGAGGGAGAGAGCGAGGGAGAAAGCGAGAGAGACTGCGAGTGAGACTGCGAGTGAGACTGCGAGGGAGATTGCGAGGGAGACTGCGAGGGAGACAGCGATAGAGACTGCGAGGAAGACAGCGAGAGAGACTGCGAGAGAGACTGTGAGAGAGACTGCGAGGGAGACAGCGAGAGAGACTGTGAGGGAGACAGCGAGGGAGACAGCGAGAGAGACTGCGAGAGAGACTGCGAGAGAGACTGCGAGAGAGACTGCGAGAGAGACTGCGAGGGAGACAGCGAGAGAGACTGTGAGGGAGAAAGCGAGAGAAACTGCGAGAGAGACAGCGAGGGACACAGCGAGAGACACTGCGAGAGAGACTGCGAGGGAGACGGCGAGGGAGAGAGCGAGGGAGAGAGCGAGGGAGAGAGCGAGGGAGAGAGCGAGGGAGAGAGCGAGGGAGACTTTGAGAGAGACTTCGAGAGAGACTGCGAGGGAGGCAGCGAGGGAGACAGCGAGGGAGACAGCGAGGGAGACAGCGAGGGAGACAGCGAGGGAGACAGCGAGGGAGACAGCGAGAGAGACAGCGAGAGAGACTGCGAGGGAGACAGCGAGAGAGACAGCGAGAGAGACAGCGAGGGAGAAAGCGAGGGAGACAGCGAGAGAGACTGCGAGAGAGACTGCGAGAGAGACTGCGAGGGAGACAGCGTGGGAGACAGCGAGAGAGACAGCGAGAGAGAATGCAAAGGAGACTGCGAGAGAGGCAGTGAGAGAGACTGCGAGAGGGACAGCGAGAGAGACTGCGAGAGAGACTGCGAGAGAGACTGCAAAGGAGACTGCGAGAGAGATGGAGAGAGAGACGGCGAGAGAGATGGAGAGAGAGACGGCGAGAGAGACGGCGAGAGAGACAGTGAGGGAGAGAGCGAGAGAGACTGCGAGGGAGACAGCGAGAGAGACAGCGAGAGAGACAGCGAGATAGACTGTGAGAGATACAGCGAAGGAGACTGCAAGGGAGACAGCGAGAGAGACAGCGAGAGAGACAGCGAGAGAGACTGCGAGAGAGACTGCGAGGGAGACTGTGAGGGAGACTGTGAGGGAGACTGCGAGAGAGACTGCTATGGAGATAGCGAGAGAGACAGCGAGGGATACAGCGAGAGAGACTGCGAGAGTGACTGCGAGGGAGACGGCGAGGGAGAGAGCGAGGGAGAGAGCGAGGGAGAGAGCGAGGGAGAGAGCGAGGGAGAGAGCGAGGGAGAGAGCGAGGGAGAGAGCGAGGGAGGCAGCGAGGGAGACAGCGAGGGAGACAGCGAGGGAGACGGCGAGGGAGACAGCGAGGGAGACAGCGAGGGAGACAGCGAGAGAGACTGCGAGAGCGACTGCTAGGGAGACTGCTAGGGAGACTGCGAGAGAGACTGCGAGAGAGACTGCGAGGGAGACAGCGAGAGAGACAGCGAGAGAGACTGTGAGGGAGAAAGCGAGAGAAACTGCGAGAGAGACAGCGAGGGATACAGCGAGAGACACTGCGAGAGAGACTGCGAGGGAGACAACGAGGGAGACAGCGAGGGAGACAGTGAGAGAGTCTGCGAGGGAGAGAGCGAGGGAGAAAGCGAGAGAGACTGCGAGAGAGACTGCGAGGGAGATTGCGAGGGAGACTGCGAGGGAGACAGCGATAGAGACTGCGAGGAAGACAGCGAGAGAGACTGCGAGAGAGACTGTGAGAGAGACTGCGAGGGAGACAGCGAGAGAGACTGTGAGGGAGACAGCGAGGGAGACAGCGAGAGAGACTGCGAGAGAGACTGCGAGAGAGACTGCGAGAGAGACTGCGAGAGAGACTGCGAGAGAGACTGCGAGGGAGACAGCGAGAGAGACTGTGAGGGAGAAAGCGAGAGAAACTGCGAGAGAGACAGCGAGGGATACAGCGAGAGACACTGCGAGAGAGACTGCGAGGGAGACGGCGAGGGAGAGAGCGAGGGAGAGAGCGAGGGAGAGAGCGAGGGAGAGAGCGAGGGAGAGAGCGAGGGAGACTTTGAGAGAGACTTCGAGAGAGACTGCGAGGGAGAAAGCGAGGGAGACTTTGAGAGAGACTGCGAGGGAGACAGCGAGGGAGACAGCGAGGGAGACAGCGAGGGAGACAGCGAGAGAGACAGCGAGAGAGACTGCGAGGGAGACAGCGAGAGAGACAGCGAGAGAGACAGCGAGGGAGAAAGCGAGGGAGACAGCGAGAGAGACTGCGAGAGAGACTGCGAGGGAGACAGCGTGGGAGACAGCGAGAGAGACAGCGAGAGAGACTGCGAGGGAGACAGCGTGGGAGACAGCGAGAGAGACAGCGAGAGAGAATGCAAAGGAGACTGCGAGAGAGGCAGCGAGAGAGGCAGCGAGAGAGACTGCGAGAGGGACAGCGAGAGAGACTGCGAGAGGGACAGCGAGAGAGACTGCGAGAGAGACTGCGAGAGAGACTGCGAGAGAGACTGCGAGAGAGACTGCGAGAGAGACTGCGAGAGAGACTGCGAGAGAGACTGCAAAGGAGACTGCGAGAGAGATGGAGAGAGAGACGGCGAGAGAGATGGAGAGAGAGACGGCGAGAGAGACGGCGAGAGAGACAGTGAGGGAGAGAGCGAGAGAGACTGCGAGGGAGACAGCGAGAGAGACAGCGAGAGAGACAGCGAGATAGACTGTGAGAGATACAGCGAAGGAGACTGCAAGGGAGACAGCGAGAGAGACAGCGAGAGAGACAGCGAGAGAGACAGCGAGAGAGACAGCGAGAGAGACTGCGAGAGAGACTGTGAGGGAGACTGCGAGAGAGACTGCTATGGAGATAGCGAGAGAGACAGCGAGGGATACAGCGAGAGAGACTGCGAGAGTGACTGCGAGAGTGACTGCGAGGGAGACGGCGAGGGAGAGAGCGAGGGAGAGAGCGAGGGAGAGAGCGAGGGAGAGAGCGAGGGAGAGAGCGAGGGAGACTTTGAGAGAGACTTCGAGAGAGACTGCGAGGGAGGCAGCGAGGGAGACTGTGAGGGAGACTGCGAGAGAGACTGCGAGAGAGACTGCTATGGAGATAGCGAGAGAGACAGCGAGAGTGACTGCGAGGGAGACGGCGAGGGAGACGGCGAGGGCGACGGCGAGGGCGACGGCGAGGGCGACGGCGAGGGCGACGGCGAGGGCGACGGCGAGGGCGACGGCGAGGGCGACGGCGAGAGAGACGGCGAGAGAGACAGCGAGAGAGACTTCGAGAGAGACTGCGAGGGAGACGGCGAGAGAGACAGCGAGGGAGACAGCGACGGAGACAGCGAGGGAGACAGCGAGGGAGACAGCGAGAGAAACTGCGAGGCAGACTGCGCGAGAGACTGCGAGAGAGACTGCGAGGGAGAAAGCGAGAGAGACTGCGAGAGAGACTGCGAGAGAGACTGCGAGGGAGAAAGCGAGAAAGACTGCGAGGGAGACTGCGAGGGAGACTGCAAGAGAGACAGCGAGGGAGATAGCGAGGGAGATAGCGAGGGAGATAGCGAGGGAGACTGCGAGAGAGACTGCGAGAGAGACTGCGAGAGAGACTGCGAGAGAGACTGCGAGAGAGACTGTGAGGGAGACGGCGAGGGAGAGAGCGAGGGAGAGAGCGAGGGAGAGAGCGAGGGAGAGAGCGAGGGAGAGAGCGAGGGAGACTTTGAGAGAGACTTCGAGAGAGACTGCGAGGGAGGCAGCGAGGGAGACAGCGAGGGAGACAGCGAGGGAGACAGCGAGGGAGACAGCGAGGGAGACAGCGAGGGAGACAGCGAGAGAGACAGCGAGAGAGACTGCGAGGGAGACAGCGAGAGAGACAGCGAGAGAGACAGCGAGGGAGAAAGCGAGGGAGACAGCGAGAGAGACTGCGAGAGAGACTGCGAGAGAGACTGCGAGGGAGACAGCGTGGGAGACAGCGAGAGAGACAGCGAGAGAGAATGCAAAGGAGACTGCGAGAGAGGCAGTGAGAGAGACTGCGAGAGGGACAGCGAGAGAGACTGCGAGAGAGACTGCGAGAGAGACTGCAAAGGAGACTGCGAGAGAGATGGAGAGAGAGACGGCGAGAGAGATGGAGAGAGAGACGGCGAGAGAGACGGCGAGAGAGACAGTGAGGGAGAGAGCGAGAGAGACTGCGAGGGAGACAGCGAGAGAGACAGCGAGAGAGACAGCGAGATAGACTGTGAGAGATACAGCGAAGGAGACTGCAAGGGAGACAGCGAGAGAGACAGCGAGAGAGACAGCGAGAGAGACTGCGAGAGAGACTGCGAGGGAGACTGTGAGGGAGACTGTGAGGGAGACTGCGAGAGAGACTGCTATGGAGATAGCGAGAGAGACAGCGAGGGATACAGCGAGAGAGACTGCGAGAGTGACTGCGAGGGAGACGGCGAGGGAGAGAGCGAGGGAGAGAGCGAGGGAGAGAGCGAGGGAGAGAGCGAGGGAGAGAGCGAGGGAGAGAGCGAGGGAGAGAGCGAGGGAGGCAGCGAGGGAGACAGCGAGGGAGACAGCGAGGGAGACGGCGAGGGAGACAGCGAGGGAGACAGCGAGGGAGACAGCGAGAGAGACTGCGAGAGCGACTGCTAGGGAGACTGCTAGGGAGACTGCGAGAGAGACTGCGAGAGAGACTGCGAGGGAGACAGCGAGAGAGACAGCGAGAGAGACTGTGAGGGAGAAAGCGAGAGAAACTGCGAGAGAGACAGCGAGGGATACAGCGAGAGACACTGCGAGAGAGACTGCGAGGGAGACAACGAGGGAGACAGCGAGGGAGACAGTGAGAGAGTCTGCGAGGGAGAGAGCGAGGGAGAAAGCGAGAGAGACTGCGAGAGAGACTGCGAGGGAGATTGCGAGGGAGACTGCGAGGGAGACAGCGATAGAGACTGCGAGGAAGACAGCGAGAGAGACTGCGAGAGAGACTGTGAGAGAGACTGCGAGGGAGACAGCGAGAGAGACTGTGAGGGAGACAGCGAGGGAGACAGCGAGAGAGACTGCGAGAGAGACTGCGAGAGAGACTGCGAGAGAGACTGCGAGAGAGACTGCGAGAGAGACTGCGAGGGAGACAGCGAGAGAGACTGTGAGGGAGAAAGCGAGAGAAACTGCGAGAGAGACAGCGAGGGATACAGCGAGAGACACTGCGAGAGAGACTGCGAGGGAGACGGCGAGGGAGAGAGCGAGGGAGAGAGCGAGGGAGAGAGCGAGGGAGAGAGCGAGGGAGAGAGCGAGGGAGACTTTGAGAGAGACTTCGAGAGAGACTGCGAGGGAGAAAGCGAGGGAGACTTTGAGAGAGACTGCGAGGGAGACAGCGAGGGAGACAGCGAGGGAGACAGCGAGGGAGACAGCGAGAGAGACAGCGAGAGAGACTGCGAGGGAGACAGCGAGAGAGACAGCGAGAGAGACAGCGAGGGAGAAAGCGAGGGAGACAGCGAGAGAGACTGCGAGAGAGACTGCGAGGGAGACAGCGTGGGAGACAGCGAGAGAGACAGCGAGAGAGACTGCGAGGGAGACAGCGTGGGAGACAGCGAGAGAGACAGCGAGAGAGAATGCAAAGGAGACTGCGAGAGAGGCAGCGAGAGAGGCAGCGAGAGAGACTGCGAGAGGGACAGCGAGAGAGACTGCGAGAGGGACAGCGAGAGAGACTGCGAGAGAGACTGCGAGAGAGACTGCGAGAGAGACTGCGAGAGAGACTGCGAGAGAGACTGCGAGAGAGACTGCGAGAGAGACTGCAAAGGAGACTGCGAGAGAGATGGAGAGAGAGACGGCGAGAGAGATGGAGAGAGAGACGGCGAGAGAGACGGCGAGAGAGACAGTGAGGGAGAGAGCGAGAGAGACTGCGAGGGAGACAGCGAGAGAGACAGCGAGAGAGACAGCGAGATAGACTGTGAGAGATACAGCGAAGGAGACTGCAAGGGAGACAGCGAGAGAGACAGCGAGAGAGACAGCGAGAGAGACAGCGAGAGAGACAGCGAGAGAGACTGCGAGAGAGACTGTGAGGGAGACTGCGAGAGAGACTGCTATGGAGATAGCGAGAGAGACAGCGAGGGATACAGCGAGAGAGACTGCGAGAGTGACTGCGAGAGTGACTGCGAGGGAGACGGCGAGGGAGAGAGCGAGGGAGAGAGCGAGGGAGAGAGCGAGGGAGAGAGCGAGGGAGAGAGCGAGGGAGACTTTGAGAGAGACTTCGAGAGAGACTGCGAGGGAGGCAGCGAGGGAGACTGTGAGGGAGACTGCGAGAGAGACTGCGAGAGAGACTGCTATGGAGATAGCGAGAGAGACAGCGAGAGTGACTGCGAGGGAGACGGCGAGGGAGACGGCGAGGGCGACGGCGAGGGCGACGGCGAGGGCGACGGCGAGGGCGACGGCGAGGGCGACGGCGAGGGCGACGGCGAGGGCGACGGCGAGAGAGACGGCGAGAGAGACAGCGAGAGAGACTTCGAGAGAGACTGCGAGGGAGACGGCGAGAGAGACAGCGAGGGAGACAGCGACGGAGACAGCGAGGGAGACAGCGAGGGAGACAGCGAGAGAAACTGCGAGGCAGACTGCGCGAGAGACTGCGAGAGAGACTGCGAGGGAGAAAGCGAGAGAGACTGCGAGAGAGACTGCGAGAGAGACTGCGAGGGAGAAAGCGAGAAAGACTGCGAGGGAGACTGCGAGGGAGACTGCAAGAGAGACAGCGAGGGAGATAGCGAGGGAGATAGCGAGGGAGATAGCGAGGGAGACTGCGAGAGAGACTGCGAGAGAGACTGCGAGAGAGACTGCGAGAGAGACTGCGAGAGAGACTGTGAGGGAGACAGCGAGGGAGACTGTGAGGGACACTGCGAGAGAGAATGCGAGGGAGACAGCGATTCAGACGGCGACGGAGACGGCGAGGGAGACGGCGAGGGAGAGAGCGAGTGAGAGAGCGAGAGAGAGAGCGAGAGAGAGCGAGGGAGAGAGCGAGGGAGAGAGCGAGGGAGAGAGCGAGGGAGACAGCGAGGGAGACAGCGAGGGAGAGAGTCAGGGAGAAAGCGAGAGAGACTGCGAGGGAGACAGCGATAGAAACTGCGAGGGAGTCAGCGAGAGAGACAGCGAGAGAGACTGTGAGAGAGACCTCGAGGGAGAGAGCGAGGGAGACAGCGAGAGAGACTGCGAGGGAGACAGCGAGGGAGACAGCGAGAGAGACAGCAAGAGAGACTGCGAGTGAGACTGTGAGGGAGACAGCGAGAGAGACTGCGAGGGAGAAAGCGAGAGAAACTGCGAGAGAGACTGCTATGGAGATAGCGAGAGAGACAGCGAGGGATACAGCGAGAGACACTGCGAGAGAGAATGCGAGGGAGACGGCGATTGAGACGGCGAGGGAGACGGCGAGAGAGACAGCGAGGGAGACAGCGAGGTAGACAGCGAGGTAGACAGCGAGGTAGACAGCGAGGGAGACAGCGAGGGAGACAGCGAGGGAGACAGCGAGGGAGACAGCGAGGGAGACAGCGAGGGAGACAGCGAGGGAGACAGCGAGGGAGACAGCGAGGGAGACAGCGACAGAGACTGTGAGAGAGACTGCGAGGGACACAGCGAGAGAGACTGCGAGGGAGACAACGAGAGAGAATGCGAGAGAGACTGCGAGGGAGACAGCGTGGGAGACAGCGAGAGAGACAGCGAGAGAGAATGCAAAGGAGACTGCGAGAGAGGCAGCGAGAGAGACTGCGAGAGGGACAGCGAGAGAGACTGCGAGAGGGACAGCGAGAGAGACTGCGAGAGAGACTGCGAGAGAGACTGCGAGAGAGACTGCGAGAGAGACTGCGAGAGAGACTGCGAGAGAGACTGCGAGAGAGATGGAGAGAGAGACGGCGAGAGAGATGGAGAGAGAGACGGCGAGAGAGACGGCGAGAGAGACAGTGAGGGAGAGAGCGAGAGAGACTGCGAGGGAGACAGCGAGAGAGACAGCGAGAGAGACAGCGAGATAGACTGTGAGAGATACAGCGAAGGAGACTGCAAGGGAGACAGCGAGAGAGACAGCGAGAGAGACAGCGAGAGAGACTGCGAGAGAGACTGTGAGGGAGACTGCGAGAGAGACTGCTATGGAGATAGCGAGAGAGACAGCGAGGGATACAGCGAGAGAGACTGCGAGAGTGACTGCGAGGGAGACGGCGAGGGAGAGAGCGAGGGAGAGAGCGAGGGAGAGAGCGAGGGATAGAGCGAGGGAGAGAGCGAGGGAGACTTTGAGAGAGACTTCGAGAGAGACTGCGAGGGAGGCAGCGAGGGAGACAGCGAGGGAGACAGCGAGGGAGACAGCGAGGGAGACAGCGAGGGAGACAGCGAGGGAGACAGCGAGGGAGACAGCGAGGGTGACAGCGAGGGAGACAGCGAGAGAAACTGCGAGGAAGACAGCGAGAGAGACAGTGAGGGACAGAGCGAGGGACACAGCGATGGAGACAGCGAGGGAGACAGCGAGGGAGACAGCGAGAGAGACTGCGAGGGAGACAGCGAGAGAGACAGCGAGAGAGACAGCGAGAGAGAAAGCGAGGGAGACAGCGAGAGAGACTGCGAGAGAGACTGCGAGGGAGACAGCGTGGGAGACAGCGAGAGAGACAGCGAGAGAGACAGCGAGAGAGACTGCGAGAGGGACAGCGAGAGAGACTGCGAGAGGGACAGCGAGAGTGACTGCGAGAGAGACTGCGAGAGAGACAGCGAGAGAGACAGCGAGAGAGACAGCGAGAGAGACAGCGAGAGAGACTGCGAGAGAGACTGCGAGGGAGACAGCGTGGGAGACAGCGAGAGAGACAGCGAGAGAGAATGCAAAGGAGACTGCGAGAGAGACAGCGAGAGAGACTGCGAGAGGGACAGCGAGAGAGACTGCGAGAGAGACTGCGAGAGGGACAGCGAGAGAGACTGCGAGAGAGACTGCGAGAGAGACTGCGAGAGAGACTGCGAGAGAGACTGCGAGAGAGACTGCAAAGGAGACTGCGAGAGAGATGGAGAGAGAGACGGCGAGAGAGATGGAGAGAGAGACGGCGAGAGAGACGGCGAGAGAGACGGCGAGAGAGACTGCGAGAGAGACTGCGAGAGGGACAGCGAGAGAGACTGCGAGAGAGACTGCGAGAGAGACTGCGAGAGAGACTGCGAGAGAGACTGCGAGAGAGACTGCAAAGGAGACTGCGAGAGAGATGGAGAGAGAGACGGCGAGAGAGATGGAGAGAGAGACGGCGAGAGAGACGGCGAGAGAGACGGCGAGAGAGACAGTGAGGGAGAGAGCGAGAGAGACTGCGAGGGAGACAACGAGAGAGACAGCGAGAGAGACTGCAAGGGAGACAGCGAGAGAGACAGCGAGAGAGACAGCGAGAGAGACAGCGAGAGAGACAGCGAGAGAGACTGCGAGAGAGACTGTGAGGGAGACTGCGAGAGAGACTGCGAGAGAGACTGCTATGGAGATAGCGAGAGAGACAGCGAGAGTGACTGCGAGGGAGACGGCGAGGGCGACGGCGAGGGCGACGGCGAGGGCGACGGCGAGAGAGACGGCGAGAGAGACAGCGAGAGAGACAGCGAGAGAGACTTCGAGAGAGACTGCGAGGGAGACGGCGAGAGAGACAGCGAGGGAGACAGCGACGGAGACAGCGAGGGAGACAGCGAGGGAGACAGCGAGGGAGACAGCGAGAGAAACTGCGAGGCAGACTGCGCGAGAGACTGCGAGAGAGACTGCGAGGGAGAAAGCGAGAGAGACTGCGAGAGAGACTGCGAGAGAGACTGTGAGGGAGAAAGCGAAAGAGACTGCGAGGGAGACTGCGAGGGAGACTGCAAGAGAGACAGCGAGGGAGATAGCGAGGGAGATAGCGAGGGAGATAGCGAGAGAGACTGCGAGAGAGACTGCGAGAGAGACTGCGAGAGAGACTGCGAGAGAGACTGCGAGAGAGACTGTGAGGGAGACAGCGAGGGAGACTGTGAGGGACACTGCGAGAGAGAATGCGAGGGAGACAGCGATTCAGACGGCGACGGAGACGGCGAGGGAGACGGCGAGGGAGACGGCGAGAGAGAGAGCGAGTGAGAGAGCGAGAGAGAGAGCGAGAGAGAGCGAGAGAGAGAGCGAGGGAGAGAGCGAGGGAGACAGCGAGGGAGACAGCGAGGGAGAGAGTCAGGGAGAAAGCGAGAGAGACTGCGAGGGAGACAGCGATAGAAACTGCGAGGGAGTCAGCGAGAGAGACAGCGAGAGAGACTGTGAGAGAGACCTCGAGGGAGAGAGCGAGGGAGACAGCGAGAGAGACTGCGAGGGAGACAGCGAGGGAGACAGCGAGAGAGACAGCAAGAGAGACTGCGAGTGAGACTGTGAGGGAGACAGCGAGAGAGACTGCGAGGGAGAAAGCGAGAGAAACTGCGAGAGAGACTGCGATGGAGATAGCGAGAGAGACAGCGAGGGATACAGCGAGAGACACTGCGAGAGAGAATGCGAGGGAGACGGCGATTGAGACGGCGAGGGAGACGGCGAGAGAGACAGCGAGGTAGACAGCGAGGTAGACAGCGAGGTAGACAGCGAGGGAGACAGCGAGGGAGACAGCGAGGGAGACAGCGAGGGAGACAGCGAGGGAGACAGCGAGGGAGACAGCGAGGGAGACAGCGAGGGAGACAGCGAGGGAGACAGCGAGGGAGACAGCGACAGAGACTGTGAGAGAGACTGCGAGGGACACAGCGAGAGAGACTGCGAGGGAGACAACGAGAGAGAATGCGAGAGAGATTGTGTGAGACAGCGAGGGAGACAGCGAGGGAGACAGCGAGGGAGACAGTGAGGGAGACTGCGAGAGAGACAGCGAGGGAGACAGCGAGGGAGACAGCGAGGGAGACTGCAAGAGAGACAGTGAGGGAGACAGCGAGGGAGACAGCGAGGGAGACTGCGAGAGAGACAGCGAGAGAGACTGCGAGAGAGACTGCGAGAGAGACTGCGAGAGAGACTGCGAGAGAGACTGCGAGGGAGACTGCGAGGGAGACTGCGAGGGAGACTGCGAGGGAGAAAGCGAGAGAGACTGCGAGGGAGAAAGCGAGAGAGACTGCGAGGGAGAAAGCGAGGGAGAAAGCGAGGGAGAAAGCGAGAGAGAGTGCGAGGGAGACTGCAAGGGAGACAGCGAGAGATACAGCGAGAGAGACAGCGAGGGAGATAGCGAGAGAGACTGTGAGGGAGACTGCGAGAGAGACTGCTATGGAGATAGCGAGAGAGACAGCGAGGGATACAGCGAGAGAGACAGCGAGAGTGACTGAGAGGGAGACTGAGAGGGAGACAGCGAGGGAGACGACGAGAGAGACATCGAGAGAGAATGCGAGAGAGACTGCGAGAGTGACATCCAGGGTGACTTCGAGGGAGACAGCGAGAGAGACAGCGAGGGAGACAGCGAGGGAGACAGCGAGGGAGACAGCGAGGGAGACAGCGAGGGAGACAGCGAGGGAGACAGCGAGGGAGACTGCGAGGGAGACTGCGAGGGAGACTGCGAGGGAGACTGCGAGGGAGACTGCGAGGGAGACTGCGAGGGAGCCTGCGAGGGAGACTGCGAGGGAGACTGCGAGAGAGTCTGCGAGAGAGTCTGCGAGGGAGAGAGCGAGGGAGAAAGCGAGAGAGACTGCGAGGGAGACAGCGAGAGAGACTGCGAGGGAGACAGCGAGAGAGACTGCGAGGGAGACAGCGAGAGAGACTGCGAGAGAGACTGCGAGAGAGACTGCGAGAGAGACAGCGAGAGAGACTGCGAGGGAGAAAGCGAGAGAAACAGCGAGAGAGAATGCTATGGAGATAGCGAGAGAGACAGCGAGGGATACAGCGAGAGACACTGCGAGAGAGAATGCGAGGGAGACAGCGATTGAGACGGCGAGGGAGACGGCGAGGGAGACGGCGAGGGAGACGGCGAGAGAGACAGCGAGGGAGACAGCGAGGGAGACAGCGAGGGAGACAGCGAGGGAGACAGCGAGGGAGACAGCGAGAGAGACTGCGAGAGAGACTGCGAGAGAGACAGCGAGAGAGACAGCGAGAGAGACAGCGAGAGAGACAGCGAGAGAGACAGCGAGAGAGACAGCGAGAGAGACTTCGAGAGAGACTGCGAGAGAGACTGCGAGGGAGACAGCGAGGGAGACAGCGAGGGAGACAGCGAGGGAGACAGCGAGGGAGACAGCGACGGAGACTGCGACAGAGACAGCGACAGAGACTGTGAGAGAGACTGCGAGGGACACAGCGAGAGAGACTGCGAGGTAGACAACGAGAGAGAATGCGAGAGAGATCGCGTGAGACAGCGAGGGAGACAGCGAGGGAGACAGCGAGGGAGACAGCGAGGGAGACTGCGAGAGAGACAGCGAGGGAGACTGCGAGAGAGACTGCGAGGGAGACTGCGAGGGAGACTGCGAGGGAGACTGCGAGGGAGACTGCGAGGGAGACTGCGAGGGAGACTGCGAGGGAGACTGCGAGGGAGACTGCGAGAGAAACTGCGAGGAAGACTGCGAGAGAGACTGCGAGGGAGAAAGCGAGAGAGACTGCGAGAGAGACTGCGAGAGAGACTGCGAGGGAGAAAGCGAGAGAGACTGTGAGGGAGACAACGAGAGAGACTGCGAGGGAGACAACGAGGGAGACTGCGAGGGAGACTGCGAGAGAGACTGCGAGGGAGACTGCGAGGGAGACTGCGAGGGAGACTGCGAGGGAGACTGCGAGGGAGACTGCGAGGGAGACTGCGAGAGAGACTGCGAGAGAGACTGCGAGGGAGACTGTGAGGGAGACTGCGAGAGAGACTGCTATGGAGATAGCGAGAGAGACAGCGAGGGATACAGCGAGAGAGACTGCGAGAGTGACTGCGAGGGAGACGGCGAGGGAGACGGCGAGGGAGACGGCGAGGGAGACGGCGAGGGAGACGGCGAGAGAGAGAGCGAGAGAGACTTCGAGAGAGACTGCGAGAGAGACGGCGAGAGAGACAGAGAGAGAGACAGCGACAGAGACAGCGACAGAGACTGTGAGAGAGACTGCGAGGGACACAGCGAGAGAGACTGCGAGGTAGACAACGAGAGAGAATGCGAGAGAGATCGCGTGAGACAGCGAGGGAGACAGCGAGGGAGACAGCGAGGGAGACAGCGAGGGAGACTGCGAGAGAGACAGCGAGGGAGACTGCGAGAGAGACTGCGAGGGAGACTGCGAGGGAGACTGCGAGGGAGACTGCGAGGGAGACTGCGAGGGAGACTGCGAGAGAAACTGCGAGGAAGACTGCGAGAGAGACTGCGAGGGAGAAAGCGAGAGAGACTGCGAGAGAGACTGCGAGAGAGACTGCGAGAGAGACTGCGAGGGAGAAAGCGAGAGAGACTGCGAGGGAGACAACGAGAGAGACTGCGAGGGAGACAACGAGGGAGACTGCGAGGGAGACTGCGAGAGAGACTGCGAGAGAGACTGCGAGAGAGACTGCGAGAGAGACTGCGAGGGAGACTGCGAGGGAGACTGCGAGGGAGACTGCGAGGGAGACTGCGAGGGAGACTGCGAGAGAGACTGCGAGAGAGACTGCGAGGGAGACTGCGAGGGAGACTGCGAGAGAGACTGCTATGGAGATAGCGAGAGAGACAGCGAGGGATACAGCGAGAGAGACTGCGAGAGTGACTGCGAGGGAGACGGCGAGGGAGACGGCGAGGGAGACGGCGAGGGAGACGGCGAGGGAGACGGCGAGGGAGACGGCGAGAGAGAGAGCGAGAGAGACTTCGAGAGAGACTGCGAGGGAGACGGCGAGAGAGACGGCGAGAGAGACAGCGAGAGAGGCAGCGAGAGAGACTGTGAGGGAGACAGCGAGGGAGACAGCGAGAGAGACATCGAGAGAGAATGCGAGAGAGACATCCAGGGTGACAGCGAGGGAGACTGCGAGGGAGACTGCGAGGGAGACTGCGCGGGAGACTGCGCGGGAGACTGCGCGGGAGACTGCGCGGGAGACTGCGCGGGAGACTGCGCGGGAGACTGCGCGGGAGACTGCGCGGGAGACTGCGCGGGAGACTGCGAGGGAGACTGCGCGGGAGACTGCGAGGGAGACAGCGAGGGAGTCTGCGAGGGAGAGAGCGAGGGAGAAAGCAAGAGAGACTGCGAGAGAGACTGCGAGAGAGACTGCGAGGGAGACAGCGATAGAGACTGCGAGGGAGACTGCGAGGGAGACAGCGAGAGAGACTGCGAGGGAGACAGCGAGAGGGACTGCGAGAGGGACTGCGAGAGGGACTGCGAGAGGGACTGCGAGAGGGACTGCGAGAGGGACTGCGAGGGAGACAGCGAGGGTGACAGCGAGAGAGACTGCGAGAGAGACTGAGAGAGAGACTGCGAGAGAGACAGCGAGAGAGACAGTGAGAGAGATTGCGAGAGAGACTGCGAGGGAGAAAGCGAGAGAAACTGCGAGAGAGACTGCTATGGAGATAGCGAGAGAGACAGCGAGGGATACAGCGAGAGACACTGCGAGAGAGAATGCGAGGGAGACAGCGATTGAGACGGCGAGAGAGAGAGCGATAGAGAGAGCGAGAGAGTGAGCGAGGGAGACAGCGAGGGAGACAGCGAGGGAGACAGCGAGGGAGACAGCGAGGGAGACAGCGAGGGAGACAGCGAGGGAGACAGCGAGAGAGACAGCGAGAGAGACTGCGAGAGAGACTGCGAGAGAGACTGCGAGAGAGACTGCGAGAGAGACTGCGAGAGAGACTGCGAGAGAGACTGCGAGGGAGACTGCGAGGGAGGCAGCGAGGGAGACACCGAGGGAGACAGCGAGGGAGACAGCGACAGAGACAGCGACAGCGACAGCGACAGCGACAGCGACAGCGAGAGAGGCAGCGACAGAGACTGTGAGAGAGACTGCGAGGGACACAGCGAGAGAGACTGCGAGGGAGACAACGAGAGAGAATGCGAGAGAGATCGCGCGAGACAGCGAGGGAGACAGCGAGGGAGACAGCGAGGGAGACAGCGAGGGAGACAGCGAGGGAGACAGCGAGAGAAACTGCGAGGAAGACTGCGAGAGAGACTGCGAGAGAGACTGCGAGAGAGACTGCGAGAGAGACTGCGAGAGAGACTGCGAGAGAGACTGCGAGAGGGACTGCGAGAGAGACTGCGTGGGAGAAAGCGAGAGAGACTGCGAGAGAGACTGCGAGAGAGACTGCGAGGGAGACTGCAAGGGAGACTGCAAGGGAGACTGCAAGGGAGACTGCAAGGGAGACAGCGAGAGAGACAGCGAGGGAGATAGCGAGAGAGACTGCGAGAGAGACTGTGAGGGAGACTGCGAGGGAGAAAGCGAGAGAGACTGCGAGGGAGAAAGCGAGGGAGAAAGCGAGAGAGACTGCGAGGGAGACTGCGAGGGAGACAGCGAGAGATACAGCGAGAGAGACAGCGAGGGAGATAGCAAGGGAGATAGCGAGAGAGACTGCGAGAGAGACTGTGAGGGAGACAGCGAGGGAGACTGTGAGGGAGACTGCGAGAGAGACTGCTATGGAGATAGCGAGAGAGACAGCGAGGGATACAGCGAGAGAGACAGCGAGAGTGATTGCGAGGGAGACGGCGAGAGAGACTTCGAGAGAGACTGCGAGGGAGACGGCGAGAGAGACAGCGAGAGAGACTGTGAGGGAGACTGTGAGGGAGACTGTGAGGGAGACAGCGAGAGAGACTGCGAGAGAGACTGCGAGAGAGACTGCGAGAGGGACTGCGAGAGGGACTGCAAGAGGGACTGCGAGAGGGACTGCGAGACAGAAAGCGAGAGAGAAAGCCAGAGAGTGCGAGGGAGACAGCGAGGGAGACAGCGAGAGAGAATGCGAGAGAGACTGAGAGAGAGACTGAGAGGGAGACTGAGAGGGAGACTGAGAGGGAGACTGAGAGGGAGACTGAGAGGGAGACTGAGAGGGAGACTGAGAGGGAGAATGAGAGGGAGACTGAGAGGGAGACTGAGAGGGAGACTGAGAGGGAGACAGCGAGGGAGACAACGAGAGAGACATCGAGAGAGACATCGAGAGAGAATGCGAGAGAGACTGCGAGAGAGACATCCAGGGTGACTTCGAGGGAGACAGCGAGGGAGACAGCGAGGGAGACAGCGAGGGAGACAGCGAGGGAGACAGCGAGGGAGACAGCGAGGGAGACAGCGAGGGAGACTGCGAGGGAGACTGCGAGGGAGACTGCGAGGGAGACTGCGAGGGAGTCTGCGAGGGAGTCTGCGAGAGAGTCTGCGAGGGAGAGAGCGAGGGAGAAAGCGAGAGAGACTGCGAGGGAGACAGCGATAGAGACTGCGAGGGAGACAGCGAGAGAGACTGCGAGGGAGACAGCGAGGGAGACTGCGAGGGAGACAGCGAGGGAGACAGCGAGGGAGACAGCGAGAGAGACTGCGAGAGAGACTGCGAGAGAGACTGCGAGAGAGACTGCGAGAGAGACTGCGAGAGAGACAGCGAGAGAGACAGCGAGAGAGACAGCGAGAGAGACAGCGAGAGAGACAGCGAGAGAGACTGCGAGAGAGACAGCGAGAGAGACTGCGAGGGAGAAAGCGAGCGAAACAGCGAGAGAGAATGCTATGGAGATAGCGAGAGAGACAGCGAGGGATACAGCGAGAGACACTGCGAGAGAGAATGCGAGGGAGACGGCGATTGAGACGGCGAGGGAGACGGCGAGGGAGACGGCGAGGGAGACGGCGAGGGAGACGGCGAGGGAGACAGCGAGGGAGACAGCGAGGGAGACAGCGAGGGAGACAGCGAGAGAGACAGCGAGAGAGACAGCGAGAGAGACAGCGAGAGAGACAGCGAGAGAGACAGCGAGAGAGACAGCGAGGGAGACAGCGAGGGAGACAGCGAGGGAGACAGCGAGGGAGACAGCGACAGAGACAGCGACAGAGACAGCGACAGAGACAGCGACAGAGAGTGTGAGAGAGACTGTGAGAGAGACTGCGAGGGACACAGCGAGAGAGACGGCGAGGTAGACAACGAGAGAGAATGCGAGAGAGATCGCGTGAGACAGCGAGGGAAACAGCGAGGGAGACAGCGAGGGAGACTGCGAGGGAGACTGCGAGGGAGACTGCGAGGGAGACTGCGAGGGAGACTGCGAGGGAGACTGCGAGTGGGACTGCGAGAGGGACTGCGAGGGAGACAGCGAGGGAGACAGCGAGGGAGACAGCGAGGGTGACAGCGAGAGAGACTGCGAGAGAGACTGCGAGAGAGACTGCGAGAGAGACTGCGAGAGAGACTGCGAGAGAGACTGCGAGGGAGAAAGCGAGAGAAACTGCGAGAGAGACTGCTATGGAGATAGCGAGAGAGACAGCGAGGGATACAGCGAGAGACACTGCGAGAGAGAATGCGAGGGAGACAGCGATTGAGACGGCGAGAGAGAGAGCGAGAGAGAGAGCGAGAGAGAGAGCGAGAGAGTGAGCGAGGGAGACAGCGAGGGAGACAGCGAGGGAGACAGCGAGGGAGACAGCGAGGGAGACAGCGAGGGAGACAGCGAGGGAGACAGCGAGGGAGACAGCGAGGGAGACAGCGAGAGAAACTGCGAGGAAGACTGCGAGAGAGACTGCGAGAGAGACTGCGAGAGAGACTGCGAGAGAGACTGCGAGAGAGACTGCGAGAGAGACTGCGAGAGAGACTGCGAGAGAGACTGCGTGGGAGAAAGCGAGAGAGACTGCGAGAGAGAATGCGAGGGAGACTGCAAGGGAGACAGCGAGAGAGACAGCGAGGGAGATAGCGAGAGAGACTGCGAGAGAGACTGCGAGGGAGACTGCGAGAGAGACTGCGAGAAAGACTGCGAGAGAGACTGCGAGAGAGACTGCTATGGAGATAGCGAGAGAGACAGCGAGAGAGACTGCGAGAGTGACTGCGAGGGAGACGGCGAGGGAGACGGCGAGGGAGACGGCGAGGGCGACGGCGAGGGCGACGGCGAGGGCGATGGCGAGAGAGACGGCGAGGGCGATGGCGTGAGAGACGGCGAGAGAGACAGCGAGGGAGACAGCGAGAGAGACAGCGAGAGAGACTGCGAGAGAGACTGCGAGAGAGACTGCGAGAGAGACTGCGAGAGAGACTGCGAGAGAGACTGCGAGAGAGACTGCGAGGGAGACTGCGAGGGAGGCAGCGAGGGAGACACCGAGGGAGACAGCGAGGGAGACAGCGACAGAGACAGCGACAGCGACAGCGACAGCGACAGCGACAGCGAGAGAGGCAGCGACAGAGACTGTGAGAGAGACTGCGAGGGACACAGCGAGAGAGACTGCGAGGGAGACAACGAGAGAGAATGCGAGAGAGATCGCGCGAGACAGCGAGGGAGACAGCGAGGGAGACAGCGAGGGAGACAGCGAGGGAGACAGCGAGGGAGACAGCGAGAGAAACTGCGAGGAAGACTGCGAGAGAGACTGCGAGAGAGACTGCGAGAGAGACTGCGAGAGAGACTGCGAGAGAGACTGCGAGAGAGACTGCGAGAGAGACTGCGAGAGAGACTGCGAGAGGGACTGCGAGAGAGACTGCGTGGGAGAAAGCGAGAGAGACTGCGAGAGAGACTGCGAGAGAGACTGCGAGGGAGACTGCAAGGGAGACTGCAAGGGAGACTGCAAGGGAGACTGCAAGGGAGACAGCGAGAGAGACAGCGAGGGAGATAGCGAGAGAGACTGCGAGAGAGACTGTGAGGGAGACTGCGAGGGAGAAAGCGAGAGAGACTGCGAGGGAGAAAGCGAGGGAGAAAGCGAGAGAGACTGCGAGGGAGACTGCGAGGGAGACAGCGAGAGATACAGCGAGAGAGACAGCGAGGGAGATAGCAAGGGAGATAGCGAGAGAGACTGCGAGAGAGACTGTGAGGGAGACAGCGAGGGAGACTGTGAGGGAGACTGCGAGAGAGACTGCTATGGAGATAGCGAGAGAGACAGCGAGGGATACAGCGAGAGAGACAGCGAGAGTGATTGCGAGGGAGACGGCGAGAGAGACTTCGAGAGAGACTGCGAGGGAGACGGCGAGAGAGACAGCGAGAGAGACTGTGAGGGAGACTGTGAGGGAGACTGTGAGGGAGACAGCGAGAGAGACTGCGAGAGAGACTGCGAGAGAGACTGCGAGAGGGACTGCGAGAGGGACTGCAAGAGGGACTGCAAGAGGGACTGCGAGAGGGACTGCGAGACAGAAAGCGAGAGAGAAAGCCAGAGAGTGCGAGGGAGACAGCGAGGGAGACAGCGAGAGAGAATGCGAGAGAGACTGAGAGAGAGACTGAGAGAGAGACTGAGAGGGAGACTGAGAGGGAGACTGAGAGGGAGACTGAGAGGGAGACTGAGAGGGAGACTGAGAGGGAGAATGAGAGGGAGACTGAGAGGGAGACTGAGAGGGAGACTGAGAGGGAGACAGCGAGGGAGACAACGAGAGAGACATCGAGAGAGACATCGAGAGAGAATGCGAGAGAGACTGCGAGAGAGACATCCAGGGTGACTTCGAGGGAGACAGCGAGGGAGACAGCGAGGGAGACAGCGAGGGAGACAGCGAGGGAGACAGCGAGGGAGACAGCGAGGGAGACTGCGAGGGAGACTGCGAGGGAGACTGCGAGGGAGACTGCGAGGGAGTCTGCGAGGGAGTCTGCGAGAGAGTCTGCGAGGGAGAGAGCGAGGGAGAAAGCGAGAGAGACTGCGAGGGAGACAGCGATAGAGACTGCGAGGGAGACAGCGAGAGAGACTGCGAGGGAGACAGCGAGGGAGACTGCGAGGGAGACAGCGAGGGAGACAGCGAGGGAGACAGCGAGAGAGACTGCGAGAGAGACTGCGAGAGAGACTGCGAGAGAGACTGCGAGAGAGACAGCGAGAGAGACAGCGAGAGAGACAGCGAGAGAGACAGCGAGAGAGACTGCGAGAGAGACAGCGAGAGAGACTGCGAGGGAGAAAGCGAGAGAAACAGCGAGAGAGAATGCTATGGAGATAGCGAGAGAGACAGCGAGGGATACAGCGAGAGACACTGCGAGAGAGAATGCGAGGGAGACGGCGATTGAGACGGCGAGGGAGACGGCGAGGGAGACGGCGAGGGAGACGGCGAGGGAGACGGCGAGGGAGACAGCGAGGGAGACAGCGAGGGAGACAGCGAGGGAGACAGCGAGAGAGACAGCGAGAGAGACAGCGAGAGAGACAGCGAGAGAGACAGCGAGAGAGACAGCGAGAGAGACAGCGAGGGAGACAGCGAGGGAGACAGCGAGGGAGACAGCGAGGGAGACAGCGACAGAGACAGCGACAGAGACAGCGACAGAGACAGCGACAGAGAGTGTGAGAGAGACTGTGAGAGAGACTGCGAGGGACACAGCGAGAGAGACGGCGAGGTAGACAACGAGAGAGAATGCGAGAGAGATCGCGTGAGACAGCGAGGGAAACAGCGAGGGAGACAGCGAGGGAGACTGCGAGGGAGACTGCGAGGGAGACTGCGAGGGAGACTGCGAGGGAGACTGCGAGGGAGACTGCGAGTGGGACTGCGAGAGGGACTGCGAGGGAGACAGCGAGGGAGACAGCGAGGGAGACAGCGAGGGTGACAGCGAGAGAGACTGCGAGAGAGACTGCGAGAGAGACTGCGAGAGAGACTGCGAGAGAGACTGCGAGAGAGACTGCGAGGGAGAAAGCGAGAGAAACTGCGAGAGAGACTGCTATGGAGATAGCGAGAGAGACAGCGAGGGATACAGCGAGAGACACTGCGAGAGAGAATGCGAGGGAGACAGCGATTGAGACGGCGAGAGAGAGAGCGAGAGAGAGAGCGAGAGAGAGAGCGAGAGAGTGAGCGAGGGAGACAGCGAGGGAGACAGCGAGGGAGACAGCGAGGGAGACAGCGAGGGAGACAGCGAGGGAGACAGCGAGGGAGACAGCGAGGGAGACAGCGAGAGAAACTGCGAGGAAGACTGCGAGAGAGACTGCGAGAGAGACTGCGAGAGAGACTGCGAGAGAGACTGCGAGAGAGACTGCGAGAGAGACTGCGAGAGAGACTGCGAGAGAGACTGCGAGAGAGACTGCGTGGGAGAAAGCGAGAGAGACTGCGAGAGAGAATGCGAGGGAGACTGCAAGGGAGACAGCGAGAGAGACAGCGAGGGAGATAGCGAGAGAGACTGCGAGAGAGACTGCGAGGGAGACTGCGAGAGAGACTGCGAGAAAGACTGCGAGAGAGACTGCGAGAGAGACTGCTATGGAGATAGCGAGAGAGACAGCGAGAGAGACTGCGAGAGTGACTGCGAGGGAGACGGCGAGGGAGACGGCGAGGGAGACGGCGAGGGCGACGGCGAGGGCGACGGCGAGGGCGATGGCGAGAGAGACGGCGAGGGCGATGGCGTGAGAGACGGCGAGAGAGACAGCGAGGGAGACAGCGAGAGAGACTTCGAGAGAGACTGCGAGGGAGACGGCGAGAGAGACAGCGAGAGAGACTGTGAGGGAGACTGTGAGAGGGACTGCGAGAGAGAAAGCCAGAGAGTGCGAGGGAGACAGCGAGGGAGACAGCGAGAGAGAATGCGAGAGAGACTGAGAGAGAGACTGAGAGGGAGACTGAGAGGGAGACTGAGAGGGAGACTTCGAGGGAGACTTCGAGGGAGACTTCGAGGGAGACTTCGAGGGAGACTTCGAGGGAGACTTCGAGGGAGACTTCGAGGGAGACTTCGAGGGAGACTTCGAGGGAGACTTCGAGGGAGACTGCGAGGGAGACTGCGAGGGAGACTGCGAGGGAGACTGCGAGAGAGACTGAGAGAGAGACTGAGAGAGAGACTGAGAGAGAGACTGAGAGAGACAGCGAGGGAGACAGCGAGGGAGACAGCGAGGGAGACAGCGAGAGAGTCTGCGAGGGAGAGAGCGAGGGAGAAAGCAAGAGAGACTGCGAGAGAGACTGCGAGGGAGACTGCGAGGGAGACTGCGAGGGAGACAGCGAGGGAGACAGCGAGGGAGACTGCGAGGGAGACTGCGAGGGAGACTGCGAGGGAGACAGCGATAGAGACTGCGAGGGAGACAGCGATAGAGACTGCGAGGGAGACAGCGATAGAGACTGCGAGGGAGACAGCGAGAGAGACTGCGAGAGAGACAGCGAGAGAGACTGTGAGGGAGACAGCGAGAGAGACTGCGAGAGAGACTGCGAGAGAGACTGCGAGAGGGACTGCGAGAGGGACTGCGAGAGGGACTGCGAGAGGGACTGCGAGACAGAAAGCGAGAGAGAAAGCCAGAGAGTGCGAGGGAGACAGCGAGGGAGACAGCGAGAGAGAATGCGAGAGAGAATGCGAGAGAGACTGAGAGAGAGACTGAGAGGGAGACTGAGAGGGAGACTGAGAGGGAGACTGAGAGGGAGACTGAGAGGGAGAATGAGAGGGAGACTGAGAGGGAGACTGAGAGGGAGACTGAGAGGGAGACAGCGAGGGAGACAACGAGAGAGACATCGAGAGAGACATCGAGAGAGAATGCGAGAGAGACTGCGAGAGAGACATCCAGGGTGACTTCGAGGGAGACAGCGAGGGAGACAGCGAGGGAGACAGCGAGGGAGACAGCGAGGGAGACAGCGAGGGAGACAGCGAGGGAGACAGCGAGGGAGACTGCGAGGGAGACTGCGAGGGAGACTGCGAGGGAGACTGCGAGGGAGACTGCGAGGGAGTCTGCGAGAGAGTCTGCGAGGGAGAGAGCGAGGGAGAAAGCGAGAGAGACTGCGAGGGAGACAGCGATAGAGACTGCGAGGGAGACAGCGAGAGAGACTGCGAGGGAGACAGCGAGGGAGACTGCGAGGGAGACAGCGAGGGAGACAGCGAGGGAGACAGCGAGGGAGACAGCGAGGGAGACAGCGAGAGAGACTGCGAGAGAGACTGCGAGAGAGACTGCGAGAGAGACTGCGAGAGAGACAGCGAGAGAGACAGCGAGAGAGACAGCGAGAGAGACTGCGAGAGAGACAGCGAGAGAGACTGCGAGGGAGAAAGCGAGAGAAACAGCGAGAGAGAATGCTATGGAGATAGCGAGAGAGACAGCGAGGGATACAGCGAGAGACACTGCGAGAGAGAATGCGAGGGAGACGGCGATTGAGACGGCGAGGGAGACGGCGAGGGAGACGGCGAGGGAGACGGCGAGAGAGACAGCGAGGGAGACAGCGAGGGAGACAGCGAGGGAGACAGCGAGGGAGACAGCGAGGGAGACAGCGAGAGAGACAGCGAGAGAGACAGCGAGAGAGACAGCGAGAGAGACAGCGAGAGAGACAGCGAGAGAGACAGCGAGAGAGACAGCGAGGGAGACAGCGAGGGAGACAGCGAGGGAGACAGCGAGGGAGACAGCGACAGAGACAGCGACAGAGACAGCGACAGAGACAGCGACAGAGACTGTGAGAGAGACTGTGAGAGAGACTGCGAGGGACACAGCGAGAGAGACTGCGAGGTAGACAACGAGAGAGAATGCGAGAGAGATCGCGTGAGACAGCGAGGGAGACAGCGAGGGAGACAGCGAGGGAGACTGCGAGGGAGACTGCGAGGGAGACTGCGAGGGAGACTGCGAGGGAGACTGCGAGGGAGACAGCGAGAGAGACTGCGAGAGAGACTGCGAGAGAGACAGCGAGAGAGACTGCGAGGGAGAAAGCGAGAGAAACAGCGAGAGAGAATGCTATGGAGATAGCGAGAGAGACAGCGAGGGATACAGCGAGAGACACTGCGAGAGAGAATGCGAGGGAGACAGCGATTGAGACGGCGAGGGAGACGGCGAGGGAGACGGCGAGGGAGACGGCGAGGGAGACGGCGAGAGAGACAGCGAGGGAGACAGCGAGGGAGACAGCGAGGGAGACAGCGAGGGAGACAGCGAGGGAGACAGCGAGGGAGACAGCGAGGGAGACAGCGAGAGAGACTGCGAGAGAGACTGCGAGAGAGACAGCGAGAGAGACAGCGAGAGAGACAGCGAGAGAGACAGCGAGAGAGACAGCGAGAGAGACAGCGAGAGAGACTTCGAGAGAGACTGCGAGAGAGACTGCGAGGGAGACAGCGAGGGAGACAGCGAGGGAGACAGCGAGGGAGACAGCGAGGGAGACAGCGACGGAGACAGCGACGGAGACAGCGACAGAGACAGCGACAGAGACAGCGACAGTTACTGTGAGAGAGACTGCGAGGGACACAGCGAGAGAGACTGCGAGGTAGACAACGAGAGAGAATGCGAGAGAGATCGCGTGAGACAGCGAGGGAGACAGCGAGGGAGACAGCGAGGGAGACAGCGAGGGAGACTGCGAGAGAGACAGCGAGGGAGACTGCGAGAGAGACTGCGAGGGAGACTGCGAGGGAGACTGCGAGGGAGACTGCGAGGGAGACTGCGAGGGAGACTGCGAGGGAGACTGCGAGGGAGACTGCGAGGGAGACAGCGAGAGAAACTGCGAGGAAGACTGCGAGAGAGACTGCGAGGGAGAAAGCGAGAGAGACTGCGAGAGAGACTGCGAGGGAGAAAGCGAGAGAGACTGCGAGGGAGACAACGAGAGAGACTGCGAGGGAGACAACGAGGGAGACTGCGAGGGAGACTGCGAGAGAGACTGCGAGGGAGACTGCGAGGGAGACTGCGAGGGAGACTGCGAGGGAGACTGCGAGGGAGACTGCGAGGGAGACTGCGAGAGAGACTGCGAGAGAGACTGCGAGGGAGACTGCGAGGGAGACTGTGAGGGAGACTGCGAGAGAGACTGCTATGGAGATAGCGAGAGAGACAGCGAGGGATACAGCGAGAGAGACTGCGAGAGTGACTGCGAGGGAGACGACGAGGGAGACGGCGAGGGAGACGGCGAGGGAGACGGCGAGGGAGACGGCGAGGGAGACGGCGAGGGAGACGGCGAGGGAGACGGCGAGAGAGAGAGCGAGAGAGACTTCGAGAGAGACTGCGAGAGAGACGGCGAGAGAGACGGCGAGAGAGACAGCGACAGAGACAGCGACAGAGACTGTGAGAGAGACTGCGAGGGACACAGCGAGAGAGACTGCGAGGTAGACAACGAGAGAGAATGCGAGAGAGATCGCGTGAGACAGCGAGGGAGACAGCGAGGGAGACAGCGAGGGAGACAGCGAGGGAGACTGCGAGAGAGACAGCGAGGGAGACTGCGAGAGAGACTGCGAGGGAGACTGCGAGGGAGACTGCGAGGGAGACTGCGAGGGAGACAGCGAGAGAAACTGCGAGGAAGACTGCGAGAGAGACTGCGAGAGAGACTGCGAGGGAGAAAGCGAGAGAGACTGCGAGGGAGACAACGAGAGAGACTGCGAGGGAGACAACGAGGGAGACTGCGAGGGAGACTGCGAGAGAGACTGCGAAAGAGACTGCGAAAGAGACTGCGAGAGAGACTGCGAGAGAGACTGCGAGGGAGACTGCGAGGGAGACTGCGAGGGAGACTGCGAGGGAGACTGCGAGGGAGACTGCGAGGGAGACTGCGAGAGAGACTGCGAGAGAGACTGCGAGAGAGACTGCGAGGGAGACTGTGAGGGAGACTGCGAGAGAGACTGCTATGGAGATAGCGAGAGAGACAGCGAGGGATACAGCGAGAGAGACTGCGAGAGTGACTGCGAGGGAGACGGCGAGGGAGACGGCGAGGGAGACGGCGAGGGAGACGGCGAGGGAGACGGCGAGAGAGAGAGCGAGAGAGACTTCGAGAGAGACTGCGAGGGAGACGGCGAGAGAGACGGCGAGAGAGACAGCGAGAGAGGCAGCGAGAGAGACTGTGAGGGAGACAGCGAGGGAGACAGCGAGAGAGACATCGAGAGAGAATGCGAGAGAGACATCCAGGGTGACAGCGAGGGAGACAGCGAGGGAGACTGCGAGGGAGACTGCGAGGGAGACTGCGAGGGAGACTGCGAGGGAGACTGCGAGGGAGACTGCGCGGGAGACTGCGCGGGAGACTGCGCGGGAGACTGCGAGGGAGACTGCGAGGGAGACTGCGCGGGAGACTGCGAGGGAGACAGCGAGGGAGTCTGCGAGGGAGAGAGCGAGGGAGAAAGCAAGAGAGACTGCGAGAGAGACTGCGAGAGAGACTGCGAGGGAGACAGCGATAGAGACTGCGAGGGAGACTGCGAGGGAGACAGCGAGGGAGACAGCGAGAGAGACTGCGAGGGAGACAGCGAGAGGGACTGCGAGAGGGACTGCGAGAGGGACTGCGAGAGGGACTGCGAGAGGGACTGCGAGGGAGACAGCGAGGGTGACAGCGAGAGAGACTGCGAGAGAGACTGAGAGAGAGACTGCGAGAGAGACAGCGAGAGAGACAGCGAGAGAGACTGCGAGAGAGACTGCGAGGGAGAAAGCGAGGGAGAAAGCGAGAGAAACTGCGAGAGAGACTGCTATGGAGATAGCGAGAGAGACAGCGAGGGATACAGCGAGAGACACTGCGAGAGAGAATGCGAGGGAGACAGCGATTGAGACGGCGAGAGAGACATCGAGAGAGACATCGAGAGAGAATGCGAGAGAGACTGCGAGAGAGACATCCAGGGTGACTTCGAGGGAGACAGCGAGGGAGACAGCGAGGGAGACAGCGAGGGAGACAGCGAGGGAGACTGCGAGGGAGACTGCGAGGGAGACTGCGAGGGAGACTGCGAGAGAGTCTGCGAGGGAGAGAGCGAGGGAGAAAGCGAGAGAGACTGCGAGGGAGACAGCGATAGAGACTGCGAGGGAGACAGCGAGAGAGACTGCGAGGGAGACAGCGAGGGAGACTGCGAGGGAGACAGCGAGGGAGACAGCGAGGGAGACAGCGAGAGAGACTGCGAGAGAGACTGCGAGAGAGACTGCGAGAGAGACTGCGAGAGAGACAGCGAGAGAGACAGCGAGAGAGACAGCGAGAGAGACTGCGAGAGAGACAGCGAGAGAGACTGCGAGAGAGACTGCGAGGGAGAAAGCGAGAGAAACAGCGAGAGAGAATGCTATGGAGATAGCGAGAGAGACAGCGAGGGATACAGCGAGAGACACTGCGAGAGAGAATGCGAGGGAGACGGCGATTGAGACGGCGAGGGAGACGGCGAGGGAGACGGCGAGGGAGACGGCGAGGGAGACGGCGAGAGAGACGGCGAGGGAGACGGCGAGGGAGACTGCTAGGGAGACAGCGAGGGAGACAGCGAGGGAGACAGCGAGGGAGACAGCGAGGGAGACAGCGAGAGAGACAGCGAGAGAGACAGCGAGAGAGACAGCGAGAGAGACAGCGAGAGAGACAGCGAGAGAGACAGCGAGAGAGACAGCGAGGGAGACAGCGAGGGAGACAGCGAGGGAGACAGCGACAGAGACAGCGACAGAGACAGCGACAGAGACAGCGACAGAGACTGTGAGAGAGACTGTGAGAGAGACTGCGAGGGACACAGCGAGAGAGACTGCGAGGTAGACAACGAGAGAGAATGCGAGAGAGATCGCGTGAGACAGCGAGGGAGACAGCGAGGGAGACTGCGAGGGAGACTGCGAGGGAGACTGCGAGGGAGACTGCGAGGGAGACTGCGAGGGAGACTGCGAGTGGGACTGCGAGAGGGACTGCGAGGGAGACAGCGAGGGAGACAGCGAGGGTGACAGCGAGAGAGACTGCGAGAGAGACTGCGAGAGAGACTGCGAGAGAGACTGCGAGAGAGACTGCGAGAGAGACTGCGAGAGAGACTGCGAGGGAGAAAGCGAGAGAAACTGCGAGAGAGACTGCTATGGAGATAGCGAGAGAGACAGCGAGGGATACAGCGAGAGACACTGCGAGAGAGAATGCGAGGGAGACAGCGATTGAGACGGCGAGAGAGAGAGCGAGAGAGAGAGCGAGAGAGAGAGCGAGAGAGTGAGCGAGGGAGACAGCGAGGGAGACAGCGAGGGAGACAGCGAGGGAGACAGCGAGGGAGACAGCGAGGGAGACAGCGAGGGAGACAGCGAGGGAGACAGCGAGGGAGACAGCGAGAGAAACTGCGAGGAAGACTGCGAGAGAGACTGCGAGAGAGACTGCGAGAGAGACTGCGAGAGAGACTGCGAGAGAGACTGCGAGAGAGACTGCGAGAGAGACTGCGAGAGAGACTGCGAGAGAGACTGCGTGGGAGAAAGCGAGAGAGACTGCGAGAGAGAATGCGAGGGAGACTGCAAGGGAGACAGCGAGAGAGACAGCGAGAGAGACAGCGAGGGAGATAGCGAGAGAGACTGCGAGAGAGACTGCGAGGGAGACTGCGAGAGAGACTGCGAGAAAGACTGCGAGAGAGACAGCGAGAGAGACTGCGAGAGTGACTGCGAGGGAGACGGCGAGGGAGACGGCGAGGGAGACGGCGAGGGAGACGGCGAGGGAGACGGCGAGGGCGACGGCGAGGGCGACGGCGAGGGCGATGGCGAGAGAGACGGCGAGGGCGATGGCGAGAGAGACGGCGAGAGAGACAGCGAGGGAGACAGCGAGAGAGACTTCGAGAGAGACTGCGAGGGAGACGGCGAGAGAGACAGCGAGAGAGACTGTGAGGGAGACTGTGAGAGGGACTGCGAGAGAGAAAGCCAGAGAGTGCGAGGGAGACAGCGAGGGAGACAGCGAGAGAGAATGCGAGAGAGACTGAGAGAGAGACTGAGAGAGAGACTGAGAGAGAGACTGAGAGAGAGACTGAGAGGGAGACTTCGAGGGAGACTTCGAGGGAGACTTCGAGGGAGACTTCGAGGGAGACTTCGAGGGAGACTTCGAGGGAGACTTCGAGGGAGACTGCGAGGGAGACTGCGAGGGAGACTGCGAGGGAGACTGCGAGGGAGACTGCGAGGGAGACTGCGAGGGAGACTGCGAGAGAGACTGAGAGAGAGACTGAGAGAGAGACTGAGAGAGAGACTGAGAGAGACAACGAGGGAGACAGCGAGGGAGACAGCGAGGGAGACAGCGAGAGAGTCTGCGAGGGAGAGAGCGAGGGAGAAAGCAAGAGAGACTGCGAGAGAGACTGCGAGGGAGACTGCGAGGGAGACTGCGAGGGAGACAGCGAGGGAGACAGCGAGGGAGACTGCGAGGGAGACAGCGATAGAGACTGCGAGGGAGACAGCGATAGAGACTGCGAGGGAGACAGCGATAGAGACTGCGAGGGAGACAGCGAGAGAGACTGCGAGAGAGACAGCGAGAGAGACTGTGAGGGAGACAGCGAGAGAGACTGCGAGAGAGACTGCGAGAGAGACTGCGAGAGAGACTGCGAGAGGGACTGCGAGAGGGACTGCGAGAGGGACTGCGAGAGGGACTGCGAGAGGGACTGCGAGACAGAAAGTGAGAGAGAAAGCCAGAGAGTGCGAGGGAGACAGCGAGGGAGACAGCGAGAGAGAATGCGAGAGAGACTGAGAGAGAGACTGAGAGAGAGACTGAGAGAGAGACTGAGAGGGAGACTGAGAGGGAGACTGAGAGGGAGACTGAGAGGGAGACTGAGAGGGAGACTGAGAGGGAGACTGAGAGGGAGAATGAGAGGGAGAATGAGAGGGAGACTGAGAGGGAGACTGAGAGGGAGACTGAGAGGGAGACAGCGAGGGAGACAACGAGAGAGACATCGAGAGAGACATCGAGAGAGAATGCGAGAGAGACTGCGAGAGAGACATCCAGGGTGACTTCGAGGGAGACAGCGAGGGAGACAGCGAGGGAGACAGCGAGGGAGACAGCGAGGGAGACAGCGAGGGAGACTGCGAGGGAGACTGCGAGGGAGACTGCGAGGGAGTCTGCGAGAGAGTCTGCGAGGGAGAGAGCGAGGGAGAAAGCGAGAGAGACTGCGAGGGAGACAGCGATAGAGACTGCGAGGGAGACAGCGAGAGAGACTGCGAGGGAGACAGCGAGGGAGACTGCGAGGGAGACAGCGAGGGAGACAGCGAGGGAGACAGCGAGAGAGACTGCGAGAGAGACTGCGAGAGAGACTGCGAGAGAGACTGCGAGAGAGACAGCGAGAGAGACAGCGAGAGAGACAGCGAGAGAGACTGCGAGAGAGACAGCGAGAGAGACAGCGAGAGAGACTGCGAGGGAGAAAGCGAGAGAAACAGCGAGAGAGAATGCTATGGAGATAGCGAGAGAGACAGCGAGGGATACAGCGAGAGACACTGCGAGAGAGAATGCGAGGGAGACGGCGATTGAGACGGCGAGGGAGACGGCGAGGGAGACGGCGAGAGAGACGGCGAGAGAGACAGCGAGGGAGACAGCGAGGGAGACAGCGAGGGAGACAGCGAGGGAGACAGCGAGGGAGACAGCGAGAGAGACAGCGAGAGAGACAGCGAGAGAGACAGCGAGAGAGACAGCGAGAGAGACAGCGAGAGAGACAGCGAGAGAGACAGCGAGGGAGACAGCGAGGGAGACAGCGAGGGAGACAGCGAGGGAGACAGCGAGGGAGACAGCGAGGGAGACAGCGACAGGGACAGCGACAGAGACAGCGACAGAGACAGCGACAGAGACAGCGACAGAGACAGCGACAGAGACTGTGAGAGAGACTGTGAGAGAGACTGCGAGGGACACAGCGAGAGAGACTGCGAGGTAGACAACGAGAGAGAATGCGAGAGAGATCGCGTGAGACAGCGAGGGAGACAGCGAGGGAGACAGCGAGGGAGACTGCGAGGGAGACTGCGAGGGAGACTGCGAGGGAGACTGCGAGTGGGACTGCGAGAGGGACTGCGAGAGGGACTGCGAGGGAGACAGCGAGGGAGACAGCGAGGGTGACAGCGAGAGAGACTGCGAGAGAGACTGCGAGAGAGACTGCGAGAGAGACTGCGAGAGAGACTGCGAGAGAGACTGCGAGAGAGACTGCGAGGGAGAAAGCGAGAGAAACTGCGAGAGAGACTGCTATGGAGATAGCGAGAGAGACAGCGAGGGATACAGCGAGAGACACTGCGAGAGAGAATGCGAGGGAGACAGCGATTGAGACGGCGAGAGAGAGAGCGATAGAGAGAGCGAGAGAGAGAGCGAGAGAGTGAGCGAGGGAGACAGCGAGGGAGACAGCGAGGGAGACAGCGAGGGAGACAGCGAGGGAGACAGCGAGGGAGACAGCGAGGGAAACAGCGAGGGAGACAGCGAGAGAAACTGCGAGGAAGACTGCGAGAGAGACTGCGAGAGAGACTGCGAGAGAGACTGCGAGAGAGACTGCGAGAGAGACTGCGTGGGAGAAAGCGAGAGAGACTGCGAGAGAGAATGCGAGGGAGACTGCAAGGGAGACAGCGAGAGAGACAGCGAGAGAGACTGCGAGAGAGACTGCGAGGGAGACTGCGAGGGAGACTGCGAGAGAGACTGCGAGAAAGACTGCGAGAGAGACTGCGAGAGAGACTGCTATGGAGATAGCGAGAGAGACAGCGAGAGAGACTGCGAGAGTGACTGCGAGGGAGACGGCGAGGGAGACGGCGAGGGAGACGGCGAGGGAGACGGCGAGGGCGACGGCGAGGGCGACGGCGAGGGCGATGGCGAGAGAGACGGCGAGGGCGATGGCGAGAGAGACGGCGAGAGAGACAGCGAGGGAGACAGCGAGAGAGACTTCGAGAGAGACTGCGAGGGAGACGGCGAGAGAGACAGCGAGAGAGACTGTGAGGGAGACTGTGAGAGGGACTGCGAGAGAGAAAGCCAGAGAGTGCGAGGGAGACAGCGAGGGAGACAGCGAGAGAGAATGCGAGAGAGACTGAGAGAGAGACTGAGAGAGAGACTGAGAGAGAGACTGAGAGAGAGACTGAGAGGGAGACTTCGAGGGAGACTTCGAGGGAGACTTCGAGGGAGACTTCGAGGGAGACTTCGAGGGAGACTTCGAGGGAGACTTCGAGGGAGACTGCGAGGGAGACTGCGAGGGAGACTGCGAGAGAGACTGAGAGAGAGACTGAGAGAGAGACTGAGAGAGAGACTGAGAGAGAGACTGAGAGAGAGACTGAGAGAGACAGCGAGGGAGACAGCGAGGGAGACAGCGAGGGAGACAGCGAGAGAGTCTGCGAGGGAGAGAGCGAGGGAGAAAGCAAGAGAGACTGCGAGAGAGACTGCGAGGGAGACTGCGAGGGAGACTGCGAGGGAGACAGCGAGGGAGACAGCGAGGGAGACTGCGAGGGAGACAGCGATAGAGACTGCGAGGGAGACAGCGATAGAGACTGCGAGGGAGACAGCGATAGAGACTGCGAGGGAGACAGCGATAGAGACTGCGAGGGAGACAGCGAGAGAGACTGCGAGAGAGACAGCGAGAGAGACTGTGAGGGAGACAGCGAGAGAGACTGCGAGAGAGACTGCGAGAGAGACTGCGAGAGAGACTGCGAGAGAGACTGCGAGAGAGACTGCGAGGGAGACTGCGAGGGAGACAGCGAGAGAGACTGCGAGAGAGACTGCGAGGGATACAGCGAGAGACACTGCGAGAGAGACTGCGAGAGAGACGGCGAGAGAGAGGGCGAGAGAGAGAGCGAGGGAGAGAGCGAGGGAGACAGCGAGAGAGACTTCGAGAGAGACTGCGAGAGAGACTGCGAGGGAGGCAGCGAGGGAGACAGCGAGGGAGACAGCGAGGGAGACAGCGAGAGAGACTGCGAGAGCGACTGCGAGAGCGACTGCTAGGGAGACAGCGAGGGAGACAGCGAGGGAGACAGCGAGGGTGACAGCGAGGGAGACAGCGAGAGAAACTGCGAGGAAGACAGCGAGGGAGAAAGCGAGGGAGAGAGCGAGGGACACAGCGAGGGAGACAGCGAGGGAGACAGCGAGGGAGACAGCGAGGGAGACAGCGAGGGAGACAGCGAGGGAGACAGCGAGAGTGACTGCGAGGGAGACAGCGAGAGTGACTGCGAGGGAGACGGCGAGGGCGACGGCGAGAGAGACTTCGAGAGAGACTGCGAGGGAGACGGCGAGAGAGACTGCGAGGGAGACTGCGAGGGAGACTGCGAGGGAGACAGCGAGGGAGACAGCGAGGGAGACTGCGAGGGAGACAGCGATAGAGACTGCGAGGGAGACAGCGATAGAGACTGCGAGGGAGACAGCGATAGAGACTGCGAGGGAGACAGCGAGAGAGACTGCGAGAGAGACAGCGAGAGAGACTGTGAGGGAGACAGCGAGAGAGACTGCGAGAGAGACTGCGAGAGAGACTGCGAGAGAGACTGCGAGAGAGACTGCGAGAGAGACTGCGAGAGAGACTGCGAGGGAGACTGCGAGGGAGACTGCGAGGGAGACAGCGAGAGAGACTGCGAGAGAGACTGCGAGGGATACAGCGAGAGACACTGCGAGAGAGACTGCGAGAGAGACGGCGAGAGAGAGGGCGAGAGAGAGAGCGAGGGAGAGAGCGAGGGAGACAGCGAGAGAGACTTCGAGAGAGACTGCGAGAGAGACTGCGAGGGAGACAGCGAGGGAGACAGCGAGGGAGACAGCGAGAGAGACTGCGAGAGCGACTGCTAGGGAGACAGCGAGGGAGACAGCGAGGGAGACAGCGAGGGTGACAGCGAGGGAGACAGCGAGAGAAACTGCGAGGAAGACAGCGAGGGAGAAAGCGAGGGAGAGAGCGAGGGACACAGCGAGGGAGACAGCGAGGGAGACAGCGAGGGAGACAGCGAGGGAGACAGCGAGGGAGACAGCGAGGGAGACAGCGAGGGAGACAGCGAGAGTGACTGCGAGGGAGACAGCGAGAGTGACTGCGAGGGAGACGGCGAGAGAGACTTCGAGAGAGACTGCGAGGGAGACGGCGAGAGAGACTGTGAGGGAGACTGTGAGGGAGACAGCGAGAGAGACTGCGAGAGAGACTGTGAGAGAGACTGTGAGGGAGACTGTGAGGGAGACAGCGAGAGAGACTGCGAGAGAGACTGCGAGAGAGACTGCGAGAGGGACTGCGAGAGGGACTGCGAGAGGGACTGCGAGAGGGACTGCGAGAGGGACTGCGAGAGGGACTGCGAGAGAGAAAGCGAGAGAGAAAGCCAGAGAGTGCGAGGGAGACAGCGAGGGAGACAGCGAGAGAGAATGCGAGAGAGACTGAGAGAGAGACTGAGAGGGAGACTGAGAGGGAGACTGAGAGGGAGACAGCGAGGGAGACAACGAGAGAGACATCGAGAGAGACATCGAGAGAGAATGCGAGAGAGACTGCGAGAGAGACATCCAGGGTGACTTCGAGGGAGACAGCGAGAGAGACAGCGAGGGAGACAGCGAGGGAGACAGCGAGGGAGACAGCGAGGGAGACAGCGAGGGAGACAGCAAGGGAGACTGCGAGGGAGACTGCGAGGGAGACTGCGAGGGAGACTGCGAGGGAGACTGCGAGGGAGACTGCGAGAGAGTCTGCGAGGGAGAGAGCGAGGGAGAAAGCGAGAGAGACTGCGATAGAGACTGCGAGGGAGACAGCGAGAGACTGCGAGGGAGACAGCGAGGGAGACTGCGAGGGAGACAGCGAGGGAGACTGCGAGGGAGACTGCGAGGGAGACTGCGAGGGAGACAGCGAGGGAGACAGCGAGAGAGACTGCGAGAGAGACTGCGAGAGAGACTGCGAGAGAGACTGCGAGAGAGACTGCGAGAGAGACTGCGAGAGAGACTGCGAGAGAGACTGCGAGAGAGACTGCGAGGGAGACTGCGAGGGAGAAAGCGAGAGAGAATGCTATGGAGATAGCGAGAGAGACAGCGAGGGATACAGCGAGAGACACTGCGAGAGAGAATGCGAGGGAGACGGTGATTGAGACGGCGAGGGAGACGGCGAGGGAGACGGCGAGGGAGACAGCGAGGGAGACAGCGAGGGAGACAGCGAGGGAGACAGCGAGGGAGACAGCGAGGGAGACAGCGAGAGAGACAGCGAGAGAGACAGCGAGAGAGACAGCGAGAGAGACAGCGAGAGAGACAGCGAGGGAGACAGCGAGGGAGACAGCGACAGAGACAGCGACAGAGACAGCGACAGAGACAGCGACAGAGACAGCGACAGAGACAGCGACAGAGACTGTGAGAGAGACTGTGAGAGAGACTGCGAGGGACACAGCGAGAGAGACTGCGAGGTAGACAACGAGAGAGAATGCGAGAGAGATCGCGTGAGACAGCGAGGGAGACAGCGAGGGAGACAGCGAGGGAGACTGCGAGAGAGACTGCGAGGGAGACTGCGAGGGAGACTGCGAGGGAGACTGCGAGGGAGACTGCGAGGGAGACTGCGAGAGGGACTGCGAGAGGGATTGCGAGGGAGACAGCGAGGGAGACAGCGAGGGTGACAGCGAGAGAGACTGCGAGAGAGACTGCGAGAGAGACAGCGAGAGAGACTGCGAGAGAGACTGCGAGGGAGAAAGCGAGAGAAACTGCGAGAGAGACTGCTATGGAGATAGCGAGAGAGACAGCGAGGGATACAGCGAGAGACACTGCGAGAGAGAATGCGAGGGAGACAGCGATTGAGACGGCGAGAGAGAGAGCGAGAGAGAGAGCGAGAGAGTGAGCGAGGGAGACAGCGAGGGAGACAGCGAGGGAGACAGCGAGGGAGACAGCGAGGGAGACTGCGAGAGAAACTGCGAGAGAGACTGCGAGAGAGACTGCGAGAGAGACTGCGAGAGAGACTGCGAGAGAGACTGCGAGAGAGACTGCGAGGGAGGCAGCGAGGGAGACAGCGAGGGAGACAGCGAGGGAGACAGCGACAGAGACAGCGACAGTGACAGCGACAGAGACAGCGACAGAGACTGTGAGAGAGACTGCGAGGGACACAGCGAGAGAGACTGCGAGGGAGACAACGAGAGAGAATGCGAGAGAGATCGCGCGAGACAGCGAGGGAGACAGCGAGGGAGACAGCGAGGGAGACAGCGAGGGAGACAGCGAGGGAGACAGCGAGGGAGACAGCGAGGGAGACAGCGAGAGAAACTGCGAGGAAGACTGCGAGAGAGACTGCGAGAGAGACTGCGAGAGAGACTGCGTGGGAGAAAGCGAGAGAGACTGCGAGGGAGACTGCAAGGGAGACAGCGAGAGAGACAGCGAGGGAGATAGCGAGAGAGACTGCGAGAGAGACTGCGAGAGAGACTGCGAGGGAGACTGCGAGAGAGACTGCGAGAGAGACTGCTATGGAGATAGCGAGAGAGACAGCGAGAGAGACTGCGAGAGTGACGGCGAGGGAGACGGCGAGGGAGACGGCGAGGGCGACGGCGAGGGCGACGGCGAGGGCGATGGCGAGAGAGACGGCGAGAGAGACAGCGAGGGAGACAGCGAGAGAGACTTCGAGAGAGACTGCGAGGGAGACGGCGAGAGAGACAGCGAGAGAGACTGTGAGGGAGACTGTGAGGGAGACAGCGAGAGAGACTGCGAGAGAGACAGTGAGAGGGACTGCGAGAGAGAAAGCCAGAGAGAAAGCCAGAGAGTGCGAGGGAGACAGCGAGGGAGACAGCGAGAGAGAATGCGAGAGAGACTGAGAGAGAGACTGAGAGAGAGACTGAGAGGGAGACTGAGAGGGAGACTGAGAGGGAGACTGAGAGGGAGACTGAGAGGGAGACTGAGAGGGAGACTGAGAGGGAGACTGAGAGGGAGACAGCGAGGGAGACATCGAGAGAGACATCTTGAGAGACATCGAGAGAGACATCGAGAGAGACAGCGAAAGAGAATGCGAGAGAGACTGCGAGAGAGACTGCGAGAGAGACTGCGAGAGAGACTGCGAGAGAGACTGCGAGAGAGACTGCGAGAGAGACATCCAGGGTGACTTCGAGGGAGACTTCGAGGGAGACTTCGAGGGAGACTTCGAGGGAGACTGCGAGGGAGACTGCGAGGGAGACTGCGAGAGAGACTGCGAGAGAGACTGAGAGAGAGACTGAGAGAGAGACTGAGAGAGAGACTGAGAGAGAGACTGAGAGAGAGACTGAGAGAGACAGCGAGGGAGACAGCGAGGGAGACAGCGAGGGAGACCGCGAGAGAGTCTGCGAGGGAGAGAGCGAGGGAGAAAGCGAGAGAGACTGTGAGAGAGACTGCGAGGGAGACTGCGAGGGAGACAGCGATAGAGACTGCGAGGGAGACAGCGATAGAGACTGCGAGGGAGACAGTGATAGAGACTGCGAGGGAGACAGCGAGAGAGACTGCGAGAGAGACTGTGAGAGAGACTACGAGGGAGACAGCGAGAGAGACTGTGAGGGAGACAGCGAGAGAGACTGCGAGAGAGACTGCGAGAGAGACTGCGAGAGAGACTGCGAGAGAGACTGCGAGGGAGACAGCGAGGGAGACAGCGAGAGAGACAGCGAGAGAGACTGCGAGAGAGACTGCGAGGGATACAGCGAGAGACACTGCGAGAGAGACTGCAAGGGAGACGGCGAGAGAGAGGGCGAGAGAGAGAGCGAGGGAGAGAGCGAGGGAGACAGCGAGAGAGACTTCGAGAGAGACTGCGAGGGAGGCAGCGAGGGAGACAGCGAGGGAGACAGCGACAGAGACAGCGACAGAGACAGCGAGAGAGACAGCGACAGAGACTGTGAGAGAGACTGCGAGGGACACAGCGAGAGAGACTGCGAGGGAGACAACGAGAGAGAATGCGAGAGAGATCGCGCGAGACAGCGAGGGAGACAGCGAGGGAGACAGCGAGGGAGACAGCGAGGGAGACAGCGAGGGAGACAGCGAGGGAGACAGCGAGGGAGACAGCGAGGGAGACAGCGAGAGAAACTGCGAGGAAGACTGCGAGAGAGACTGCGAGAGAGACTGCGAGAGAGACTGCGTGGGAGAAAGCGAGAGAGACTGCGAGGGAGACTGCAAGGGAGACAGCGAGAGAGACAGCGAGGGAGATAGCGAGAGAGACTGCGAGAGAGACTGCGAGAGAGACTGCGAGGGAGACTGCGAGAGAGACTGCGAGAGAGACTGCTATGGAGATAGCGAGAGAGACAGCGAGAGAGACTGCGAGAGTGACGGCGAGGGAGACGGCGAGGGAGACGGCGAGGGCGACGGCGAGGGCGACGGCGAGGGCGATGGCGAGAGAGACGGCGAGAGAGACAGCGAGGGAGACAGCGAGAGAGACTTCGAGAGAGACTGCGAGGGAGACGGCGAGAGAGACAGCGAGAGAGACTGTGAGGGAGACTGTGAGGGAGACAGCGAGAGAGACTGCGAGAGAGACAGTGAGAGGGACTGCGAGAGAGAAAGCCAGAGAGAAAGCCAGAGAGTGCGAGGGAGACAGCGAGGGAGACAGCGAGAGAGAATGCGAGAGAGACTGAGAGAGAGACTGAGAGAGAGACTGAGAGGGAGACTGAGAGGGAGACTGAGAGGGAGACTGAGAGGAAGACTGAGAGGAAGACTGAGAGGGAGACTGAGAGGGAGACTGAGAGGGAGACAGCGAGGGAGACATCGAGAGAGACATCTTGAGAGACATCTTGAGAGACATCGAGAGAGACATCGAGAGAGACAGCGAAAGAGAATGCGAGAGAGACTGCGAGAGAGACTGCGAGAGAGACTGCGAGAGAGACTGCGAGAGAGACTGCGAGAGAGACTGCGAGAGAGACATCCAGGGTGACTTCGAGGGAGACTTCGAGGGAGACTTCGAGGGAGACTTCGAGGGAGACTGCGAGGGAGACTGCGAGAGAGACTGCGAGAGAGACTGAGAGAGAGACTGAGAGAGAGACTGAGAGAGAGACTGAGAGAGAGACTGAGAGAGAGACTGAGAGAGACAGCGAGGGAGACAGCGAGGGAGACAGCGAGGGAGACCGCGAGAGAGTCTGCGAGGGAGAGAGCGAGGGAGAAAGCGAGAGAGACTGTGAGAGAGACTGCGAGGGAGACTGCGAGGGAGACAGCGATAGAGACTGCGAGGGAGACAGCGATAGAGACTGCGAGGGAGACAGTGATAGAGACTGCGAGGGAGACAGCGAGAGAGACTGCGAGAGAGACTGTGATAGAGACTACGAGGGAGACAGCGAGAGAGACTGCGAGAGGGACTGCGAGAGAGACTGCGAGGGAGACAGCGAGGGAGACAGCGAGAGAGACAGCGAGAGAGACTGCGAGAGAGACTGCGAGGGATACAGCGAGAGACACTGCGAGAGAGACTGCAAGGGAGACGGCGAGAGAGAGGGCGAGAGAGAGAGCGAGGGAGAGAGCGAGGGAGACAGCGAGAGAGACTTCGAGAGAGACTGCGAGGGAGGCAGCGAGGGAGACAGCGAGGGAGACAGCGAGGGAGACAGCGAGAGAGACTGCGAGAGCGACTGCTAGGGAGACAGCGAGGGAGACAGCGAGGGTGACAGCGAGGGAGACAGCGAGAGAAACTGCGAGGAAGACAGCGAGGGAGACAGCGAGAGGGACTGCGAGAGAGACTGCGAGAGAGACTGCGAGAGAGACAGCGAGAGAGACAGCGAGAGAGACTGCGAGAGGGACAGCGAGAGAGACTGCGAGAGAGACTGCGAGAGAGACAGCGAGAGAGACTGCGAGAGAGACTGCGAGAGAGACAGCGAGAGAGACAGCGAGAGAGACAGCGAGAGAGACTGCGAGAGAGACTGCGAGAGAGACTGCGAGAGAGACTGCGAGAGAGACTGCGAGAGGGACTGCGAGAGGGACAGCGAGAGAGACTGCGAGAGAGACTGCGAGAGAGACAGCGAGAGAGACTGCGAGAGAGACTGCGAGAGAGACTGCGAGAGAGACTGCGAGAGAGACTGCGAGAGAGACTGCGAGAGAGACTGCGAGAGAGACTGCGAGGGAGACAACGAGAGAGACTGCGAGGGAGACAACGAGAGAGACTGCGAGGGAGACAGCGAGGGAGATAGCGAGGGAGATAGCGAGCGAGACAGCGAGGGAGACATCGAGGGAGACAGCGAGAGAAACTGCGAGGAAGACTGCGAGAGAGACTGCGAGAGAGACTGCGAGAGAGACTGCGAGAGAGACTGCGAGAGAGACTGCGAGAGAGACTGCGAGAGAGACTGCGAGAGAGACTGCGTGGGAGAAAGCGAGAGAGACTGCGAGAGAGACTGCGAGGGAGACTGCAAGGGAGACAGCGAGAGAGACAGCGAGGGAGATAGCGAGAGAGACTGCTTTGGAGATAGCGAGAGAGACAGCGAGGGATACAGCGAGAGAGACTGCGAGAGTGACTGCGAGGGAGACGGCGAGGGAGACGGCGAGGGCGATGGCGAGGGCGACGGCGAGAGAGAGAGCGAGAGAGACAGCGAGGGAGACAGCGAGAGAGACTGCGAGGGAGACGGCGAGAGAGACAGCGAGAGAGACTGTGAGGGAGACTGTGAGGGAGACAGCGAGAGAGACTGCGAGAGAGACTGCGAGAGAGACAGTGAGAGGGAATGCGAGAGAGAAAGCCAGAGAGAAAGCCAGAGAGTGCGAGGGAGACAGCGAGAGAGAATGCGATAGAGACTGAGAGAGAGACTGAGAGAGAGACTGAGAGGGAGACAGCGAGGGAGACATCGAGGGAGACATCGAGGGAGACATCGAGGGAGACTGCGAGGGAGACAGCGAGAGAGACTGAGAGAGACAGCGAGGGAGACAACGAGGGAGACAGTGAGAGAGTCTGCGAGGGAGAGAGCGAGGGAGAAAGCGAGAGATACTGCGAGAGAGACTGCGAGAGAGACTGCGAGGGAGACTGCGAGGGAGACAGCGATAGAGACTGCGAGGGAGACAGCGAGAGAGACTGCGAGAGAGACTGTGAGAGAGAATGCGAGGGAGACAGCGAGAGAGACTGTGAGGGAGACAGCGAGGGAGACAGCGAGAGAGACTGCGAGAGAGACTGCGAGAGAGACTGCGAGAGAGACTGCGAGAGAGACTGCGAGAGAGACTGCGAGAGAGACTGCGAGAGAGACTGCGAGGGAGACAGCGAGAGAGACTGTGAGGGAGAAAGCGAGAGAAACTGCGAGAGAGACAGCGAGGGATACAGCGAGAGACACTGCGAGAGAGAGCGAGGGAGAGAGCGAGGGAGACAGCGAGAGAGACTTCGAGAGAGACTTCGAGAGAGACTGCGGGGGAGGCAGCGAGGGAGACAGCGAGGGAGACAGCGAGGGAGACAGCGAGGGAGACAGCGAGGGAGACAGCGAGGGAGACAGCGAGGGAGAAAGCGAGAGAAACTGTGAGAGAGACAGCGAGGGATACAGCGAGAGACACTGCGAGAGAGAGCGAGGGAGAGAGCGAGGGAGACAGCGAGAGAGACTTCGAGAGAGACTTCGAGAGAGACTGCGGGGGAGGCAGCGAGGGAGACAGCGAGGGAGACAGCGAGGGAGACAGCGAGGGAGACAGCGAGGGAGACAGCGAGGGAGACAGCGAGAGAGACTGCGAGAGAGACTGCGAGAGCGACTGCGAGAGCGACTGCTTGGGAGACAGCGAGGGAGACAGCGAGGGAGACAGCGAGGGTAACAGCGAGGGAGACAGCGAGAGAAACTGCGAGGAAGACAGCGAGAGAGACTGCGAGGGAGACGGCGAGGGAGACAGCGAGGGAGAGAGCGAGGGACACAGCGAGGGACACAGCGAGGGAGACAGCGAGGGAGACAGCGAGGGAGACAGCGAGGGAGACAGCGAGGGAGACAGCGAGGGAGACAGCGAGGGAGACAGCGAGAGAGACTGCGAGGGAGACAGCGAGAGAGACAGCGAGAGAGACAGCGAGGGAGACAGCGAGGGAGAAAGCGAGGGAGACAGCGAGAGAGACTGCGAGAGAGACTGCGAGAGAGACTGCGAGAGAGACTGCGAGGGAGACAGCGAGAGAGACAGCGAGAGAGACAGCGAGAGAGAATGCAAAGGAGACTGCGAGAGAGACAGCGAGATAGACTGCGAGAGGGACAGCGAGAGAGACTGCGAGAGGGACAGCGAGAGAGACTGCGAGAGGGACAGCGAGAGAGACTGCGAGAGAGACTGCGAGAGAGACTGCGTGAGAGACTGCGAGAGAGACTGCAAAGGAGACTGCGAGAGAGATGGAGAGAGAGATGGAGAGAGAGACGGCGAGAGAGACAGTGAGGGAGAGAGCGAGAGAGACTGCGAGGGAGACAGCGAGAGAGACTGCGAGAGGGACAGTGAGGGATAGAGCGAGTGAGACAGCGAGGGAGACAGCGAGAGTACATTGAGAGAGACAGCGAGAGAGACTGCGAGAGAGACGGCCAGGGAGACGGCCAGGGAGACGGCCAGGGAGACGGCCAGGGAGACGGCCAGGGAGACGGCCAGGGAGACGGCCAGGGAGACGGCCAGGGAGACAGCGAGGGAGACAGCGAGGGAGACAGCGACAGAGACAGCGACAGAGACAGCGACAGAGACAGCGACAGAGACAGCGACAGAGACGGAGACAGCGAGGGAGACAGCGAGGGAGACAGCGAGAGAGACAGCGAGAGAGACAGCGAGAGAGACAGCCGGGGATACAGAGAGAGTGACTGCGAGGGAGACGACGAGGGAGACAGCGAGGGAGACAGCGAGGGAGACAGCGAGGGAGACAGCGAGGGAGACAGCGAGAGAGACTGCGAGAGAGACTGCGAGAGAGACTGCGAGAGAGACTGCGAGAGAGACTGCGAGAGAGACTGCGAGAGAGACTGCGAGGGAGACTGCGAGGGAGACTGCGAGGGAGACAGCGAGGGAGACAGCGAGGGAGGCAGCGAGGGAGACACGAGGGAGACAGCGAGGGAGACAGCGAGGGAGACAGCGAGGGAGACAGCGAGGGAGACAGCGAGGGACACAGCGAGGGAGACGGCGAGGGAGACAGCGAGAGAGACAGCGAGAGAGACAGCAAGAGAGACTGCAAGAGAGAGCGCGTGAGACAGCGAGGGAGACAGCGAGGGAGACAGCGAGGGTAACAGCGAGGGAGACAGCGAGAGAAACTGCGAGGAAGACAGCGAGAGAGACTGCGAGAGAGACTGCGAGAGAGACGGCGAGAGAGACGGCGAGGGAGACAGTGAGGGAGAGAGCGAGGGACACAGCGAGGGAGACAGCGAGGGAGACAGCGAGGGAGACAGCGAGGGAGACAGCGAGGGAGACAGCGAGGGAGACAGCGAGAGAGACAGCGAGGGAGACAGCGAGAGAGACAGCGAGGGAGAATGCGAGAGGGACAGTGAGAGAGACTGCGAGAGGGACAGCGAGAGAGACTGCGAGAGAGACTGCGAGAGAGACTGCGAGAGAGACTGCGAGAGAGACTGCGAGAGAGACTGCAAAGGAGACTGCGAAAGAGATGGAGAGAGAGACGGCGAGAGAGATGGAGAGAGAGACGGCGAGAGAGACTTCGAGAGAGACAGTGAGGGTGAGAGCGAGAGAGACTGCGAGGGAGACAGCGAGAGAGACTGTGAGAGATACAGCGAGGGATAGAGCGAGTGAGACAGCGAGGGAGACAGCGAGAGTACATTGAGAGAGACAGCGAGAGAGACTGCGAGAGAGACGGCCAGGGAGACGGCCAGGGAGACGGCCAGGGAGACGGCCAGGGAGACGGCCAGGGAGACGGCCAGGGAGACGGCCAGGGAGACGGCCAGGGAGACGGCCAGGGAGACGGCCAGGGAGACAGCGAGGGAGACAGCGAGGGAGACAGCGACAGAGACAGCGACAGAGACAGCGACAGAGACAGCGACAGAGACAGCAACAGAGACAGCGACAGAGACGGAGACAGCGAGGGAGACAGCGAGGGAGACAGCGAGGGAGACAGCGAGGGAGACAGCGAGGGAGACAGCGAGAGAGACAGCCGGGGATACAGAGAGAGTGACTGCAAGGGAGACGGCGAGGGAGACGACGAGGGAGACAGCGAGGGAGACAGCGAGGGAGACAGCGAGGGAGACAGCGAGGGAGACAGCGAGGGAGACAGCGAGAGAGACTGCGAGAGAGACTGCGAGAGAGACTGCGAGAGAGAATGCGAGAGAGAATGCGAGAGAGACTGCGAGAGAGACTGCGAGGGAGACAGCGAGGGAGGCAGCGAGGGAGACAGGAGGGAGACAGCGAGGGAGACAGCGAGGGAGACAGCGAGGGAGACAGCGAGGGAGACAGCGAGGGAGACAGCGAGGGACACAGCGAGGGACACAGCGAGGGACACAGCGAGGGACACAGCGAGGGAGACAGCGAGGGAGACAGCGAGGGAGACAGCGAGGGAGACAGCGAGAGAGACTGCGAGAGAGAGCGCGTGAGACAGCGAGGGAGACAGCGAGGGAGACAGCGAGGGAGAGAGCGAGAGACACAGCGAGGGGGACAGCGAGAGAGACTGCAAGAGAGACTGCAAGGGTGACAGCGAGAGAGACAGCGAGGGAGAAAGCGATGGAGACAGCGAGAGAGACAGCGAGAGAGACAGCGAGAGAGACAGCATGGGAGACAGCGAGGGAGACAGCGAGGGAGACAGCGAGGGGGACAGCGAGGGAGACAGCGAGGGAGACTGCGAGGGAGACTGCGAGGGAGACTGCGAGGGAGACTGCGAGGGAGACTGCGAGGGAGACTGCGAGGGAGACTGCGAGGGAGACTGCGAGGGAGACTGCGAGGGAGACTGCGAGGGAGACTGCGAGAGAGACTGCGAGAGAGACTGCGAGAGAGACTGCGAGAGGGACAGCGAGAGAGACTGCGAGAGAGACTGCGAGAGAGACTGCAAAGGAGACTGCGAGAGAGATGGAGAGAGAGACGGCGAGAGAGACGGAGAGAGAGATGGAGAGAGAGACGGCGAGAGAGACGGCGAGAGAGACGGCGAGAGAGACGGCGAGAGAGAATGTGAGGGTGACAGCGCTGGAGACAGCGAGAGAGACTGCGAGAAGGACTGCGAGAGAGAAAGCGAGGGAGACAGCGAGAGAGACTGCGAGAGAGACTGCGAGGGAGACTGCGAGGGAGACAGCGTGGGAGAGAGAGAGAGAGAGACAGCGAGAGAGACTGCGAGAGGGACTGCGAGAGAGAAAGCGAGAGCGACTTCGAGAGAGACTGCGAGGGAGACAGCGAGAGAGACAGCGAGAGAGACAGCGAGAGAGAAAGCGAGGGAGACAGCGAGAGAGACTGCGAGAGAGACTGCGAGGGAGACTGCGAGGGAGACAGCGTGGGAGACAGCGTGGGAGACAGAGAGAGAGACAGCGAGAGAGACAGCGAGAGAGACTGCGAGAGGGACAGCGAGAGAGACTGCGAGAGGGACAGCGAGAGAGACTGCGAGAGAGACTGCGAGAGAGACTGCGAGAGAGACTGCGAGAGAGACTGCAAAGGAGACTGCGAGAGAGATGGAAAGAGAGACGGCGAGAGAGAAGGAGAGAGAGACGGCGAGAGAGACGGCGAGAGAGACGGCGAGAGAGACGGCGAGAGAGACAGTGAGGGAGAGAGCGAGAGAGACTGTGAGGGAGACAGCGAGAGAGACAGCGAGAGAGACTGTGAGAGATACAGCGAGGGATAGAGCGAGTGAGACAGCGAGGGAGACAGCGAGAGTACATTGAGAGAGACAGCGAGAGAGAGTCTGCGAGAGAGACGGCCAGGGAGACGGCCAGGGAGACGGCCAGGGAGACGGCCAGGGAGACGGCCAGGGAGACAGCGAGAGAGACAGCGACAGAGACAGCGACAGAGACAGCGACAGAGACAGCGACAGAGACAGCGACAGAGACAGCGACAGAGACAGCGACAGAGACGGAGACAGCGAGGGAGACAGCGAGGGACACAGCGAGAGAGACAGCCGGGGATACAGAGAGAGTGACTGCAAGGGAGACGGCGAGGGAGACGACGAGGGAGACAGCGAGGGAGACAGCGAGGGAGACAGCGAGGGAGACAGCGAGGGAGACTGCGAGGGAGACTGCGAGGGAGACTGCGAGGGAGGCAGCGAGGGAGACTGCGAGGGAGGCAGCGAGGGAGACAGCGAGGGAGACAGCGAGGGAGACACGAGGGAGACAGCGAGGGAGACAGCGAGGGAGACAGCGAGGGAGACAGCGAGGGACACAGCGAGGGACACAGCGAGGGACACAGCGAGGGACACAGCGAGGGACACAGCGAGGGACACAGCGAGAGAGACCGCGAGAGAGAGCGCGTGAGACAGCGAGGGAGACAGCGAGGGAGACAGCGAGAGACACAGCGAGGGGGACAGCGAGAGAGACTGCAAGAGAGACTGCGAGGGAGACAGCGAGGGAGAAAGCGATGGAGACAGCGAGAGAGACAGCGAGAGAGACTGCGTGGGAGACAGCGAGGGAGACAGCGAGGGAGACAGCGAGGGAGACAGCGAGGGAGACTGCGAGGGAGACTGCGAGGGAGACTGCGAGGGAGACTGCGAGGGAGACTGCGAGGGAGACTGCGAGGGAGACTGCGAGGGAGACAGTGAGGGAGGCAGCGAGGGAGGCAGCGAGGGAGACAGCGAGGGAGACAGCGAGGGAGACAGCGAGGGAGACTGCGAGAGAGACAGCGAGGGACACAGCGAGGGACACAGCGAGGGACACAGCGAGAGAGACAGCGAGAGACTGCGAGAGAGAGCGCGTGAGACAGCGAGGGAGACAGCGAGGGAGACAGCGAGAGACACAGCGAGGGGGACAGCGAGAGAGACTGCGAGGGAGACAGCGAGGGAGACAGCGAGGGAGACAGCGAGGGAGACTGCGAGGGAGACTGCGAGGGAGACTGCGTGGGAGACAGCGAGGGAGACAGCGAGGGAGACAGCGAGGGAGACTGCGAGGGAGACTGCGAGGGAGACTGCGAGGGAGACTGCGAGGGAGACAGTGAGAGACACTGCGAGAGAGAATGTGAGGGTGACAGCGCTGGAGACAGCGAGAGAGACTGCGAGAAGGACTGCGAGAAGGACTGCGAGAGAGACAGCGAGGGAGAAAGAGAGAGCGACTTCGAGAGAGACTGCGAGGGAGACAGCGAGAGAGACTGTGAGGGAGACAGCGAGAGAGACTGCGAGGGAGACTGCGAGGGAGACTGCGAGGGAGACTGCGAGGGAGACTGCGATGGAGACTGCGATGGAGACTGCGAGGGAGACAGCGAGAGACACTGCGAGAGAGAATGCGAGGGAGACAGCGATGAAGACGGCGAGGGAGACGGCGAGAGAGAGAGCGAGAGAGAGAGCGAGAGAGAGAGCGAGAGAGAGAGCGAGGGAGACAGCGAGGGAGACAGCGAGGGAGACAGCGAGGTAGACAGCGAGAGAGACAGCGAGGGAGACAGCGAGGGAGACAGTGAGGGAGACAGCGAGGGAGACAGCGAGGGAGACAGCGAGGGAGACAGCGAGGGAGACAGCGAGGGAGACAGCAATAGAGACTGCGAGAGAGACTGCCAGGGACACAGCGAGAGAGACTGCAAGGGAGACAACGAGAGAGAATGCGAGAGAGATCGCGTGAGACAGCGAGGGAGACAGCGTGGGAGGCAGCGAGGTAGACACTGAGAGAAACTGCGAGGGAGACTGCGAGAGAGACTGCGAGAGAGACTGCGAGAGAGACTGCGAGAGAGACTGCTAGAGAGACTGCGAGGGACACAGCGAGGAAGACAGCGAGAGAGATTGCGACAGCGACTGCTAGGGAGACAGCGAGGGAGGCAGCGAGGGAGACAGCGAGGGAGACAGCGAGAGAGACTGCTAGGGAGACAGCGAGGGAGGCAGCGAGGGAGACAGCGAGGGAGACAGCGAGGGAGACAGCGAGGGAGACAGCGAGGGAGACAGCGAGAGAAACTGCGAGGAAGACAGCGAGAGAGACTGCGGGAGAGACTGCGGGAGAGACTGCGGGAGAGACGGCGAGGAAGACTGTGAGGGAGACTGCGAGGGAGAGAGCGAGGGATTCGGCGAGGGAGACAGCGAGGGAGACAGCGAGGGAGACAGCGAGGGAGACAGCGAGGGAGACAGCGAGGGAGACAGCGAGAGAGACTGCGAGAGAGACTGCGAGAGAGACTGCGAGAAGGACTGCGAGAAGGACTGCGAGAAGGACAGCGAGAGAGACTGCGAAAGAGACTGTGAGGGAAACAGCGAGGGAGACTGCGAGAGAGACAGCGAGAGAGACAGCGAGAGAGACAGCGAGAGAGACAGCGAGAGAGACAGCGAGAGAGACAGCGAGAGAGACAGCGAGAGAGACAGCGAGAGAGACAGCGAGAGAGACAGCGATGGAGACAGCGAGAGAGACTGCGAGAGGGACAGCGAGAGAGACTGCGAGAGGGACTGCGAGAGGGACTGCGAGAGGGACTGCGAGAGGGACTGCGAGAGGGACAGCGAGGGAGAAAGCGAGGGAGAAAGCGAGGGAGAAAGCGAGGCAGAAAGCGTGAGAGACTGTGTGGGAGACTGCAAGGGAGACAGCGAGAGAGACTGCGAGGGAGACTGCGAGAGAGACTGCGAGAGAGACTGCGAGAGAGACTGCGAGAGAGACTGCGAGAGAGACTGCGAGAGAGACAGCGAGAGAGACTGCGAGGGAGACTGCGAGAGAGACTGCGAGAGAGACTGCGAGAGAGACTGCGAGAGAGACTGCGAGAGAGACTGCGAGAGAGACTGCGAGGGAGACTGCGAGGGAGACTGCGAGGGAGACTGCGAGGGAGACAGCGAGGGAGACAGCGAGGGAGACAGCGAGGGAGACTGCGAGAGAGACAGTGAGGGAGAGAGCGAGAGAGACTGCGAGGGAGACAGCGAGAGAGCCAGTGAGAGAGACAGCGAGAGAGACAGCGAGAGAGACTGTGAGAGAGACTGCGAGAGAGACTGCGAGAGAGACAGCGAGGGATAGAGCGAGTGAGACAGCGAGGGAGATTGAGGGAGACGGCCAGGGAGACGGCCAGGGAGACGGCCAGGGAGACGGCCAGGGAGACAGCGAGGGAGACAGCGAGGGAGACAGCGAGGGAGACAGCGAGGGAGACAGCGAGGGAGACAGCGAGGGAGACAGCGAGGGAGACAGCGACAGAGACAGCGACAGAGACAGCGACAGAGACAGCGACAGAGACAGCGACAGAGACAGCGACAGAGACAGCGAAAGCGACAGAGACAGCGACAGAGACAGCGACAGAGACAGTGAGAGAGACTGCGTTGGAGATAGCGAGAGAGACAGCTGGGGATACAGAGAGAGTGACTGCAAGGGAATCGGCGAGGGAGACGGCGAGGGAGACAGCGAGGGAGACAGCGAGGGAGACAGCGAGGGAGACAGCGAGGGACACAGCGAGGGAGACAGCGAGGGACACAGCGAGGGAGACAGCGAGGGACACAGCGAGGGACACAGCGAGGGACACAGCGAGGGACACAGCGAGGGACACAGCGAGGGACACAGCGATGGAGACAGCGAGGGAGACAGCGAGGGAGACAGCGAGAGAGACAGCGAGAGAGACTGCGAGAGAGAGCGCGGGAGACAGCGAGAGACACAGCGAGGGAGACAGCGAGAGAGACTGCAAGAGAGACTGCAAGGGAGACAGCGAGAGAGACAGCGAGAGAGACAGCGAGAGAGACAGTGAGAGAGACAGCGAGGGAGAAAGCGATGGAGACAGCGATGGAGACAGCGAGAGAGACAGCGAGTGAGACAGCGAGGGAGACAGCGAGGGAGACAGCGAGGGAGACAGCGAGGGAGACAGCGAGGGAGACAGCGCTGCAGACAGCGAGAGAGACTGCGAGGGAGAAAGCGAGAGCGACTTCGAGAGAGACTGCGAGGGAAACAGCGAGAGAGACTGTGAGGGAAACAGCGAGGGAGACAGCGAGAGAGACTGCGAGGGAGACTGCGAGGGAGACTGCGAGGGAGACTGCGAGGGAGACTGCGAGGGAGACTGCGAGGGAGACTGCGAGGGAGACTGCGAGGGAGTCTGCGAGGGAGACTGCGAGGGAGACTGCGAGGGAGACTGCGAGAGTGACTGCGAGAGTGACTGCGAGAGAGACTGCGAGGGAGACTGCGAGGGAGACTGCGAGGGAGACTGCGAGAGAGACAGCGAGAGAGACTGCGAGAGGGACAGCGAGAGAGACTGCGAGAGGGACTGCGAGAGGGACTGCGAGAGGGACAGCGAGGGAGAAAGCGAGGCAGAAAGCGTGAGAGACTGTGTGGGAGACTGCAAGGGAGACAGCGAGAGAGACTGTGAGGGAGACAGCGAGGGAGACTGCGAGAGAGACTGCGAGAGAGACTGCGAGAGAGACTGCGAGAGAGACTGCGAGAGAGGGCGCGTGAGACAGCGAGGGAGAGAGCGAGAGACACAGCGAGGGAGACAGCGAGAGAGACTGCAAGAGAGACTGCAAGGGAGACAGCGACAGAGACAGCGACAGAGACAGCGACAGAGACAGCGACAGAGACAGCGACAGAGACAGCGACAGAGACAGCGACAGAGACAGAGACAGAGACAGCGACAGAGACAGAGACAGCGACAGAGACAGAGACAGAGACAGAGACAGAGACAGAGACAGAGACAGAGACAGCGACAGAGACAGCGACAGAGACAGAGACAGTGAGAGAGACTGCTATGGAGATAGCGAGAGAGACAGCCGGGGATACAGAGAGAGTGACTGCGAGGGAGACGGCGAGGGAGACGGCGAGGGAGACGGCGAGGGAGACGGCGAGGGAGACGGCGAGGGAGACGGCGAGGGAGACAGCGAGGGAGACAGCGAGGGAGACAGCGAGAGAGACTGCGAGAGAGACTGCGAGAGAGACTGCGAGAGAGACTGCGAGAGAGGGCGCGTGAGACAGCGAGGGAGAGAGCGAGGGAGAGAGCGAGAGACACAGCGAGGGAGACAGCGAGAGAGACTGCAAGAGAGACTGCAAGGGAGACTGCAAGGGAGACAGCGAGAGAGACGGCGAGAGAGACGGCGAGAGAGACGGCGAGAGAGGCAGCGAGAGAGACAGCGAGAGAGACAGCGAGAGAGACAGCGAGAGAGACAGCGAGAGAGACAGCGAGAGAGACAGCGAGAGAGACAGCGAGAGAGACAGCGAGAGAGACAGCGAGAGAGACAGCGAGGGAGAAAGCGAGGGAGAAAGCGATGGAGAAAGCGATGGAGACAGCGAGAGAGACAGCGAGAGAGACAGCGAGAGAGACAGCGAGAGAGACTGCGTGGGAGACAGCGAGGGAGACAGCGAGGGAGACAGCGAGGGAGACAGCGAGGGAGACAGCGAGGGAGACAGCGAGGGAGACAGCGAGGGAGACAGCGAGGGAGACAGCGAGGGAGACAGCGAGGGAGACAGCGCTGGAGACAGCGAGAGAGACTGCGAGAAGGACTGCGAGAGAGACAGCGAGGGAGAAAGCGAGCGCGACTTCGAGAGAGACTGCGAGGGAGACAGCGAGAGAGACTGCGAGGGAGACTGCGAGGGAGACTGCGAGGGAGACTGCGAGGGAGACTGCGAGGGAGACTGCGAGGGAGACTGCAAGGGAGACAGCGAGGGAGACAGCGAGAGAGACTGCGAGAAGGACTGCGAGAAGGACTGCGAGAGAGACAGCGAGGGAGAAAGTGAGAGCGACTGCGAGAGAGACTGCGAGGGAGACTGCGAGGGAGACTGCGAGGGAGACTGCGAGGGAGACTGCGAGGGAGACTGCGAGGGAGACTGCGAGGGAGACTGCGAGGGAGACTGCGAGGGAGACTGCGAAAGAGACTGTGAGGGAAACAGCGAGGGAGACAGCGGAAGAGACTGCGAGGGAGACTGCGAGGCAGACTGCGAGGGAGACTGCGAGAGAGACAGCGAGAGAGACAGCGAGAGAGACAGCGACAGAGACAGCGAGAGAGACAGCGAGAGAGACTGCAAAGGAGACTGCGAGAGAGACTGCGAGAGAGACTGCGAGGGAGACAGCGAGAGAGACTGCGAGAGGGACAGCGAGAGAGACTGCGAGAGGGACAGCGAGAGAGACTGTGAGAGAGACTGTGAGAGAGACTGCGAGAGAGACTGCGAGAGAGACTGCGAGAGAGACTGCGAGAGAGACTGCGAGAGAGACTGCGAGGGAGACTGCGAGGGAGACTGCGAGAGAGATGGCGAGAGAGACGGCGAGAGAGACTGCGAGAGAGACAGTGAGGGAGAGAGCGAGAGAGACTGCGAGGGAGACAGCGAGAGAGACAGCGAGAGAGACTGTGAGAGAGACTGCGAGAGAGACTGCGAGAGATACAGCAATGGACAGAGCGAGTGAGACAGTGAGGGAGACAGCGAGAGTACATTGAGAGAGACAGCGAGAGAGACTGCGAGAGAGACTGCGAGGGAGACGGCGAGGGAGACGGCGAGGGAGACGGCGAGGGAGACGGCGAGGGAGACGGCGAGGGAGACGGCGAGGGAGACGGCGAGGGAGACGGCGAGGGAGACGGCGAGGGAGACGGCGAGGGAGACAGCGAGGGAGACAGCGAGGGAGACAGCGAGGGAGATAGCGAGGGAGACAGCGACAGAGACAGCGACAGAGACAGCGACAGAGACAGCGAGGGAGACAGTGAGAGAGACTGCTATGGAGATAGCGTAAGAGACAGCGAGGGAGACAGTGAGAGAGACTGCTATGGAGATAGCGTAAGAGACAGCCCGGGATACAGAGAGAGTGACTGCAAGGGAGACAGCGAGGGAGACAGCGAGGGAGACTGCGAGGGAGGCAGCGAGGGACACAGCGAGGGACACAGCGAGGGACACAGCGAGAGAGACAGCGAGAGAGACTGCGAGAGAGTGCGCGTGAGACAGCGAGGGAGACAGCGAGGGAGAGAGCGAGGGAGAGAGCGAGAGACACAGCGAGGGGGACAGCGAGAGAGACTGCAAGAGAGACTGCAAGGGAGACAGCGAGAGAGACAGCGAGGGAGAAAGAGATGGAGACAGCGAGAGAGTCTGCGTGAGAGACAGCGAGGGAGAGAGCGAGGGAGACAGCGAGGGAGACAGCGAGGGAGACTGCGAGGGAGACTGCGAGGGAGACTGCGAGGGAGACTGCGAGGGAGACTGCGAGGGAGACTGCGAGGGAGACTGCGAGGGAGACTGCGAGAGACACTGCGAGAGAGAATGTGAGGGTGACAGCGCTGGAGACAGCGAGAGAGATGGCGAGAGAGACGGCGAGAGAGAGAGCGAGAGAGAGAGCGAGAGCGAGAGAGAGAGCGAGAGAGAGAGCGAGGGAGAGAGCGAGGGAGACAGCGAGGGAGAGAGCGAGAGACACAGCGAGGGGGACAGCGAGAGAGACTGCAAGAGAGACTGCAAGGGAGACAGCGAGAGAGACAGCGAGGGAGAAAGCGATGGAGACAGCGAGAGAGACAGCGAGAGAGACAGCGAGAGAGACAGCGAGAGAGACAGCGAGAGAGACAGCGTGGGAGACAGCGAGGGAGACAGTGAGGGAGACAGCGAGGGAGACAGCGAGGGAGACAGCGAGGGAGACAGCGAGGGAGACAGCGAGGGAGACAGCGAGGGAGACAGCGAGGGAGACTGCGAGGGAGACTGCGAGGGAGACAGCGAGGGAGACTGCGAGGGAGACTGCGAGGGAGACTGCGAGGGAGACTGCGAGGGAGACTGCGAGGGAGACTGCGAGGGAGACTGCGAGAGACACTGCGAGAGGGACAGCGAGAGAGACTGCGAGAGAGACTGCAAAGGAGACTGCGAGAGAGATGGAGAGAGAGACGGCGAGAGAGATGGAGAGAGAGACGGCGAGAGAGACGGCGAGAGAGACGGCGAGAGAGACGGCGAGAGAGACGGCGAGAGAGACGGCGAGAGAGAATGTGAGGGTGACAGCGCTGGAGACAGCGAGAGAGACTGCGAGAAGGACTGCGAGAGAGAAAGCGAGCGAGACAGCGAGAGAGACTGCGAGAGAGAAAGCGAGAGCGACTTCGAGAGAGACTGCGAGGGAGACAGCGAGAGAGACAGCGAGAGAGACAGCGAGAGAGAAAGCGAGGGAGACAGCGAGAGAGACTGCGAGAGAGACTGCGAGGGAGACTGCGAGGGAGACTGCGAGGGAGACTGCAAGGGAGACAGCGAGGGAGACAGCGAGAGAGACTGCGAGAAGGACTGCGAGAAGGACTGCGAGAGAGACAGCGAGGGAGAAAGTGAGAGCGACTGCGAGAGAGACTGCGAGGGAGACTGCGAGGGAGACTGCGAGGGAGACTGCGAGGGAGACTGCGAGGGAGACTGCGAGGGAGACTGCGAAAGAGACTGTGAGGGAAACAGCGAGGGAGACAGCGGAAGAGACTGCGAGGGAGACTGCGAGGCAGACTGCGAGGGAGACTGCGAGAGAGACAGCGAGAGAGACAGCGAGAGAGACAGCGAGAGAGACAGCGAGAGAGACAGCGAGAGAGACAGCGAGAGAGACTGCAAAGGAGACTGCGAGAGAGACTGCAAAGGAGACTGCGAGAGAGACTGCGAGGGAGACAGCGAGAGAGACTGCGAGAGGGACAGCGAGAGAGACTGCGAGAGGGACAGCGAGAGAGACTGTGAGAGAGACTGTGAGAGAGACTGCGAGAGAGACTGCGAGAGAGACTGCGAGAGAGACTGCGAGAGAGACTGCGAGGGAGACTGCGAGGGAGACAGCGAGGGAGACTGCGAGAGAGATGGCGAGAGAGACGGCGAGAGAGACTGCGAGAGAGACAGTGAGGGAGAGAGCGAGAGAGACTGCGAGGGAGACAGCGAGAGAGACAGCGAGAGAGACTGTGAGAGAGACTGCGAGAGAGACTGCGAGAGATACAGCGATGGACAGAGCGAGTGAGACAGTGAGGGAGACAGCGAGAGTACATTGAGAGAGACAGCGAGAGAGACTGCGAGAGAGACTGCGAGGGAGACGGCGAGGGAGACGGCGAGGGAGACGGCGAGGGAGACGGCGAGGGAGACGGCGAGGGAGACGGCGAGGGAGACGGCGAGGGAGACGGCGAGGGAGACGGCGAGGGAGACAGCGAGGGAGACAGCGACAGAGACAGCGACAGAGACAGCGACAGAGACAGCGAGGGAGACAGTGAGAGAGACTGCTATGGAGATAGCGTAAGAGACAGCGAGGGAGACAGTGAGAGAGACTGCTATGGAGATAGCGTAAGAGACAGCCCGGGATACAGAGAGAGTGACTGCAAGGGAGACAGCGAGGGAGACAGCGAGGGAGACTGCGAGGGAGGCAGCGAGGGACACAGCGAGGGACACAGCGAGGGACACAGCGAGGGACACAGCGAGGGACACAGCGAGAGAGACAGCGAGAGAGACTGCGAGAGAGTGCGCGTGAGACAGCGAGGGAGACAGCGAGGGAGAGAGCGAGGGAGAGAGCGAGAGACACAGCGAGGGGGACAGCGAGAGAGACTGCAAGAGAGACTGCAAGGGAGACAGCGAGAGAGACAGCGAGGGAGAAAGAGATGGAGACAGCGAGAGAGTCTGCGTGAGAGACAGCGAGGGAGACAGCGAGGGAGACAGCGAGGGAGACAGCGAGGGAGACTGCGAGGGAGACTGCGAGGGAGACTGCGAGGGAGACTGCGAGGGAGACTGCGAGGGAGACTGCGAGGGAGACTGCGAGAGACACTGCGAGAGAGAATGTGAGGGTGACAGCGCTGGAGACAGCGAGAGAGACGGCGAGAGAGAGAGCGAGAGAGAGAGCGAGAGCGAGAGAGAGAGCGAGAGAGAGAGCGAGGGAGAGAGCGAGGGAGACAGCGAGGGAGAGAGCGAGAGACACAGCGAGGGGGACAGCGAGAGAGACTGCAAGAGAGACTGCAAGGGAGACAGCGAGAGAGACAGCGAGGGAGAAAGCGATGGAGACAGCGAGAGAGACAGCGAGAGAGACAGCGAGAGAGACAGCGAGAGAGACAGCGAGGGAGACAGCGAGGGAGACAGCGAGGGAGACAGCGAGGGAGACAGCGAGGGAGACAGCGAGGGAGACTGCGAGGGAGACTGCGAGGGAGACTGCGAGGGAGACTGCGAGGGAGACTGCGAGGGAGACTGCGAGAGAGACTGCGAGAGGGACAGCGAGAGAGACTGCGAGAGAGACTGCAAAGGAGACTGCGAGAGAGACGGCGAGAGAGATGGAGAGAGAGACGGCGAGAGAGACGGCGAGAGAGACGGCGAGAGAGACGGCGAGAGAGAATGTGAGGGTGACAGCGCTGGAGACAGCGAGAGAGACTGTGAGAGATACAGCGAGGGATAGAGCGAGTGAGACAGCGAGGGAGACAGCGAGAGTACATTGAGAGAGACAGCGAGAGAGACTGCGAGAGAGACGGCCAGGGAGACGGCCAGGGAGACGGCCAGGGAGACGGCCAGGGAGACGGCCAGGGAGACGGCCAGGGAGACGGCCAGGGAGACGGCCAGGGAGACAGCGAGGGAGACAGCGAGGGAGACAGCGAGGGAGACAGCGAGGGAGACAGCGACAGAGACAGCGACAGAGACAGCGACAGAGACAGCGACAGAGACAGCGACAGAGACGGAGACAGCGAGGGAGACAGCGAGGGAGACAGCGAGGGAGACAGCGAGGGAGACAGCGAGGGACACAGCGAGAGAGACAGCCGGGGATACAGAGAGAGTGACTGCAAGGGAGACGGCGAGGGAGACGACGAGGGAGACAGCGAGGGAGACAGCGAGGGAGACAGCGAGGGAGACAGCAAGGGAGACTTCAAGAGAGACTGCGAGAGAGACTGCGAGGGAGACTGCGAGGGAGACTGCGAGGGAGACTGCGAGGGAGGCAGCGAGGGAGACAGCGAGGGAGACAGCGAGGGAGACACGAGGGAGACACGAGGGAGACAGCGAGGGAGACAGCGAGGGAGACAGCGAGGGAGACACGAGGGAGACTGCGAGGG